>NC_053037.3:464846943-465149973 GCF_002575655.3 Aegilops tauschii subsp. strangulata | reverse complement strand
AGTCTCTAGGCGGCTTACCGCACTGGGAATCATAAGCTTTGGATATATAAACCGGAATATGAAGCAAAAAAGACTATCCCGCAATTATGTCCTCAATACAGTCGCGATAACACACTTAGCAGTCTGCAAGCATACTTCCGGTTTAGATAACCCGGGCAATAAGGTTGGTACCTTAATTCCGATTTACCTGTCTTAATAGTTACCCCTGTAAATCAACGTTAAGCCGGCAAAGTGAGACCCGGCTGTACACACGTTGAAATAATTAGAAGAAACTTGCTATAAAGCAGAAGATCTTAGGGACTTCCGGTTCGAATACGACCAGAGACCCGGCCCAAAGGGATTACGCTAGGATTCGAATGCGATCATATAGCCCCCAGTGGGTGTGGTGATGCCAATCAAGAGGGTGCCGACAGCTATGTTCTCTTTGGTTCGAATACGACCCATGTTTGAACAGGAAGCCCCCAAGTGATTTTAAGAATTGTTTAACGACGCTGATTCGAATACGATCCACGTCGGTTCTCAAAGGGGTTAAACTATGATTCAAATATGACCAAAGAAAACCTCCCAATGAGCTCGGCACTTTGCCAATCAAATGGGTATCGACAGCTATGTTCTCTTTGGTTCGAATACGACCCATGTTTGAACAGGAAGCCCCCAAGTGACCTTATTACCTGCGGCTAGATTCGAATACGATCATAAGCCGGATCCTCCTTCAAGTTTATCATGTTAATCTTGCAAAGAAAACAAACACGTGCACATTTGGAGGAGAAAAGGGGCAGAGGTCCTGTTTTATTACTTATCACAATATATACATGGCTGAGAGAAATATGTACATTATGAGAGCCGGTGGCTCAAGTGTAGTAAGGCCGAAGCTGAGCTATGTTCCACGGCCGACGGGTCTCTTCCTCCGACTTACGTGAATCTTTGTGCTCCCGAATGTCAATGAGGTAATATGACCCGTTGTGCAAGTTCTTGCTGACCACAAAGGGCCCTTCCCAAGGCGGGGACAGCTTGTGTGTATCTGTTTGATCCTGGATGAGCCGGAGCACGAGATCGCCTTCCTGGAAGACCCGGGATTTAACCCGGCGGCTATGATAACGGCGCAGGTCTTGTTGGTAAATTGTCGAACGGGCTACTGCCACATCACGCTGTTCGTCCAACAAGTCAAGAGCATCTTGGCGCGCCTGTTCATTATCCGTCTCAACATAAGCCGCCACTCGAGGTGAGTCATGACGGATGTCACTGGGGAGGACTGCTTCTGCCCCATAAACCATGAAGAAAGGCGTAAAACCTGTAGACCTGTTAGGAGTAGTATTGATGCTCCATAACACGGAGGGAAACTCCTCCACCCAACAACCCGGCGTCCGTTGCAAAGGGACCAAAAGCCGGGGCTTGATACCCTTCAGAATCTCCTGATTAGCTCTCTCAGCTTGACCATTGGATTGAGGATGATCCACTGAGAAAACATCAAGTCGGATATGCTCTCGTTGACAAAACTCGTCCATGGCGCCTTTGGAGAGATTGGTGCCATTGTCAGTGATAATGCTGTGCGGAAAACCAAAGCGAAAGATCACCTTTTTCATAAACTGAACCGCCGTGGCTGCATCGCACTTGCTAACTGGCTCCGCTTCAACCCACTTGGTAAACTTGTCAACTGCCACCAAAAGGTGGGTCTTCTTATCCTTGGACCTTTTGAAAGGCCCAACCATATCAAGCCCCCAGACCGCAAAGGGCCAAGTAATTGGGATCATCCTCAGTTCTTGAGCCGGTACATGAGCTCGTCGCGAGAACCTTTGGCAACCGTCACACTTACTGACCAAGTCCTCTGCATCAGCATGAGCCGTCAACCAATAAAAACCATGACGAAAAGCCTTGGCCACAAGAGACTTTGAGCCGGCGTGATGGCCGCAATCCCCTTCATGGATCTCACGCAAGATCTCTTGACCTTCCTCAGGGGAAACACAACGCTGAAACGCTCCCGTAACACTGCGGCGGTGCAACTCACCATTGATAACTATCATTGACTTAGCCCGCTGGGTTATTTGCCTGGCCAAAGTTTCATCCTCAGGTAACTCGCCCCGGGTCATGTAAGCCAGATAGGGCATTGTCCAGTCTGGTATGATATGGAGAGCCGCCACCAGTCGTGCCTCCCGGTCAGGGACAGCCAAGTTTTCCTCTGTAGGCAGCTTAACAGAAGGATTATATAGGACATCCAAGAAAGTATTAGGCGGCACCGGCTTTCGCTGAGAGCCTAGCCGGCTTAAAGCATCAGCCACCTCGTTCTTCCTGCGATCAATGTGCTCTACTTGGTAGCCCTGAAAGTGCCCAGCAATGACATCAACTTCGCGGCGATAAGCCGCCATGAGAGGGTCCTTAGAGTCCCACTTGCCTGATACTTGTTGAGCCACCAAGTCTGAGTCACCGAAACACCTGACCCGGCTCAAGCTCATCTCCTTAGCCATCCGAAGACCGTGGAGCAAGGCCTCGTACTCAGCCGCATTGTTAGTGCAAGGAAACATCAATTGTAGCACATAATGGAACTTGTCACCTTGAGGGGAAGCCAATACAACTCCAGCCCCCGAGCCCTCCAACTGCCTGGACCCATCGAAGTGAATAGTCCAATATGTGTAATTAGGCTGTTACGTCTTGCTGTGTAATTAGGCACCTTCCTAGGGCCTTTGAAGTCCTTGGGTAGACGCTCATTGCGGATAGCTGGTACTAAACAAGGGACACCCCCAGTCCTGGTAGGGATACCCACGTCGATGGAAGTCGTCGGATAAGCCGGGGGGGTCTGGTAAGCCGTCAATTGAGGCACCTGCTCCGCCTCTTACCGCACTCTGTCCTGGTCTGCTGCGTGAAAGGCTCCGTTATGAACCGGGCCGTGGCCAGGGGGCGGGTCACGGCATCGGACGTTACTTGAACCGGTCGCTGAAACCATGTGTCTGCTGTAACTCGGGCTCCGGCCTGGACGAGGGGTCGAGTGGATCCTGTCTCGGCTGTAGGAATGCGCCTCTTGCTGCGCCAGTGCTGTCTGAAGGAGTTCCCTGACCCGACGGGTTTCAATAGCCGTCGGAGAGTCGCCGTCAACTGGGAGAGCCGCCAGCCGTGCCGCTGCGGCGACCATGTTCTCCAGCGGGTTATTATAATGACCCGGGGGCGTTGGTACGTACTGAGGCGGGGCAGGGGGCACCTGGGGAGGCCCCATCACTTGTGGCTGAATAGGGGTCCCAGACCCCTGGCGGGCACTATGACCCCTAGCGGGTTACTAGACCCTGCACCTGGCGTGTTGAAGAGGTTTCGTGGATCATAAACCGGAGGGAGTCGAGATTGGGCCTTTTGATGCCTCCTTCTCAGGACCTCATTGGACGCGTTTTGATCCATCGTTAGCCGGAAGGACTGCGCTTGAATCAACTGGGTTTGGGCGTCGAGAGCCGCCCTTTCCGCAGCCATCCTGATCCCCTCTGCTGCCAGATCCTCCTTGGCTTTCACTAGATCCAATTTTAACTGCGCCACCACTGCATCATGCTGAGCTTGATCTGCCGGGTCAACCGTAGCGGTTAACAGCGCCGTCATCTTGTCCGTGAGATCCATTAGTACCTGAGCCGGAGAAGGCACCGGGTTTCCCGCTCCAGCAGCGGGGTTCTGAACAGGCTGCGCACCGGCCATAAAGACTCCAACCTGACTTGGCGGCTCAAACGGGTCCGGAATACTGTCACCATCGGAACAACCCATGAGCCTGCCATCTTGGAGTTGATACAACGAGTTTGACTCATCGGTGGACGACTCGCCGTCAGAGCCGGCGGCCGCCTCATCACCAGATCCAGATTGATCAGAGGGCCCTCCATGGATACATCCTACAAAAGCGTGCCGTAAGGCAGGCCGGGCCCGGACGGGTCGTGCACGCTGAGCCGTCTCGATGAGATCGGCGCAGAGATCCGGCTCAGGGCCCGGCTCACCAATCTTGCCAATGAAAACATGAATTCCGCCGAAGGGGACCCGGTACCCGTACTCAATTGAGCCGGCGTCGGGGCCCCAGTTTGCATCGTTGATATAGAGCTTGCCGCGACGACTCTTGGTCATCCGGCCCACAGCGTATCCCTTGAGCCCTTCGAAGCTGCCCTTCAAGAACTCAAATCCACCATGCGCTGGCCCCACGGTGGGCGCCAACTGTCGTGGAATTGTCACGGCAGATGTCCTCGAGCTAGGACATAATCGTGGAGCCATCGCAGCTAGGAAGCTTGAAGGGGTTAATGTGGGACAAGGAACACGAGGGTTTATACTGGTTCGGCCCCTTACGGTGAAGGTAAAAGCCTACGTCCAGTTTGAGGTGGTATTGATTAGGGTTACGATCACCAGGGAGCGAAACTGTTATGCCCGGCTCTCGATGAGATCGTTCTCTGCCTTAAACTGCTGCCGGGTCGTCTCTTTATATAGGGAGGCTGACGCCCTGCAGCTCTCAGAGTCCCGGCCGGCTCATAAGAGTGTCCGGCTCGGACTCTCAACTATTCTTGCCTTACACTACAAGTTCTACCAAAACAATGATTACAACTACGGGCCTTAAGCCATATCCGGGTCTTAAGCCCATCTTTGGCCCACCGTCTTCAAGCTTGGCGCCAGGCTTCTGGCAATAACCATATGAGTAACCCGGCCCCTCCTGGCGGGTGACTCTAAGGTCTATATCCTCAACAGTAGGTAATAGATATAGATATAGATTAATATGATATTGTAGGCTTGATGGTATTTTGAACAAAATTGGTCAAACATTGCACCATTTGACTTCGGATAAAATATATAGGGATAATTAGATTTATGCCCCTAGTTGTGTCCCACTCGTCTGTTTTATCCCTAATTCTCAAAAGTCACTGGTTCTGTCCAAGTCACTTTGCTCCTATTATGCTTTTGCCCTTTGACCGTTTGACCATCAGTTTGAAAACTTCATAACTAATTCATACTAAATCAGAAAAATGCAAATAAGATACCAAAATGTTTAGAAAAACATCACCTATATGTCAGTGTCATTTGCATTCATGAAAAAAGTGTTGAAAAGTGCCCATCCGAGTTTTAGCTCTTATGCTACCACCATGAATAGTAAAATCTAAAAAAGTTTAAAAAATTGAAAAAAAAATTGGTGGCAAAGAATGACAAATGTTTTAAGTGCCTGCCAAGTTTCATCAGGGAATAACATTCGTGGGTGCCGTGGCAAAAAAAACAATCAGCACTCCAAAATAGATTTTTTTTGCCACGACTTCCACGAATGTCGTTTCCTAATGAAACTTGGCAAGCACTTAGAACATTTGTTGTTCTTCGCCACCATATTTTTTTGAATTTTTTTGAGTTCACTATTCATGGTGGTATCAAAAGAGCTAAAACTCGGATGTGCACTTTCCAACACTTTTTTCATGAATGCAAATGACACTGACATATAGGTGATGTTTTTCTGAACATTTTGGTATCTTATTTGCATTTTTCTGATTCAGTATGAATTAGTTATGAAGTTTTCAAATTGACGGTCAAAGGGCAAAAGCATAAGAGGAGCAAAGTGACTCGGACAGAACCGGTGACTTTTGGAAATTAGGGGTAAAACAGACGAGTGGGACACAACTAGGGGCATAAATCTAATTATCCCAAATATATATGGCTTCTTTGAAGCACGTAGGAGTACTAGCTAGACTACTACTCCCTTCTTCAATAAATAAGCATAAGATATTCTAACTTTTTTCTAAATCCTATGTATATAGATATACTTTAGTGTATTTGTTAACTAATTTCAGTTCGTACAATAATCCATATTAATAAAATATTTGAAACATCTTATTCTTCCTCCGTTTCTAAATATAAGTCTTTTAGATATTTCAATATGGACTACATCAGGATGTATAATGACGTATTTTAGACAGTCGATTCACTCATTTTGCTTCGTATTTAGTCTGTATCGAATCTCTAAAAAATCTTAGGAACCGAGAGAGAATTTATGAACGGATGAAGTATTAGTTTCACTTTGATAGAAGTTTTTTCTTTTTGAACTGCCATTCAGAAAGGAAAGGCTGAAAGGTACCACAAGTTACAACCCAAACATCACATTTGGCAAAGGTTAAAAGTTGATTTTGTCAAAACTTTTTTTACATATTGATTTGTGGGTTTTACCCTCAAAGAGGGAACCCTTCTAGAAATTCTCAATGACCCGTAAGAGTCAAAAAGGAGGTTTGGAAATAGTTTTCAACCAGCAATTGACGCGCCTCAGTATAACCTCACTAGCTGCATCATTGCCCCAAGCGCAAAGATGGGTGCACCTTATCCCAGGGATCTATTTCTTATACCCGGGTCATCCTCAAACTATTTCTCCATAACCGATGTGGTACAATTAGCTCATCACGCCGCAGAGCAACAACCTGAGTTAATTAAAGCAGGTAACCCATTGGGCCATAAGATACCAAGCTCCTTTCGGCCCATGGCATTACATGAGTCCCTGCTCAAAAAAAAAAAAAAACCCTGCGTGAGTCCTGTTTGTTGCTTCTGCCGCTTTCTCTCCGTTTTTCCTTTCTTCTCCCCCTTTGTTTGAAGCAAGGTTGCTTACTGAATGTTGGGCTGCTGGCCGGTCATTCAATTTTCAGTTGGAGATATACATTGGAGCTGGAGACTGAACCAGGCCATATTCTCGGTGACTCACGGTGACAGAGATGTTCTCGACACTGAATTAGTCCATGAATATGTGATGTAGTAATATAGACATACCATACAGATTTTCTCGATTCAGACTGGACAGACCACACACTCACACGGTCAGCAAGCAGAACCACGAATTAATCTCGATGGGACATGATGACGAACGAAATAACAGTGGACAAGCTTGTTTGACGCAATACCACCCGGAATCAAGAGACCCTGACTGAGCCCTTTTGCGAAAGTCCAGGCTGCTGGTGCGCTCTGGTAGATCTCGGTGCACAGGTAAGTCTGTTGAGAGTTCTCTGCTTTTGGGTATGATCTCGACTGCTCGTGTAGTCGTGTCTGATGTGGTAGCAGCGGAGAGCAGGGGCACGAAGCGTTTGCACAAGAATGGGTACCACCGGAAGAATCAACACAAATTGCTCGTTCATCATCTCGATTTCAGGTCAGAGACTTTCGTTGGATGGGTGAGCGGTGTGGCCAGCCCTTGTGCGCAAGTCGTGGCTGCTGGTGCGCTCTGATAGTTCTCCATGTACAGGGAAGTCTGGCTGCATGTGAATATCTGGTGCGAGGTCGCGGAATGGGATCGAAAGTTTCGCGGGCCAGGAATGGCCGATGCTAATTTGGGGGCGAGAAAAGTCTGTCGGCCTTTTGCCTGAGCAAGGCGAGGCAACAAGACAACAACCGTGTGCAAGCCGCCGTGCTGCCGGCTCAACGGTGCGTTTCTGTGGCATTTTCCACTGAGGCCTTGTTCGGTTGAGGTGGTTTTTGAAGGGGAATGGCAGGGTTTGAGAAGGATTAGATCCCTACAAGCCAAAATTCTCTCTAATCCACTTCAATCCCTTTGGAAGGAGGATTAAACGAACAAGGCCTGAGGGAATTGAGCCGGCCGCTGAGCCTTTTTTTTTTGAACCAAAAGGGGTTTCCCCCCGCCCCAACTTTTTATATAAAGGCAAGGCAAAGTCAACCAACATAGACTGTTAACAGCGCTCGACGGCAACCGGAGAGTAGCTGCCACAGAAAGAAAGCAAGGTTTAACTGCCCTATTACAAGGTTTTAGGCGGATCTAGACAGGATACTCTTCGGTTGCCTTCTTATTTTGTAACCATAGTTAGGGAAAGATGGCCTTGCTGGATGGATCATCTTCATCTTGTGCTCGTCCGAGCAGCGGGGTTAAAGATTTTACGTTTCAATTTGTTGGGTTTTACCCTCGCAGGGAGGGAACCCTTTCAAAAATTCCGAATGACCAGTGATGGCCAAAGAGGGGGTTTGGATATAGTTTTCAACCAGCAATTGACGCGCCTCGGTATAACTTCACTAGCTGCGTCATTGCCCCAAGCGCAAGGATGAGTTATCTGTATCCAGAGTTCTCGCACCCTTATAGTCCGGTCAATCCTCAAACTATTTCTGCACAACCGATGTGGTACAATAAACTCATCAACTCCGTTTCGAAAAAATTAACTCACTAACGGACACAGGAAGGCCCATTGGGCTAGCTTCCTTCGATTTGATGATCATCCTCCCATGCGTGTGCACTTTGGGCCTGCACCCAGAGGGGCGTCCACAATATATGACTAGATTTGTGCCGTCGCTCAACCCATGGCACCACGTTCTGTTTTATGCTTGTCTAAAAAAACATTTTGTTTTATGCAGTAGCTTTTGTATATTCACTAAAGAAAAGTAGCTCTTGTATACGCAACAATGCGAGACCTGTTGCTACTTTTGCTTTCTTCCTCCTCATTTTCAGATTAGACATC
This sequence comes from Aegilops tauschii subsp. strangulata, assembly GCF_002575655.3. Classification (NCBI taxonomy): domain Eukaryota; kingdom Viridiplantae; phylum Streptophyta; class Magnoliopsida; order Poales; family Poaceae; genus Aegilops; species Aegilops tauschii. The sequence continues at coordinate 465,141,553 of NC_053037.3, read as the reverse complement.
ATGGTTGGACATGGCGTCCTCAAGTAAAATTGTCCATTTAGGGAATTAAGCATGTTTTCCAGTTTGTTTTTATTGTAATTTAATATTAGTTCGTACATTTGTAACTTTAGCTGCCCAAAGTTGAATTGAGAAAATATGCTTCACTTCAAGTTTATAGTTTTTTTGTGGAGAATGTAGTGCTCGTCTAGGTAGTACTTTTCCTTGGAACAATTAGTACTCCTTCCACACTTGAAATTAAGGTGTATAATTTTATCTTATAAAGCAAGAGGTGTAGCGTATAACCAAATTTATTATAAGAATAACTATCAACAAATACATTACTAAATAAATATATTCATATATTGTCTACATAACGCTACTTGTATGATATTGTAGTCTTGATGTATTTTATATATAAAGAATTTTTTTACATTTCAACTTGTTGGGTTTTACCCTCACAGAGAGGGAACCCTTGCAGAAATTCTCGATGACCCGTGAGAGCCAAAGAGGGGGTTTGGAAATAGTTTTCAACCAGCAATTGACGTGCCTCGGTATGACCTCATTAGCTGCGTCATTGCCCCAAGCGCAAAGATGGGTGTATCGTTGCACGGAGATCTCTTTTTTATACCCGGGTCATCCTCTAACTATTTCTCCATAACCGATGTGGTACAATTAGCAGATTCATCATGCCGCAGAGCAACAACCTGAGTTAATTAAAACAGGCAGCCCATTGGGCCATAAGGTACCGGCTCCCTCCGGTTTGAACACGTGTGGGTACTTTCAGGGTTTTTTTTAGGCTACTCGGGCCGTTCAGGTGGTTATTGGCTTCCGTAATATGGCTGATCTTGTGCCATCTTTCGGCCCATGGCATTACATTTTGTTTTATGCGCAGTAGGTTCTGTACCTGCGTGAGACCTGTTGCTACTTCTGCCGCTGCCTTTCCGTTTTTACCTTGCTTCTTCTTCCTCTTTGTCTGAAGCAAGGTTGCTTACTGAATGTTGGGCTGCTGCCCGGTCATTCAACTTTCAGCCTTAGATATACATTGGAGTTGGAGACTGAACTAGGCCAGGCTAAGAGCAGGGCAAAACATACATACAGCTCGTGAAGGAGCTACGCACTGCTCCTCCGGGAACCAAGATCACGTCGACAGATATTTTCTCGACTTTGAATTAGTACATGAATGAATATGCCATTGTAATACAGACATGCCATACAGATTTTCTCCATTCAGACTGCACAGACCACACTCACACGGTCAGCGAGCAGGGGGCTGAACCGGAATATGCAAATCTCGTCAACATACTTTTGAAAAGAAGAGTAAATTACACAAAACCACCACTTTGAGAGCTAGGTTTGCAGAAAACACAACGTTACATTTTCGTGACAGAAAGCACCATGTCTACCCTAAACATTTTGCAAATAACACTGAACGGCGGATTTAACTCGGTTGAGCACGTTTATGACAGCTGGGGCCTTTTTTTGCCTACGTGGCATAACATTTCGTGTCAGACCATTTGTGATCAAAATTTACATACTAGTCCTTCAATTTTACAAAGACACCCCTGAATCAAAAAGTAAAAAAGCAATTAGACCCTGCAGAGGTTGGCTTCGTGGGGGCAGGCGGGGAGGAGGAGATGGACGAGGACGGCGCACGGAGGCGGGGGAGGAGGAGATGGACGAGGACGGCGCACGGAGGCGGGGAAGGAGCAGGTGGTGCTGATGTGGGGCTACCTCTCCGGCGTCTCGCTGCAGCGCTCGCTGCTGCTTTGCCCCGTGCCCGTAAGGCTGCCCCCGGCGGTGGCCGACGACGCCTGGAGGGATGTCTGCGGCTGTGGGTGCGGCTTCGCCATGGCCATCTCCGGTGACGCCTGACGCTCTCGATTCGCCATGGCCATGGCCATCTCCGGTGATGCCTCGCGCTCTCGATTCATCACGAGCTCATCAAGGAGGGCCACCGGATCTGCGCTGCGCGAGGGCTGCCGCGACAGAGGGCTGCCAGATCTGCGCTGCACGGCGTTGAACACCTCCTTCGTGCAGGAGGCCAAACCAGGGCAGCGGCGTGGTATCCCTCGCCGGATCCGGACGAGGTGGCGGTGCTCGGGTCGGATCCGACGCGTGGGGTGCTTGTGGCTCACCGGCCATATGTTGAGGAGTTCAAGCGGCGGCGGCGGCGGTCTTCAACCATGGCGGCGGCGGCATATGGTAATGCAGGGAAAACACGAGAGGCTGCGGGCGCAAGGGGGCGAGGGGGGAGGGGGCGGCATAGTGAAGAATGTTAGGGATGTTTCGCATTTTGACCCTGTCTTTAGCCTAACGTTATGCCACGTCAGTGAAAAGCGGGACCCGTCTGTCATAACCATGTTTAACTGAGCCAAATTCACCGATCAGTGTTTTCTGCAACAAGATTACACAAAAGATGGTGCTTTCTACCAAAGAAATGTAACGTAGTGTTTTCTGCAAACCTAGCCTTCAAAGTGGTGGTTTTGTGCAATTTACTCCGAAAAGAAAGATTTTATATTTAAATCTGTTGGGTTTTACCCTCACTAGTAGGGAACCCTTCCAAAAATTCTCAGTGACCCATGAAGGCCAAAGAGGGGGTTTTGAAATAGTTTTCAACCAGCAATTGACGCGCCTCGTTATAACCTCACTAGCTGCGTCATTGCCCCATGCGCAAGGCGAGTGTTCCATAGCCCAGAGATCTCCTTCTTATAGCCGGCTCATCTTCAAACTATTTCTGCACAAACGATGTGGTACAATTAACCCACCAGCAACATGAGTTAATTGGTTCTGAAAAACACGACCTGAGTTACCTAAAACAGAAAGGCCCATTGGGCCATCAGGTACCAGCCCTTCGCTTTGAGCCTCCCGGTGCACCGGTAATATGGCTAGATTTGTGCCGCCTCTCGGCCCATGGCACCACGTTCTATTTTATGCAGTGGCTTTTGTATTTTCACTGAAAAAACAATGCTGTAGCTCTTGTACCTATCAACGTGAGACCTGTGCTACTTGTCCTTCCTCATTTTCTTTTTTTCTTTCTTCTTCATCTTCTTTTATAGCTGTGCTGATTAATAAATCATCTCAAATGTTTCGCGGACTAGGAAAGGTCGATACTGCATGGGATGGGAAAAGTTTGCCTGAGTAAGGCAAACCGTGTGCGTGCCACTGCTGCCGGAGGAGCAGTTGCTCCAGGTTTCAATCAGGGGTTTAGATTCGATGTTATGGTTGAGCATGGCGTGTTCAGGTAGAATTGTACATTTAGGGAATTAAACCGTGTGTGTTTTAGTGTTAGATACATCTGTGTCTATATAAAACTAAGACAACTAATTCAAGACGAAGGGAGTACATTGTAACTTTAGCTGAATTGCGGAAAGTACACTTCATAGGAATGGTGAACTTGTGGGCCAACTTCATGTTTGTTTAGCAGCCAGAGATATCAGCAAAACGAAAAGATTGTCCGAAAAGATTGTTCAAGTTTATAGGGAAAAAAACTATGAACTCCTACTGTAAAAAATACAAGGTGAAAATATTTTTATTGTGTACTTCATGATACTAATTTGATATTTCAGTTCTTAGTTTCTATAAATTTAATCAAACATTGCACCGTTTAACTTCTAATAAAATCTACATGCCTCCTTTGCACCAAGGATTAGACTACTATAATTGGATACCATGGGTTAGGTGTAAAGTTTTTTTTTTGAGAGTACGCTTAAGCGTACCATATCTTTATAGAACGAGAGAATAAATTTTACATGATTCCCAAAGTCCAATCACATGATGACTGGAAGGCAAAAAGACACCACGCCATTTTTGTCCTTTTTTGCAAAAAAAATCTTAGATCTATTAGCAACACCAACAATACAAACAACCCCAACAAGGAAGAAAATTACAACAAGGTCCAAAGGAAGTTAACTGCCGCCATATTCCAAAACGGGCCGGTGGCGCGCCTCCACCGATGCTCCACTGCCGGAGCCAGCATCTCAATGTTGGTGGCGGATGGGAAGTCGCCGGTCCCCGATCCTGTCAGATCATCGCCCTGTAGAAAAGAGCCGTCGATGCTGGATATGGCACAAGTCCAAAAGAGCTCCGCCCATGCACAAGCGGATGACACCACCGGCAGAAGCATCCTAACCTCCCATAGTATGTCAGGAATTTACCCTGAGGATCCGACGATTCTGTTTGGATCGGCGAAGTCTTAGTGGATCGAATCCCAGCCGACGAACTCCCTATCACGTCGCCGCCATCCTCCAAGCGCCGATGCCACGAGAAAACAAATCCCGCCGTCGCGCATGAGCATCAAGAAGACTAAGCTGCCATATCCTTCGCGCCGCCCGATGAGACGTCATGGTGGAGGTGGAACCGCATCACCTTATTCTGACGCGGCGCCATCACCGCCACCGTGAAACCTAACCCTAACCCTATCTACAAGTCGAAAGCGGAGAAACGGGGTTCTCCCTCCCTCACGCTGCCCGCGGCGGACGGAGGGGAGAGGAACCGTCAGCCTCGCCGACGCTTGACGTGAGTGTTGCAATCGCTTGCGGTTTTGCCTCTCGCGCTACAGGAGGGGAAAACTGCTCGACACCACATCAAACTAGAGAGAAAAGCTACTCTTTCGCGAGGTATTCTCCCTAGAGTCTTCATGCTTCTTTCTTGCCCAATGCTTGGGCATTAATCGGATCACTTCCCACTCAAAAAGAGTGTAATGAGTAATGTTTGGAGCAAGAAAAATGTTTGGAACCCTTCCAAAAATTCTCAATGGCCAATGAGAGCGAAAGAGGGGGTTCTGAAATAGTTTTCAACCGGCAATTAACGCGTCTCATGAAATCTCACTAGCTGCGTCATTGCTCCAAGTGCAAAGATGGATGTGGCAAAGCCCGAAGATCTTTTTCTTATACCCCGGATCATCCTCAAACTATTTCTGCTCACCTTTCCACACAGCAACAAACCGAATTAATTAGGTACTAGCTACCTTCGGTTTGAGCCTTTCATCTTCATGCATGTGCACTTGGGCGGGCTGGTTCCTATTTGATGGGAGCAACTAACTAATGGTATCTATGGGGGCTTTCGCAAAGGTCTTTTTTGTTTGAGAGCACCAAGTGATGTGCTCAGCTGCCGCCACGTGTCGCGCACTGACGCTCCCTCTAGATTTTGATATATTTTTTTTACCTTTTTTGCGTTTTAGATTTTCTAAATACTTTTATTAGCTTTTGCCCGGGTTATCTAGGTTTTGATGATTTTTTTGGAAAACAGTGCTTTCCGCGAGAAGCATATCATGTACTTCTACGAGAAAAAACGTAACTCGTGCTTCCATGAGAAGCACAACTTGTGCTTGCACGAGAAGCATAACCTACACTTGCACGAGCTGTGATTTTTTCCTTTTTACGGGGAAGCACAACTATGCTTCCTGAAAATGGAAAAACACATCCCATGCTTTCTCGAGAAGTGCAACTATGCTTCCTGAAAAGGAGAAAGCACAACCTTGCTTTAAAAAGGTGAAAAGGCACAACTGTGCTTCTGGTTTCCATTTTTTGGTTTTCGAACAATTTTTTGTTCCTCTTTTTTCTTTTTTCTTTTATTTGATTTGTTTTTATTTTTATTTTATCATTTTTATTCTTGATTTTTATAAAAAAAGTTCAACAAAACCTATTAATACGAGATATAGTTTTGAAGATTGACGTGAAAATCAACGGTGAAAACAATTTGTGATTTGGACGCATGGTTCAAAAGATAAACTGTTTTGAAACAAAAACGAATCTATAAAAAGGGAAACTTCCAGGTTGTGACATGAAGTGCGCCACTTAGCACCAGAGAAAAAGTGGGCTGACATTTACAAGGGCTACCCCTTAATTAGTGATCTTGCTATTTGGCACCTTAAGCGTTGGTTGCGGTGCTTTCGGTAAAAGGCGCGCCCTCCCCTCTCCCTTCCGGAGAAGCGAGTTTTGTTGTAAGGGGTCCATGTAGGGTAATACTTTTTCGCTCAAATAATACACAAGTTCGCATCGTGCGTTTTATTTTTCCCACCAATTTTGTGAACGTTCTAGAACTTTTTCCAAATTATGACTTTTTTAAATTTGTGAACTTTTTCCATATCTTCAAATTGATTTTCAAAATTGTGTAGTTTTTTAAACCCATGAACAGTTTTTTAATTAGGGAACTTCTCAAAAAAAAAATGAACCTTTTGCTAGACCACAAACATTTTCTCATTTCCTTTTTGTTAAAAAAACTGGTAAATGAGTGAACCGAACAGGCGACGTGGGCGACAAAAGAATAAAGAGCTACTCCCTCCGTTCCAAAATAGATGACTTAACTTTGTACTAACTTTAGTACAAACTTAATACAAAGTTGGATCATTTTGGAACGGAGGGAGTAGCAGGCATTTCCTATTTGGCACCTTCATCGCCCGTTAATGTACATTTTGTTAACTGCCAATGAAAGTGCTCTTACTGGGTTGGCCCATCTATGGGTGCAACAGGCAGCTGTTTTTTTTTTCTGTTTTTCCTGGATAGGTCTTGGTTTATTTTTTATTTTCTTTTTTAAACTTCTTTATAATTTCCGTATAAGTTATATTATTTAATTTTATTTTATTTCTAATTTTGAAATTCATGATTTTTTGAAATTAGGAAACTTTTTATTTAAATTCGATGAAGTTTTTTCCAAAACCCATGTAAATATTCAAATTTAAGATTTTTAAAAAATTGAAGAACCTTTTTAAAATTAGTGATTTTTTTATGAAGTTGATAAACTCTTTTCTAATTTGTGAACTCTTTTTCAAAATCAATAAACTTTTTTTCCAACTCAATGAACTTTTTCAAACTTGATGACCTTTTTTAACATTTGTGATTTTCCTTTCCCAAAATTATTGTACTTTATTTTCAAAATTTATGGACTTTTCATATTTGATGAACTTAAAAATATCGATGAACTTTTCAAATGCGTGAACCAATTTGAAGTTTGTGTTTTCTTAAAATCTAAGAAAATTTTTTGATTCTATGATTTTTTTTAAACATAGATTTGCAAAAGTCAAAGTTTGACCGGCAAACCAAATGCAAATGGGCCGACTCATTCTTGCTGGCTAGTGGGCGTCAGATCTCCTAGCCGGCGTATAAGGCGCCTACTAGGAACTCCCGGGCTAGAAAGCAACTAGATTCGGGTGAGCGAGCGACTCAGTGCTATTGGGCCACAACCCATGTAGCCGCGCGCAAACACCTATTGGGGCGCAAATCGTGCTGGGGAGAGCTCTCTGTCGGACGATGCTATAGATCGCTTTAAGTGATCGCCTAAGCTCGCCCGTCACCCTTTCCCGGGCCTGGCCTAGCACGACGACAGGAAGCGCCCGACGCCCAACCTCACTAGTTGCATCATTGCCCCAAGCGCAAGGCCGATGTTCCATAGCCCGGTGATATTGTTCTTATACCCCGTCATCCTCAATCTAATTCTGCACAACCGATGTGGTACAATTAGCTGTTGTAGGAGAGCAACCTGAGTTAATTAAAGCAAGCAGGCCAATTGGGCCACCAGGTACCAGCTGCCTTCGAGCGTTTATGGGCCTACATGCTTGTGGTCCAGTACTTGCGTCCGTCTCTAGGCCCATCGCACCATGTTTAGATGATTTGTCTGATCAGCGGCCTTGTTAGTACCATAAAAAAAACTTGCTGGTATACACAGAAAGGGGAAGAAGAAAGAAAGAAAGAAAGAAAGAGAAAAACATAGTAAGTAGCAACATTCTAATATAGTGTATCCCTATGAATTTTGCTTCAAATTAATATAGTGTGGGGATCCCTAAAAAAAAGCAACATTCTAATGACTCGCGGCGATCGAGATTTTCTCTATTCTGAATGCAATACGGACAGACTATACAGATTTTCTGTATTCTGAATGTGCAATTTAGGCTACGGTGAGCGAGCAGAACCTCGAATTAATCTCTATACTATAAGACACGAGGAAGAAAATAAGATTAAGATGCTCTCCAACCTAACACGCCAGCTATAACACCAAAACTGTCTCAAAAAAAAGAAGCTATAACACCGAAAACAAATGTAAACAAGTGTCACGTAGTTGTCGACAAGCTTGTTTTCTGGCGAAGGTTTCTCTTATGCTTATCGCTGAAACTTTTGTCCCCTGCATTTTTTTTTTTTATTAGAGGCCAGTGGCAGTATCTCAACCCTGATGATAAAGCCATTTTGTTTGTTTAGGTGCCAACAAAACAAAGCATGCACGAACGATAATAATCAAATAATAGCAGATACAGCATGGTATCGCCGCACAATATTCTAAAGAGCCACACTTGTGAGCTGACAATCATATGAACTACACATTTCCATGATCCAAGAGCCATGACCAGAAAAGGTGTGTAAAGTGAGAAAAGCGTGACGCTGCACTCTATTCGGCACTAGTTTAACCGAATCGACAAAGTGGCGTGTAGTGCCGGAATGGCACGTGTCCTCGAGCTCGAGCTCGAAGGTCAATGTGTCGAACGACTTGCCGTGATCAGACTCGATCAGAAGAAAATCCGTGCCACAGATGTGAGATGTCTCGTGCTCTTTGCCATCCAACGGAAGACTCGAGTCGTTCTCGGTTTGTCTGATGGACGCAACGATACCGATCGATGGTTCAGCTCCAGCTTCGCGTTGTGAACAAAAGGCTCTGTTGTTTCTAGAAGCCTGCAGCTACACGTGTGGGCTCTCGCCAGCTGAGGCCAACGATTTGCTTTCTGCAGCTATTATGACTTTCTTATCGAGGCCGTCGCGCACGTACTCGGGAAATTTGCACTGATGCGGAGCCGCACGTGATATTTTTCTTCCCAAATAAAATAAAATCTTTTTCTTTTGGCAAGTCAGCAAGCGCTGATATCAAATCAAATCTCACAGAAGATCCTGCGAGATCTCCCATAAATATATTCATTATGGCCTCCATTGCTGCGTGAAAAAAAAAACCCTAACAGCTCACTGTGTCGAGGGAGTGGTTCTGCAGGCCTTTGTTCCGGCCTGCTTACCACCGGTCCAGGTACGACCCGTCCCCCTCAACTGGCCCACCACGCTCAGCGACAGGGCCCAAGCGAGGACCCGCGGCGGCTATAAAACCCGCCTGCTCGCACACGCTCAGAGCACCTGCCCGCCCAACAACACCTGCAGTCCTGCACCAGCCTCCCACCCACACCCATCCCTGTCCGCCGCTCCGGCCGTCTCTCCGCCACCCCACCTCCATGGCTTACTCCCCCTCCACCCCCTCCCCCGGCGCCGCCTTCGCCGTCGGGTCCTTCCCAGGAGCAATCTCCGAGGACAGCGTGTTCCCCAGACCCCCTCCGCCAACGCCTAAAGGCCACATGCCGCTCCCCGCCATCGCCGACGCCGCGCTCACTGCTCTGTTCGACCGCATGGTCCTCTCCCCGCCGGTTCCTGTCCTCCGCCTAGGCGCCCCCTCTCGCCTCACAATCCGCTCGTCCGCGACTCCGCTGGTCTCGCTCGACTCCCCTGACTTGGCCTCCCTTCGCGCCGCCGGCGACGTGGGCTACTTCCACCTCGTCGGCCATGGCATCCCTTCCCAGCTGCCATCCTCTGCACTCGCTGAGCTGTCTCGCGTCGACGCGTCCGCTATGCGCGCGTCCATTCTTTCCACGCTCGGGTTCTCCGCGGAGGCTGAGGGAGTGGACGCCGGCGTCGAACCCGTCATGGTGTTCGACGTCGACGAGCTGGGGATGGACGCGCTCCCGGCGGCGCTGGAGTACGCGCGGCTGATGAGGGAGGTGGGTATGCAGGTGGTGGGGCTTTTCTCTGGGTCTGGTGGGGTGGGTTTCGGGGAGAAGCCGTTCGCGGAGGAGGGGGGAAGGAAGGCGAGGTGCCTGGTGTGGGTCTCCAAGGTCGGCTCCGGCGAGCCGGCGGTGCCTCCGGCAGCCGGTGACGCAAAGGCGTATCCGTACGTCCTGGGACTCCATTGCGAGTGGGAGCAGGAAGCCGGTGCGTCGAGCTGGGTGATGGACGACAGCGGCGAGTGGAGGGCCGTAGGCGCCAGCGAGGGTGCACTCCTGGTCACCATCGGTGACATTGCTCAGGTATCGCTGCAACACCCATTTCTATTGACTTAGTTTTTATTCCCTGGGAAGTGCTTTTGTCTGATCATGATAGCATTAGATTAGTATATAGATGTGTAGTGTAGTGTGTACACAATCGTGCAAATCGTTCATTTCATCTACAATATATTTAGCAAAGGATAAGCACAAGTGCATTGCACAACCTTTTCATTCATAAGGGTATGTTTGAATCGAGCGCCCTACCAAAAGTTTAGCATATAACCAAACTAAAGGCATGATCAAAATTTTGACAAGTATATAGCTTGTTTGATTGTAACTCTAGAACCTGCTAAAATATTGGGAAAAAAGTTGGTCTTCATTTGGTTTGCAGCAAATAACCAACATACATGCATATTCGCGCGCAATTTGGTCGCCGAATTTTTTGGTGAATGGTTTTTCCGCCGTTATTTTTCCCGCGTGTTGGTAAAAATTACGTGTGGCACCATGCAGCTGTCGGCTGGCGAGCGAAAATTGGCGCGCGGATTTTACAACTTGCATTTTGCCATAATAGTAGATATGCATTTATTTCATTTTGCTTGATACAATGCACATGCCAGCCATTTTATTGTTATTAATGTGATTAAGTACTAAAAAATACAATATTGGTATATACTTATTGACTTGCCAAAAAAACATGATTTAGCCAATAAGAGGTGGGCCAGTACTAGTTCAGCCGGTTCTCAAGGAAAAAACCAGTAAAAATGAACAAAACCAAAAACAAAGGATGTGGGATAGGAGAGAAGAGATTGTTCTACTGCCATCAAATTCTATGTCTTTTTTTTAGTTTCAAAAAAAAATCTAAGTCCTTTTTTGCATCACTCTACTCAACCTGAACCGGGTCAGCTAATTAAGCCGTGTGTCTGCATCACTGCATGATTGGTTGACGCTGGGTTGAAAACCACATAACAAAAAGAGACAAAGTCACAAAGACCACGTCTTTTGAAAACAAAGAGGGATCATCATGTATATATTTTTGCTGAAAAAGTGACTTTTTAATCAGGTCTTTTTGCAGTAGCAGTAACACCCCTTTTGATGTCGTGCTTCTTTTGTGATGCGTTCTAGGTGTGGAGCAATGGCAAGCTGAAGAAAGTGAGAGGCATGGTTCGCCCCACTCCTGCCCCCGGCAGCGACAGTGAAGAGGGCGGGGAGCCAGCCCGCCTGTCCATCACCGTGCTGATCACACTGCCCCTGGACAGCGTCGTCTCGCCGCTGCTGCCGCTGTCTGGTGCCGGCGAAGAGGGCGGCGACGTGGAGAAGGAGGAGAAGGAGGTCTCTGAAGACGGTGATGAGAATGTAGGCAGCTTTCGCCCCTTCTCCCTGGAGAGCTACGCGTGGGGGCTGTACCATGATCAGCTTGAGTCCAAGGATCCGCTTGCCCCGTACCGCATCTGATTAAGCTCGTTCGTCATGGCTCTCTAGCGTTGGATTTTTGTTAGACATGTTCGATTCGTTATAGCTGGACCACAGATGTCTTGTGGTTGTTCTCTAGTTCTTCGTTTGCTGGTGCATGCTGCCGTTGGCTTATATCTCTCTAGACTTTGAGTTGGTCAGAACGACTTTGGGTAAACCGTTTATTATATTATTATTATCATTATCAAATAAATATAGTCATTGTTTGTTTTTATCAAATATAAGTATTGAGCAAGTGAGAAGACTGTTTTCCTTATGTTTGCTGGCAAGTCAACCATGTCTGTAGATGGTATTGGAAGCACTATTTCATCTAAAAATGGGAGCGTCTAATTTTATTTTATTTTTGACACTAAAAACAGTAGGAGAGGTTCTCCTACTATGCTGCATTCAAACATCTAGAAGATTTGCGACAAGCCCTAGAAGCATAACAGAAAGCTACAAGGAGTTGACAATAGATGAAATATAAAGAGGATGCTCTTGAGCAAATCTGCCTTAGTTTTTCTTTTCTCCTGCCACAAGGCTCTAATACCCTTAAGTTGAGATTATTATGCTCCAATCTCCAAGAATAAACATCGACAGAAAGTGACCTTGGTTTTCTCAATTATAGAAATCCGCAAGGTATTCGGAGACCATTGGATATTAAATTTAGACCAACAATTGTTGCTGGATGCAAACAAAAGCTCTTCGAGAGCAATGTAATTAATAGCATGCCTAAATATAATATAAAAAGATCCAAAACCGAGATCCAACTAATCTCAGCCATCAATCTCTGGCAATCAACAACCTAGATTGCTCCAATATTGAGCACATGTTTAGCACACATTTAATAGGATACCTAGTATAAATGTTTGCATTAATCACCTACTTGACATTGCACGTACTGACCAGGCTAGTATTGATCCCCCGACTATGTGGTTGGAATAGCCTCCTGGATTCCTTCTGCCTATCCTCATTGACGATGTAAGCATTATTTACGACTGAATAAAGCTAGCCATGATTTTTTGCGGCAAACCATGCCCCTCAAAGAGGGCTCATCTTTATTTATTTAGCATCCGAGAGAGGAGTTTTCCAAAGGAAAAGTACGAGTTTCAAAGGCTTTCCTGAAATTACATCTAGATACTTTGCTGCAAAGTTATGCCTTTTTGGCAAGAGAATGAGCAAGGAGATTTTGGGTCCTAGAAATGTGTGAAACCTTGAAAGAGTTGGGGCAAGAAGCAAAGTTGAAGAAATCCACAAGTATGGGCCTAATCTTCCAATGTCCTGGATTGTTAAGTAAGTTGCTTGCTTCCACATCATCGGCCAAGGTCCTACAATCAAGAAAGAAAGAAACAAAATTCCATCCCAAGCCTTGACCATGGAAGCGGCAAGACGCAGTCCCATAGCGTCTGCCTGCAAAACTGAGAACACAATCGGGGCTACTGCTTGAATGAATATATAGTGATTGTTAAATGCATTTTTTGAGGAATACTCCAAAGATAGCTTCATTCCCTGCTACAAAAGGATTAAACATTGCATCAATGTACGCCGAGACACTTATGAGTTGTGAAGACATATTTGTGCTTGGTGATATCTTCAAAGAAGTCAAGGGAAAATGTGCATTGCATGTACATGATTACTAGTAGCTGATTTATGATTCGCCAACTGGCACAACTTTTACCCCTAGGCAGAGTGCTCTCGCATGTGAGAAGATTGGATGGAATCGTTTATATTATGAAATATAGGTATTGAGCGAGTGAGAAGATTGTATTCTTTATGTTTTCTGGCAAGTCAAGTGTGTCTATAGATGGAATTGGAGGTGTTTCATGTAAAAAGGGAATGCCTAGTTTTATTTTATTTTTTACACTATAAAAAGTATGAATGTCTCCTAATGTACCATATTAACACATATAAAAGAGATACAATATGTATATAGGGAACCCTAGGTGCAAAATAGAAAGCTACACATCAAAAGTGTCATTCTCGTCTGAGTTCATATGCACCTGCTATGAACAATAAAATCATTTTTTTCTTCAAGATTTTGTTTTTTGGCAATAAACATTGCTTATTAGTTTTATGATCGTGTGTAAATTTTCGTTACAAAACGACTTTCATGAATGTGTGGGCAAAATAAACAAAATCATTGCTCCATTTTTTCTTCAAAATTAATCTATTTGGAGCATCTTTTTTGTTATATTTACCATACCCCACCACGAATTTGTGCACACATGTGAAACACTCATAAATATTTATCACACAAAAAACAGTTTTGTTTTGTTTTTTCTATTTGTTTACATGTAATTGTTCATCCGGGTGCATGTGCACCCGGGAGCAGAAAATTCATGTCCGCTACACCACCTTTACTTGGATTATTGCCCTTCCTTACGGATTTACTATCCAAGAAATCCACGCTTACAGAAGACGAAAAATGAAAATAAAGCCTTATTAAATACATGTAAGCAACACATGTCACTTTCCATCTCCATAGATGCCACGAGTAGCACCCAACCTGCACACGCGTCCATCGGCTTTCCCCATCGCTGACCGGAACTGAAGTTGCACAACAGCACGGGCCACCACCAGACGAACATGGAAGAAGTTGAACACATGGACTCCTATGGAAAGGTGATTGAAGGTGACTCAGGCGCCAACAATTATAGTTATGAACAAGCACCACTCCATCAAAGAGAGACTATAAGAAAGAGGACACAAATATGCTTTAGTTCTACCCTTAAAGGTGAAATTATTACACTCATTCCAAATATTCCCAAGCCACAGTAGTAGAATCACGAAGACTAAATGTCTAGAGAAAGTTTCCTTTGCTTGATCAGTTGAACAAGTTTGCGAGGTATCTGAAGATCGTTAGATATGAAATTTAGAACAACCGTTGCTACTGAATGTGCAACAAAAGAATAAATGCTCAATGGTCTAGAGCAATGTAATTAATGGCATACCTAATATAAATGTACATGAGTTCTGCGTGAACGTACACGTGATAGAGCTCACCCATCCCATGATGCCATGTTGGCGCGTCAACCCGCTTCTCCCCTATCATACGAGAACAAGAGCGTGATGTGCATGAGCGTGAGTAGTCGTAAGCGTAGATAGGATGGACATTGCCATGAGAGCAACCTAGCCAGGACAACTCTACTCCCAACCCCACCTTCTTCTTTCCCAAGAAAACTACCCCAATCCCAACTACAATAACACAACCTTCTCAATGTTGAGCAGGACCATAGCATAGATCCTTGCTAGGTAGTTGCAGATGACCCCCAAAATAGCACAAAAATCTAAAACTTTCAAGAATCTAAATCTCCCCGAGGATAAAAGTATGCATCGGTGTTATCCATGACAGCTTACTAAATTGCTATGGCCTAATCTAAAATCCTGATGGCAAGACTAATGGTGGATCGACATTACTAGTTACCATGTCCATAAAGCAAAAGTTTCCATGCAATATACAGTAAAAATATCTTAAAAATCAGCTAAACTTGCCTTACCAACACAAAAAACATCTTACATGAAAAAAAAGTCAAGTGACATATATGCAGAACAAAAAATACTACATAAAGTTGTCATGTTTTTTCACTTACTAAACCTACCACAAATTCTTCCAACGCATGTTAAACACACCTATATATAGGTTACACATATATGGAAAAAAACGCCACATAATTTTTTTCCATGACCCACAACATAAAACTGCCAAGTCTTTCTGTCACATGTCAAACACACAGATGGGTGCCAAAAAGATGAAAAAAATACTATACAGAATTGCCATGGTCCACTATTTAAAATTGTGTGAAGTATTTTCAAGTACATATAAAACTATGTGCACACGTTTATGTGGTTGCTACTTTTTGCAGCGGGTATTTGCACCATTTCAATAAGTCAACACAGCTAGGAGGTTGATGTTGATCCACATACCTGCTCAGACAAAAAGAAAGAGTGAGTTAAAAAGGTTGTGAAATCTAGAAAAGCAAGTTATTAACCTATGACACATGTAGTTAACACGAGCGAGAAACATGTGATGTTGTCCATGATAGTTTAAAGTTGTTTTCATAGTTTTCATGACAAAGGTGAAGATTTTTTTTACTTTGTTTGCACTGCCCCTCCCCTCCCGTGGCACAAGAATAAAGAAGTTAAAAAAAGTAGAAGATTTAACTTTTGTTACCTTAGACCTCCACCCACTCCTTACAAGGCGACCATTATGTTTCCATGCATGTTGCTATCAAACTAGAGATTAGGTTGCTGATACGTCTCCAACGTATCTATAATTTATGAAGTATTCATGCTATTATATTATCCTTCTAGGGTGTTTTATATGTATTTATATGCTATTTTATATGATTTTTGGGACTAACCTATTAACCTAGAGCCCAGTGCCAGTTTCTGTTTTTTTCCTTGTTTTTGAGTATCGCAGAAAAGGAAAATCAAACGGAGTCCAATTGACCTGAAACTTGACGGAGCTTATTTTTGGACCAGAAGAAGGCCATGGAGTAAAAAAGTTGGGCCAGAAGAGTCCTGGGCTGCCCACGAGGGTGGGGGGCGCGCCCACCCCCCTGGGCGCGCCTCCCTACCTCGTGGACAGCCTGGAGACCCCCCTGACTTGTTCCCGACGCCAAAACCTCTTATATATACAGAAACCCCCAGAACATAACCTAGATCAGGAGTTCCGCCGCCGCAAGCCTCTGTAGCCACCGAAAACCAATCTAGACCCGTTCCGGCACCCTGCCGGAGGGGGGAACCCTCACCGGTGGCCATCTTCATCATCCCGACTCTCTCCATGACGAGGAGGGAGTAGTTCACCCTCGGGGCTGAGGGTATGTACCAGTAGCTATGTGTTTGATCTCTCTCTCGTGTTCTTGAGTTGGCACGATCTTGATGTATCGCGAGCTTTGCTATTATACTTGGATCTTATGATGTTTCTTCCCCTCTACTCTCTTGTAATGGATTGAGTTTCCCCTTTGAAGTTATCTTATCGGATTGAGTCTTTAAGGATTTGAGAACACTTGATGTATGTCTTGCATGTGCTTATCTGTGGTGACAATGGGATATTCACGTGATCTACTTGATGTATGTTTCGGTGATCAACTTGCGGGTTCCGTAACATTGTGAACTTATGCATAGGGGTTGGCACACGTTTTCGTCTTGATTCTCCGGTAGAAACTTTGGGGCACTCTTTGAAGTTCTTTGTGTTGGTTGAATAGATGAATCTGAGATTGTGTGATGCATATCGTATAATCATACCGACGGATACTTGAGGTGACATTGGAGTATCTAGGTGACATTAGGGTTTTGGTTGATTCTAGTACGAACTCTATGATAGATCGAACGGAAAGAATAGCTTCGTGTTATTTTACTACAGACTCTTGAATAGATCGATCAGAAAGGATAACTCTGAGGTGGTTTCATATCCTACCATAATCTCTTCGTTTGTTCTCCGCTATTAGTAACTTTGGAGTGACTCTTTGTTGCATGTTGAGGGATAGTTATATGATCCAATTATGTTATTATTGTTGAGAGAACTTGCACTAGAGAAAGTATGAACCCTAGGCCTTGTTTCCTAGCATTGCAATACCGTTTACGCTCACTTTTACCACTTGCTATCTTGCTGTTTTTATATTTTCAGATTAAAAAAACCTATATCTACCATCCATATTGCACTTGTATCACCATCTCTTCGCCGAACTAGTGCACCTATACAATTTACCATTGTATTGGGTGTGTTGGGGACACAAGAGACTCTTTGTTATTTGGTTGCAGGGTTGTTTGAGAGAGACCATCTTCAACCTATGCCTCCCACGGATTGATAAACCTTAGGTCATCCACTTGAGGGAAATTTGCTACTGTCCTACAAACCTCTGCACTTGGAGGCCCAACAACGTCTACTAGAAGAAGGTTGTGTAGTAGACATCAAGCAGTTTCTGGCGCCGTTGCCAGGGAGGTGAGTGCTTGAAGGTATATCTTTAGATCTTGCAATCGAACCTTTTAGTTTCTTGTTTTATCACTAGTTTAGTATATAAAAGAAACTACAAAAAATGGAATTAAGGGTGCCTCATATGCTTCATCTTTTTAATGTCTTTCATGAAAATGATGGGAAGGAAAATTGTGCTCAAGTACTAGAAAAAGAATTACATAGAATGCTTGGCATAAAATATGTGAATGATGAGCATGATTGCAATGTTGTTAGTATGAATTCTTTGAATACCCATGATGCTAATGATATGCAAAGCCACAAGCTTGGGGGTGCTATGTTTCATGAAGATGATATGTTTAGTCCCCCAAGTTTTGATGAGCAAATTTATTATGATGAAAGCATGCCTCCTATTTATGATGATTATTGTGATGACACGTATGCTATAAAGAATAAAGATAACCATGAAACTTGTCATCATGATTTTAATTTTCAATTGGATTATGCTTCACATGATAGTTATTTTGTTGATGATACTCCCACTATTCCGATTGAGAAGAATTTGGCTTATGTAGAGAGTAGTAAATTTTCTATGCTTATAGATCATGAAAAGAATGCTTTAGGTGCTGGTTATATTGTTGAATTCATTCATGATGCTACTGAAAATTATTATGAGGGAGGAATATATGCTTGTAAGAATTGCAATAATATCAAGTTTCCTCTCTATGTGCTTAAAGTTTTGAAGTTATGCTTGTTCTGCCTTCCTATGCTAGTTGATTATTGTTCTCATAAGTTGTTTGCTCACAAAATCCCTATGCATAGGAAGTGGGTTAGACTTAAATGTGCTAGTCATATTCTTCATGATGCCATCTTTATGTTTCAATTCTTATCTTTTATGTGAGCATCATTGAAATCATCATGCCTAGCTAGGGGCGTTAAACGATAGCGTTTGTTGGGAGCAAACCCAATTTTATTTTTGTTTCTTGCTTTTTGGTTCTGTTTAGTAATAAATAATTCATCTAGCTTCTGTTAAGACGTGTTTTCATATTTTAAATTAGTGTTTGTGCCAACTAGAACCTTTGGGAAGACTTGGGTGAAGTCTTTATGATCTTGCTGTAAAAAACAGAAACTTTAGCGCTCACGAGATTAGCTACAACTTTTACTGGAGAGTGCTATTTAGTTGATTCTTTTTGCAGATGATTAATAGACAAATTCCTCACGTCCAGCAATTTATTTCAGAATTTTTGGAGTTACAGAAGTATTCGAATGATACAGATTACTACAGACTGTTCTGTTTTTGACAGATTCTGTTTTCTGTGTGTTGTTTGCTTATTTTGATGAATCTATGAGTAGTATCGGAGGGTATGAACCATATAGAAGTTAGAATACAGTCGATATTACACCAATATGAATTTAGAATGAGTTCACAACAGTACCTAAGTGGTGGTTTTATTTTCTATACTAACGGAGCTCATAAGATTTTCTGTTGAGTTTTGTGTTGTGAAGTTTTCAAGTTTTGGGTAAAGATTCGATGGATTATGGAATAAGGAGTGGCAAGAGCCTAAGCTTGGGGATGCCCAAGGCACCCCAAGGTAATATTCAAGGACAACCAAAAGCCTAAGCTTGGGGATGCCATGGCATCCCCTCTTTCGTCTTCGTTCATCGGTAACTTTACTTGGAGCTATATTTTTATTCACCACATGATATGTGTTTTGCTTGGAGCATCATTTTATTTTCTTTTGTTTTGCTTTCTGTATGAATAAAATACCAAGATCTGAAATTCTTAAATGAGAGAGAGTCTTCACATAGCTATATAATTATTTAACTACTCATTGATCTTCACTTATATCTTTTTGGAGTAGTTTGTCATTTACTCGTGTACTTCACTTATATCCTATGAGTAAATGGTTGAATGATTTGAATGTCATAAATCTGAAATTATATATGTTTCATATGCCTTTCCCATGGGGAGTAATGCCTTAACATATAAGAAGTAGAGGTGGTAATTTTTTTGAAGGTTAGCAAACATTGTATTGGTCACTTGAACAATTCATGAAAGAATATTGAAGGAAGAGAGATTTCACATATAAATATACTATCTTGGACATCTTCTATGATTATGAGCCCCATTAATTATTTTCAAACTTGAGCAAATTAGTTGAAGTTGGACAAGGAAGACAACATAATGAGTTATGCTTGGGTATATTTGTATAGAAGTTATATTGTTATGGATCCTCTAACATGTGGTGCTTGCTATTTAGAATCCTTTGCTAGCCAAAATATCTGTACTAAGAGGGAATACTGCTTGTGCATCCAACTTCCTTGAACCAAGTTTATTCCATGAGTGTCCACCATATCTACCTATATGCGGTATTTACCCGCCGTTCCAAGTAACTTTGCATGTGCCAAACTCTAAACCTTCAAATAATAATCTGTTTTGTATGCCTGAATCGATCATGTAGCGACTAGGGGCTGTCAGTATCTTCCATGCTAGGTGGGTTATTCTCACGATGAGTGGACTCCGCTCATCATTCACGAGAAAATGGCTGGTAACTGGGATGCCCAGTCCTATGATCAAAAGATCAAAAAAAAATTCGCAAATAATTTAAACAAAACTCCCCCAGGATTGTTTATAGTTGGGCGGCACCCGTTGTTTCGGACAAGCCGTGGAGTGTGATTGTTGGTGGAGGGGGAGTAAAATCTTTACCTTTCTGTTTGGGAACTGCCTATAATGTATCTAGTATGGAAGATATTGGGAACTCTTGGTCGTTATGTTGACAATGAAAGCATACCTCTCAAAATTATTTTCATCTTTGTTTTAGCTTCGAGCTTTGGCACCTCTGCAAATCCCTGCTTCCCTCTGCGAAGGGCCTATCTTTTACTTTTATGCAAGAGTCAGTAGTATTCCTTCTCATTCCAACCTACTTTTTAGTTGGCAAGCATCATGTGGTGGAGAAAGATCTAAGCATATATGGCCATTCAAATATATTTGATCATGAATTATTATTGTTGACAATTATCTATATGATAAATAAGTTGGGAGGCGAAACATTAAGCCCCTATCTTTCTCTGTGTTCGATGGATGCTATTTGTTCTAAAAATATGCTTTGAGTGGTAGCAATCATGGAAGACTATATGATAGTTGAGTATGTGGGATTTGCTAAATCAAAGCTCTTACATAGACCCTTCCTGAAAATAAGATGAATTGCAATTGTTTGATGACTGAGAACTGTTTGTTAGTTTTCAAGAAAGTTTATGATCTATACTTTAACATTTGAATAGCTTGTTACTTGATCATGAGAAGCTTTATGATATGAGCTACTGTTATGACATATAATGATGCTAGAAAAGGTGATTGAGATTATCATTGATCAAACTTGTGCATCTGCTAGCATTCACACTTCATAAATTATTTCTTTTATCATTTACCTACTCGAGGACGAGCAGGAATTAAGCTTGGGGATGTTCATACGTCTCCAACGTATCTATAACTAGACGATGCCCCGCGCATTGCGGCGGGATTTTGTATGAAATAAAAATTGCACTGAATTAACCATTTAGCTACTGTCTTTATAGCTTTTCCTGTAGTAATATAATTTGTTTATCAGTATTTTACAAATAAATAAGTAAATAAATATCTCTATCTATAATTCGAAGTTAGACCAAAACAAAATAAAATATGCACACACGACTCACTTTTCTTTCATATAGAGCACTCAGTGTGAGGCCTTCGGTATGAGGCTATGAGCTGCATGCATGCGTCAGTATTTTTTCCTTGAGTAAAATATTTATAGGTGGGAGTTACTGCATGCATGCGGCAGTTACTACATATGGTAGCTGTAGTAGCTCTTAGTGTGTTGATCGGATGGATATTGTTGATTGATCTAGTATATCCAAGGGCTAAATTAATTTGGGTGATGTGGCTTAAGGAGAAGCTAGAGAATTCCTAGTAGTGGGGGCTAGCTATTTAGATATAGTAGATTTATGAAGTATTCATGCTATTATATTATCCTTCTAGGATGTTTTATATGCATTTATATGCTATTTTATATGATTTTTGGGACTAACCTATTAACCTAGAGCGCACTGCCAGTTTCTGTTTTTTTCCTTGTTTTTGAGTATCGCAGAAAAGGAAAACCAAACGGAGTGCAATTGACCTGAAACTTGACGGAGCTTATTTTTGGACCAGAAGAAGGCCATGGAGTAAAAGAGTTGGGCCAGAAGAGTCCCGGGCTGCCCACGAGGGTGGGGGGCGCGCCCACCCCCCTGGGCGCACCTCCCTACCTCGTGGACAGCCCGGAGACCCCCTGACTTGTTCCTGACGCCAAAACCTCTTATATATACAGAAACCCCCAGAACATAACCTAGATCGGGAGTTCCGCCGCCGCAAGCCTCTGTAGCCACCGAAAACCAATCTAGACCCGTTCCTGTTGGGGAACGTAGTAATTTCAAAAAAATTCCTACGCACACGCAAGATCATGGTGATTCATAGCAATGAGAGAGGAGAGTGTTGTCCACGTACCCTCGTAGACCGAAAGCGGAAGCGTTAGCACAACGCGGTTGATGTAGTCGTACGTTTCATGATCCGACCGATCAAGTACGAACGCACGGCACCTCCGAGTTCAGCACACGTTCAGCCCGATGACGTCCCTCGAACTTCGATCCAGTCGAGTGTTGAGGGAGAGTTTCGTCAGCACGACGGCGTGGTGACGATGATGATGTTCTACCGACACAGGGCTTCGCCTAAGCACCACTACAGTATTATCGAGGTGGACTATGGTGGAGGGGGGCACCGCACATGGCTAAAACATCAAACGATCAATTGTTGTGTCCTTGGGATGCCCTCCTGCCCCCGTATATAAAGGAGCAAGGGGGGAGGTGCGGCCGGCCAGGGAGGAGGCGCGCCAGGAGGAGTCCTACTCCCACCGGGAGTAGGACTCCCTCCCTTCCTTGTTGGAATAGGAGAAGGGGGAAAGAGGTGGAGGAGAGGAAGGAAAGGGGGGGCGCCGCCCCCTCTCCTTGTCCTATTCAGACTAGGGGGGAGGGGCGCACGACCCTTGCCCTGGCCACCTCTCCTCATCTCCACTAAGGCCCACTATGGCCCATTAACCCCCGGGGGTTCCGGTAACCCCTCCGGTACTCCGGTAAAATCCCGATTTCACCCGGAACACTTCCGATATCCAAATATAGGCTTCCAATATATCAATCTTCATGTCTCGGCCATTTCGAGACTCCTCGTCATGTACGTGATCACATCCGGGACTCCGAACAACCTTCGGTACATCAAAACATATAAACTCATAATATAACTGTCATCGAAACTTTAAGCGTGCGGACCCTACGGGTTCGAGAACTATGTAGACATGACCGAGACACGTCTCCGGTCAATAACCAATAGCGGAACCTGGTTGCTCATATTGGCTCCCACATATTCTACGAAGATCTTTATCGGTCAGACCGCATAACAACATACGTTGTTCCCTTTGTCATCGATATGTTACTTGCCCGAGATTCGATCGTCGGTATCTCAATACCTAGTTCAATCTCGTTACCGGCAAGTCTCTTTACTCGTTCCGTAATACATCATCCCACAACTAACTCATTAGTTGCAATGCTTGCAAGGCTTAAGTGATGTGCATTACCGAGAGGGCCCAGAGATACCTCTCCGACAATCGGAGTGACAAATCCTAATCTCGAAATACGCCAACCCAACAAGTACCTTCGGAGACACCTGTAGAGCACCTTTATAATCACCCAATTACGTTGTGACGTTTGGTAGCACACAAAGTGTTCCTCCGGTAAACGGGAGTTGCATAATCTCATAGTCATAGGAACATGTATAAGTCATGAAGAAAGCAATAGCAACATACTAAACGATCGAGTGCCAAGCTAACGGAATGGGTCAAGTCAATCACATCATTCTTCTAATGATGTGATCCCGTTAATCAAATGACAACTCATGTCTATGGCTAGGAAACATAACCATCTTTGATCAACGAGCTAGTCAAGTAGAGGCATACTAGTGACACTATGTTTGTCTATGTATTCACACAAGTATTATGTTTCCGGTTAATACAATTCTAGCATGAATAATAAACATTTATCATGATAGAAGGAAATAAATAATAACTTTATTATTGCCTCTAGGGCATATTTCCTTCAGTCTCCCACTTGCACTAGAGTCAATAATCTAGATTACACAGTAATGATTCTAACACCCATGGAGCCTTGGTGCTGATCATGTTTTGCTCGTGGAAGAGGCTTAGTCAACGGGTCTGCAACATTCAGATCCGTATGTATCTTGCAAATTTCTATGTCTCCCACCTGGACTAAATCCCGGATGGAATTGAAGCGTCTCTTGATGTGCTTGGTTCTCTTGTGAAATCTGGATTCCTTCGCCAAGGCAATTGCACCAGTATTGTCACAAAAGATTTTCATTGGACCCGATGTACTAGGTATGACACCTAGATCGGATATGAACTCCTTCATCCAGACTCCTTCATTTGCTGCTTCCGAAGCAGCTATGTACTCCGCCTCACATGTAGATCCTGCCACGACGCTTTGTTTAGAACTGCACCAACTGATAGCTCCACCGTTCAATGTAAACACGTATCCGGTTTGCGATTTAGAATCGTCCGAATCAGTGTCAAAGCTTGCATCAACGTAACCATTTACGATGAGCTCTTTGTCACCTCCATAAACGAGAAACATATCCTTAGTCCTTTTCAGCTATTTCAGGATGTTCTTGACCACTGTCCAGTGATCCACTCCTGGATTACTTTGGTACCTCCCTGCTAAACTTATAGCAAGGCACACATCAGGTCTGGTACACAGCATTGCATACATGATAGAGACTATGGCTGAAGCATAGGGAACATCTTTCATCTTCTCTCTATCTTCTGCAGAGGTCGGGCATTGAGTCTTACTCAACTTCACACCTTGTAACAAGGCCACCTCCATCTTGCAACATGTAGAAGAGAGTAGATGGTAAGTTCACCAAGTAACATCGCATAGCATAAACCTACCCGGCGATCCCCTCCTCGTCGCCCTGTTAGAGAGCGATCACCGGGTTATATGTGGCACTTGGAAGGGTGTGTTTTATTAAGTATCCGGTTCTAGTTGTCATAAGGACAAGGTACAACTCCGGGTCGTCCTTTTACTGAGGGACACGGCTATTCGAATAGATAAACTTCCCTGCAGGGGTGCACCACATAACCCAAGATCCCATTTGGCCGGACACACTTTTCTGGGTCATGCCCGGCCGCGGAAGATCAACACGTCGCAGCCCCACCTAGGCTCAACAGAGAGGTCAGCACGCTGGTCTAAATCCTATGCGCGCAGGGGTCTGGGCCCATCGCCCATTGCACACCTGCACGTTGCGTACGCGGCCGGAAGCAGACCTAGCCCCCTTAATACAAGCGCGAGATTACGGTCCAATGCGGCGCGCGCCACTCAGTCACTGACGTCAAAAAGAGCTTCGGATGATACCACGACGCCGAGTACCCATAACTGTTCCCGCGTAGTTGGTTAGTGCGTATAGACCAAATGGCCAGACTCAGATCAAATACCAAGATCTCGTTAAGCGTGTTAAGTATCCGTGAACGCCGACCAGGGCCAGGCCCACCTCTCTCCTAGGTGGTCTCAACCTGCCCTGTCGCTCCGCCACAAAGTAACAGTCGGGGGCCGTCAGGAACCCAGGCCCACCTTTACCGGGATGGAGCCACCTGTCCTTTCAGCCCCCTCATCAGAATCACTTGCGGGTACTCAACGAGCTAACCCGACTTTAGTCACCACATGTGTCATGTATATAAAGTATATAGTATATACCCGTGATCACCTCCCGAAGTGATCACGGCCCAGTAGTATAGCATGGCAGACGGACAAGAGTGTAGGGCCACTGATGGAACACTAGCATCCTATACTAAGCAGTAGGATAGCAGGTAAGGGTAACAACTGTAGCAACAATGACAGGCTATGCAGCAGAATAGGATTAACCGAAAGCAGTAACATGCTACACTACTCTAATGCAAGCTGTATAGAGAAGAATAGGCGATATATGGTGATCAAGGGGGGGGCTTGCTTGGTTGCTCTGACAAGAAGGGTTCGTCGTCGATGTAGTCGATCACAGGGGTACCGGCAACGGTCTCGGGGTCTACCAGAAAGAAGTAACGGATGGGAACACAATAAATAACAGAGCAATCAAAGCATCACAAAGCATAACATGTCAATACGCGGTACTAGAGGTGATCTAACACATGGATAGGTAATACCGGCGAAGGGGGGGGGGACATCCGGGAAAGTATCCCCGGTGTTTTGCGTTTTCGCACAGATGAACCGGAGGGGGAAGGTTGCAGGTTTGCTATGCTAGGGATGAGTGGCGGACGAACGGGCTACGTATCCGGATTCGTCTCGTTGTTCTGAGAAACTTTCATGTACAAAGTATTTTCATCCGAGTTACGAATTATTTTAAATTAATTTTTAAAGTTTTAAATCATTTTCTAAATTATTACTACTAAATTAATTCGAAATTAGCATTACTGCATCAGCATGATGTCAGCATGACATCAGCAGTCAACAGAGGTGTTGAATGGTCAAACTGGCGTGGGGGGTCCCGCATGTCATTGACTGATTAATTAACTAACAGTTAATTAGGTTAATTAGCGATTAGATTAATCTAATTATGATTAATTAATTCTTTTAATTAATTAATTAATTATTATTATTAATTCCTTTTTTATTCCTTTTCTTTCTTTTTAAACCGTTCCAGGGGGTGGGCGCCGACTGTCATAGGACGTTAGTTTTAACTAAATATCCTTTTAAACAGTACACGGGTCCCACATGTAATAGACTTAGGTTTTATTCAAAGAGCTGTTTAGTTATTCCTAATTAGTTGGGGCCCACATGTCATAGTGACAGGGGCAACTAATAGGGTAATTAGTGCCCCTAATTAACCGGACATGTCAGCTAGCTGGAGGTAACCACCGGTGACGTCCAGGCACGGTGGAGGAGCATCGGGCGATGGTTCGGCGAGTCGAGCACAGCTACGAGTAGCTGTGGCTTGGCCGCATCCACTGGTGGTGCAATTGGGACCTGGGGGTGGCCGGAGAAGGCCACAACGACGATGGCCGTCGGCGGCGATGTCACGGGTTCGACGGGGCTGCGGCGAGCGGTGTAGGGTACGGCCAAGCATGTGCGGGCGCGCGCACTTGAGGGCGCAGGCCACGTCCAGGGGGTGGACTGGGCGAGGCAGGGCGCGGGTGGCGCACAGCCCTGTGAAGCGCGGTCGGCGTTGAGCTAGCGGCGCACGAGCGGGAGCGCGATGACCGTAGGGAGGGAAGATGGGGTCGGACGGGGAGGTCCTCACCGGCCCTGTAGAGGTGCATAGGTGTGCTCGGGGAGGGCCAGAGCTGCGGGGCAACGGCGAGTCGGCGTCGGGGCGGCGAGCACGACGCGGACGAGGTGGCGCGGGTCGAGCGGCGCCGGCGAGGCGACGGGTGGACGACGACCCGAGGCAGGGGCGTGGCGTCGAGGCGGCAGGGGCGTCCAGCGAGGCGGGGGTGAGGACGAGTGATGGAGACGAGGAGGGATGACCGGGCGACTGGGAATGGTGGCGAGGCGGTCAGAGGGGTCGCCGGCGCGGCGTCGAGCACGAGGGAGCTCCTCTCCCTCGGGGATTCATGCGTGCGTGCGAGCGCTCCTGTGGGTGGCGGCGGACCAGGGGGAGTGGGGATAGGTTAGGGTTTGGGGTCGGGGGAAGTGGCCTTGTAGGCCAGAGAGAGTGGGGTGGGTTGTGGGCTGGCCTGGCGGCCCAAAGGCCAGGGGGTCCTGCTCTTTTTTTGTTTCCTTTTTTTGTTTTTTTGTTTTTACTTTTCTTTATATTTCTTCTACTTTATCTGTTTTAGTTTTGTTTCCTATTATTTTAGTTTTAGTAAAATATACACGCAGCATCTAAATTAGTATTTCAACTTAGCCCATAGTCACAAAAAGTGTAGTCCTCAAATAAATTAGTTTGACATTTTATTAATTACAAAAGGTATTTAAATAATTGTTTTTACTGCTGTCTTATTCATCTTATAGTACTTAAACATTTTATAAAGGTGTGGTTTCTCCACCATAATTACCTATGCAATATTTGGTTCACTCCGAACATTTTAGTTTTAACATTTGAAAACTTTTATTGTTTGCTTGATTTTGAATTAGAATTTGAATCGCTTTCGAACTAATGCGAGATTAGCAACAGTAATCGAAGTGACGTGGCGTCATTGGCAGAGAATTACTGTAGCTTAATTATCCGGGCGTCACAATTCTCCTCCCCTACAAGAAATCTCGTCCCGAGATTTAAGAGGCGGAGTAAAGGGGAAAGACTAGGTTACGAAATTCTAACGATTCTTCTCGGTCTTGGTTGCTCTTCTCGAAGAGGTAGATCCACTACGTTGATGTCTTCATTTCTCTGGTTCAGGTCATTATGATGAAGTTCTCGTCCTTCCTTCGGGATCTTCATCGTACTTACGAAAAGGATAAGGGGTAGCTTCAAATGGACAGACCTCTACAAGATTTTCTTATCTAGTAGATAATATTAGGGAAGGTGGCGGAAAGTAACTCTCGAATTTAAACTTAAGAAAATATCGAGAGCAAAGTAAGGAGGTATCATGTGAAGTTTCGAGCGGGCAGGCAATCGTTCGATGCCTGAAACAGGGCGTGAAAGGGGTTCAAAGCAATGGGAATAAGTATTGTGTCTGATATCAGAATTGATGAACTCTCAGACGGTGGCTCGTGAATTACATATGAGGCCACACGCGAGGAATAACTTCGGGAACATGGGGTGTCCAGGAGAGTCAGGTTTCGATCCTATGGAACTGTGGGTTATGGGCCCACCATGTGGGTTAAAAGTAGGAAGAGGGGTGACGTCTTGCACGATCATGTAAGCAAGGCATGTCAGAGAATAACCAGTCAGTTATGTTGGCAGCATCGTTGGTACCAAGGGCGAGGGACGAAGAGAACCATTTTCCTGCTCGTTGAAACGAGGCGGACCAATAGGCAAAGTTCTCGTCCATCGGTGGTTACCGGAATGTCATCAACAATAGTAACAGGGTCTTACTGATAGAGTTGTACACCGAGGTGTTTACATAAGCAGGAGAATATTACTGCTCAGATCATATAGATCACAAGAAAGGTTAAACCAATTAATGGAAAGGAAAAATATGATTATCAGACATTTCGGGGGTATATCCTTCCCAATGATAAGCAGAGCATGATATCCGTGACAGGATATAATGTAGAAAACCCTTTAGATAAGGGGAGAGTAATTTCATGACATTACCCATGCAACGGTGTTTGGATGATTGAACAAGAAACATTTAGCATTGGGCTTCAAATGTTCTTATTGAAAAGCGGAGTACCACAGAGAAGCATCGAGATAGCATTGACATGGTCATTGGGTAAAGATCAGACTTTGAATACACAAAGGATCCATCAGGAACAACTTATAAAATAAGTCTTACGATTTCCTCATGGAAGAATCGATAAACTTGCTGAAAAAGAATGTATGACAATAGGGCCTCCGGCCAGGCGTGCTAGGCAGGACATCACCTTACCGGGTCATCAAAGGACCAACATTATAACTCCTGGAAAGTTGTCCCAACCATCATATCCGACCGAGATTCAGATCCGATTGGTGTCATGATACTTCAGACTCGGGATGTCCGAGAAGAAAAGGTGCAACACAAATCGATGAAATGACATTGCAAGATTCCCGGGAAATGAACTATGGAAGCGAGTTCCAAAACAAGAGTCCATAAATAAATCAAAGAGAAGATGAGGAGGTGGATGATGGACTTAGTGGAATTTCATTGAGGTTTCCAAAAAGATGGGTTTCCACAATTATGTGAACAAGGAGATAACATTTGTCAGATCAAATGATATAATGAGGTATGCTCGAGGAAAACATGCCCAATTTAAACATTGGTTGAAAGGTGCGCCCGAAACATGGGCTTAGGTAGCATGATCAATGTTAGAATGGTGATTCGATAACCAATGGTCTAATAATGAAATATCGACCATTAACTTCAAAGCAATAGGGTTGCTAGAAGTTTTGAAAGGAATGAACGGATATGGCAAGAAGTATCACCTTTATCAAGAATTCTTAAGAGGTGGTGAAATTCTCACAACATTCTTAATATATAAGATGGTATTACTTCAAGGTAGGACATAAGATAAGCTGGATAGCCAGGAACTTAAAGTTCATTCAAAACAAGACCAAGTCTGTGTTTGAAAGGAAGGCATGGATGTGGTCGATGATAACACAGATCATCGAGGGGCAAGCATGGAATTTCTCATCATGAATTCAATTGATATCTCGGAAGAAGTTAAAATGTTGACGATGATCACGACACACTTGTCGAGAGGTTTCTTGAAGATGTAATCGATCGGCAATGACATCAAGTCAAAGGAATGGTGAAGCGAAAAGTTATTGGAACCAAGGGTATGACACAAACTTGAAATCAAGCTTGTTATTCAAGGTGAAATGATATGACAAGGAAAATCGACGTAAGCTTAGCTCATCGTCGAAGTGGTGCTCAAAGAATAAGGACCAGGTAGCACAGTTAAAATCACTACGACAATGATATAGCCATACAGGCTAGGAATGGCGTGATCGGGTACAAACTCGTACTTAAGGAAGATTATCAAGTGTCGTTGAACCGTAGTGCAGACTCGGTTCAGTTATTGGTGTCTTTGGGTGTTTAATAACTCAGAGCCCATGAAAAATTGTAATCAGTGAGAATGTAGTACTTGATGAAGAACTCATAAGAACTTATGCATTTCCAAGATAATCTCGAGATACTAGGGGGTAATACTCGACGACAGATAAAAGTAGAGGTTGGGGTAGAGTATTGCTCTGCAGAAGGCGAGTGCTTAAACTTGCACGAGAAATGGTATTTAAAGGAGAACATGGTCGGAACCACGGTTACAAAGGATCAATTCACAGATACCAGATGATATTTATCAAGAAAATGGTTATTATTACAAGAAGCTTCCATGATAGGATCTACATCGTGTCCATGGGCATGAACACAAAGTCCAAGGTCGACTCCCACTTCTTTAATGCATAACCTTTCATTCACTTCTCGCCTTCAACGAAGTTGTGTGTTGAAATTTTATCTGACATAACACTAGTAGAGTATGACCCGTAGTAGTTTCCGGGTTCACACAGATTAGAGAAGGCATATGTCCAACCCATCGGGGCCTCTTAGGAACATTTACCACAAACTTCGAGAGTAATTATCACTAGCTCGAAAGTAGAGCATGGTTGAGAAAGTAGAGGATACAATTTTGCAAAGACATTATGTATCCTAGGAAAGGCTCACAAGGTTATTGAATATGAAGGACATTGTCGGATAAAATCCAACAAAGGATCTGGTGGTCCACAAAAGGATCTGATGTGAGTATCGGCACACAACCAGAGGAAGAATCAATGCAAAGACATTGGATTATAGAAACAACTGAATAACTTAGAGCTCAATTGTAAAGGAATTATGATTTACAAAGCGAAGGATCAGAAGCAGACGCTCTGATCAAGGATGGATAAGTTCAATAGACTTAGGGGCACAATCGACGACAATTTGATTGGCGAGAACCAGCTCATGTTTAAAATGACGTCTGAGTCGGAAGGATGAATTCTAGGATCTGTTTGAGGATTGCGAGCATTCACAACAAATTGAATTAACGGACTCAAAATGATAATGACAATGGATGTCAACAAGATTACTAGACTTAAGATTAATCATAATGCAAGTAAGCAAGAATTTCAAGAGCAAAAAGGCTCCTGAGGATTTTCGGAAGATCGAATGGTATTTTGAACACTTTTATGAAATACTTGAATCAACTGGGGATGAGCGGATACTCGGTAAGTGCGAGAATTATCTGTAGGGGTATTCAGGTGACAAAGAACAGCAAGGCAGTAAGCTCAAAGGATTCTCGGAACAATAGAGAGAATTTCGGGGTATCTTGTAATAACAAGATCAACTGGGAAACATTTATGAATGGCGAGTATACGTGGTTATCCATAGGAGTTTATCGATGGAAGAGAATTGCAAAAGCGATGAACACAAGTTCTCGGGTTAACAGCGGAGAGTGTCTTTAGGGTCTTCACGTGCAGCAGACGATCATCACTAATAAGGGGCTCTCCGGGTGAAAGTGATAACGAGATCCTAATGTTAGATTTAGCAAAACTCATTTAACCCGAATAGGAGAGAGTTCAGAGTCCCAGAGTAAAGGTCGAGGAGTAAAAGATCCTAGTACCCCCCAATGGCGACGTGGGCCCGTAAGCCGCACAACCATGTTAGTAAAAACTTTTTAAAGACTAGACTCGACTTCGGCCAAGGAGTTGGAAAGGGGGATTCCTACAGGCAGTCGGCTCTGATACCAACTTGTGATGCCCCCGATTCAATCGTACACTAATCATGCACGCAAACGTGTACGATCAAGATCAGGGACTCACGGGAAGATATCACAACACAACTCTAAAACATAAATAAGTCATACAAGCATCATAATACAAGCCAGGGGCCTCGAGGGCTCGAATACAAGTGCTCGATCATAGACGAGTCAGCGGAAGCAACAATATCTGAGTACAGACATAAGTTAAACAAGTCTGCCTTAAGAAGGCTAGCGCAAACTGGGATACAGATCGAAAGAGGCGCAAGCCTCCTGCCTGGGATCCTCCTAAACTACTCCTGGTCGTCGTCAGCGGCCTGAACGTAGTAGTAGGCACCTCCGGTGTAGTAGGAGTCGTCGTCGACGGTGGCGTCTGGCTCCTGGGCTCCGGCATCTGGTTGCGACAACCAGAGAGAAAGGAAAGGGGGGAAAGGGAGAGAAAAGCAACCGTGAGTACTCATCCAAAGTACTCGCAAGCAAGAAGCTACACTACATATGCATGGGTATATGTGTAAAGGGCCATATCGGTGGACTGAACTTCAGAATGCCAGAATAAGAGGGGGATAGCTAATCCTGTCGAAGACTACGCTTCAGGCCACCTCCATCTTGCAGCATGTAGAAGAGAGTAGATGGTAAGTTCACCAAGTAGCATCGCATAGCATAAACCTACCCGGCGATCCCCTCCTCGTCGCCCTGTTAGAGAGCGATCACCGGGTTATATCTGGCACTTGGAAGGGTGTGTTTTATTAAGTATCCGGTTCTAGTTGTCATAAGGTCAAGGTACAACTCCGGGTCGTCCTTTTACCGAGGGACACGGCTATTTGAATAGATAAACTTCCCTGCAGGGGTGCACCACATAACCCAACACGCTCGATCCCATTTGGCCGGACACACTTTTCTGGGTCATGCCCGGCCGCGGAAGATCAACACGTCGCAGCCCCACCTAGGCTCAACAGAGAGGTCAGCACGCCGGTCTAAATCCTATGCGCGCAGGGGTCTGGGCCCATCGCCCATTGCACACCTGCATGTTGCGTACGCGGCCGGAAGCAGACCTAGCCCCCTTAATACAAGCGCGAGCTTACAGTCCAATGTGGCGCGCGCCACTCAGTCGCTGACGTCAAAAAGAGCTTCGGCTGATACCACGACGCCGAGTGCCCATAACTGTTCTCGCGTAGTTGGTTAGTGCGTATAGACCAAATGGCCAGACTCAGATCAAATACCAAGATCTCGTTAAGCGTGTTAAGTATCCGCGAACGCCGACCAGGGCCAGGCCCACCTCTCTCCTAGGTGGTCTCAACCTGCCCTGTCGCTCCACCACAAAGTAACAGTCGGGGGCCGTCAAGAACCCAGGCCCACCTCTATCGGGATGGAGTCACCTGTCCTTTCAGCCCCCTCATCAGAATCACTTGCGGGTACTCAACGAGCTGACCCGACTTTAGTCACCACATGTGTCATGTATATAAAGTATATAGTATATACCCGTGATCACCTCCCGAAGTGATCACGGCCCAGTAGTATAGCATGGCAGACGGACAAGAGTGTAGGGCCACTGATGGAACACTAGCATCCTATACTAAGCAGTAGGATAGCAGGTAAGGGTAACAACTGTAGCAACAATGACATGCTATGCAGCAGAATAGGATTAACCGAAAGCAGTAACATGCTACACTACTCTAATGCAAGCTGTATAGAGAAGAATAGGCGATATCTGGTGATCAAGGGGGGGGGGGGGCTTGCCTGGTTGCTCTGGCAAGAAGGGTTCGTCGTCGATGTAGTCGATCACAGGGGTACCGGCAACGGTCTCGGGGTCTACCAGAAAGAAGTAACGGATGGGAACACAATAAATAACA
The DNA here is from genome assembly GCF_002575655.3 of Aegilops tauschii subsp. strangulata. NCBI lineage: Eukaryota > Viridiplantae > Streptophyta > Magnoliopsida > Poales > Poaceae > Aegilops > Aegilops tauschii. The sequence goes on along the minus strand of NC_053037.3, from coordinate 465,107,925 downwards.
GAGAAATCAAAGCATCACAAAGCATAACATGTCAATACGCGGTGCTAGAGGTGATCTAACACAGGGATAGGTAATACCGGCGAAGGGGGGGGGGGACATCCGGGAAAGTATCCCCGGTGTTTCGCGTTTTCGGACAGATGAACTGGAGGGGGAAGGTTGGTTTGCTATGCTAGGGATGTGTGGCGAACGAACGGGCTACGTATCCGGATTCGTCTCGTCGTTTTAAGCAACTTTCATGTACAAAGTATTTTCATCCGAGTTACGGATTATTTTAAATTAATTTTTAAAGTTTTAAATCATTTTCTAAATTATTACTACTAAATTAATTCGAAATTAGCATTACTGCATCAGCATGATGTCAGCATGACATCAGCAGTCAACAGAGGTGTTGAATGGTCAAACTGGCGTGGGGGGTCCCGCATGTCATTGACTGATTAATTAACTAACAGTTAATTAGGTTAATTAGTGATTAGATTAATATAATTATGATTAATTAATTCTTTAATTAATTAATTATTATTATTAATTCCTTTTTTATTCCTTTTCTTTCTTTCTTTTTAAACCGTTCCAGGGGCGGGCGCCGACTGTCATAGGACGTTAGTTTTAACTAAATATCCTTTTAAACAGTACACATGTCCCACATGTAATAGACTTAGGTTTTATTCAAAGAGCTGTTTAGTTATTCCTAATTAGTTGGGGCCCACATGTCATAGTGACAGGGGCAACTAATAGGGTAATTAGTGCCCCTAATTAACCGAACACGTCAGCTAACCGGAGGTAACCACCGGTGACGTCCAGGCACGGTGGAGGAGCATCGGGCGATGGTTCGGTGAGTCGAGCACAGCTACGAGTAGCTGTGGCTCGGCCGCATCCACTGGTGGTGCAGTTGGGACCTGGGGGTGGCCGGAGAAGGCCACAACGACGATGGCCGTCGGCGGCGATGTCATGGGTTCGACGGGGCTGCGGCGAGCGGTGTAGGGTACGGCCAAGCACGTGCGGGCGCGGGCGCTTGAGGGCGCAGGCCACGTCCAGGGGGTGGACTGGGCGAGGCAGGGCGCGGGTGGCGCACGACCCTGTGAGGCGCGGTCGGCGTCGAGCTAGCGGCGCACGAGCGGGAGCGTGGTGACCGTAGGGAGGGAAGATGGGGTCAGACGGGGAGGTCCTCACCGGCCCTGTAGAGGTGCATGGGTGTGCTCGGGGAGGGCCAGAGCTGCGGGGCGACGGCGAGTCGGCGTCGGGGCGGCGAGCACGACGCGGACGAGGTGGCGCGGGTCGAGCGGCGCCGGCGAGGCGACGGGTGGACGACGACCCGAGGCAGGGGCGCGGTGTCGAGGCGGCGGGGGCGTCCAGCGAGGCGGGGGTGAGGACGAGCGACGGAGACGAGGAGGGATGACCGGGCGACTGGGAATGGCGGCGAGGTGGCCAGAGGGGTCGCCGGCGCGGCATCGAGCACGAGGGAGCTCCTCTCCCTCGGGGATTCATGCGTGCGTGCGAGCGCTCCTGTGGGTGGCGGCGGACCAGGGGGGAGTGGGGATAGGTTAGGGTTTGGGGTCGGGGGAAGTGGCCTTGTAGGCCAGAGAGAGTGGGGTGGGTTGTGGCCTGGCCTGGCGGCCCAGAGGCCAGGGGGTCCTGCTCTTTTTTTGTTTCCTTTGTTTTTTTTGTTTTTACTTTTCTTTATATTTCTTCTACTTTATCTGTTTTAGTTTTGTTTCCTATTATTTTAGTTTTAGTAAAATATACACGCATCATCTAAATTAGTATTTCAACTTAGCCCATAGTCACAAAAAGTCTAGTCCTCAAATAAATTAGTTTGACATTTTATTAATTACAAAAGGTATTTAAATAGTTGTTTTTACTGCTGTCTTATTCATCTTATAGTACTTAAACATTTTATAAAGGTGTGGTTTCTCCACCAAAATTACCTATGCAGTATTTGGTTCACTCCGAACATTTTAGTTTTAACATTTGAAAACTTTTATTGTCTGCTTGATTTTGAATTAGAATTTGAATCGGTTTCGAACTAACGCGAGATTAGCAACACTAATCGAAGTGACGTGGCGTCATTGGCAGAGAATTACTGTAGCTTAATTATCCGGGCGTCACACACAGGCAAGAACCCTTTCTTTGCTTGATCCATTTTGAAATTCTTCAAAACTTTGTTAAGGTATGTGCTTTGTGAAAGTCCAATTAAGCGTCTTGATCTATCTCTATAGAACTTGATGCCCAATATATACGCAGCTTCACCGGGGTCTTTCATTGAAAAACTCTTATTCAAGTATCCCTTTATGCTATTCAGAAATTCTATATCATTTCCAATCAGCAATATGTCATCCACATATAATATTAGAAATGCTACAGAGCTCCCACTCACTTTCTTGTAAATACAGGCTTCTCCAAAAGTCTGTACAAAACCAAATGCTTTGATCACAATATCAAAGCATTTATTCCAACTCCGAGAGGCTTGCACCAGTCCATAAATGGATCGCTGGAGCTTGCACACTTTGTTAGCTCCCTTTGGATCGAAAAAACCTTCCGGTTGCATCATATACAACTCTTCTTCCAGAAATCCATTCAGGAATGCTGTTTTGACATCCATTTGCCAAATTTCATAATCATAAAATGCGGCAATTGCTAACATGATTCGGACAGACTTAAGCATCACTACGGGTGAGAAGGTCTCATCGTAGTCAATCCCTTGAACTTGTCGAAAACCTTTTGCAACAAGTCGAGCTTTATAGACAGTAACATTACCGTCAGCGTCAGTCTTCTTCTTGAAGATCCATTTATTCTCAATTGCTTGCCGATCATCGGGCAAGTCAACCAAAGTCCACACTTTGTTCTCATACATGGATCCCATCTCAGATTTCATGGCCTCAAGCCATTTCGCGGAATCTGGGCTCACCATCGCTTCTTCATAGTTCGTAGGTTCGTCATGGTCTAGTAACATAACCTCTAGAACAGGATTACCGTACCACTCTGGTGCGGATCTTACTCTGGTTGACCTACGAGGTTCAGTAACAACTTGATCTGAAGTTCCGTGATCATCATCATTAACTTCCTCACTAATTGGTATAGGCGTCGCAGAAACCGGTTTCTGCGATGAACTACTTTCCAATAAGGGAGCAGGTACAGTTACCTCATCAAGTTCTACTTTCCTCCCACTCACTTCTTTCGAGAGAAACTCCTTCTCCAGAAAGATTCTGAATTTAGCAACAAAAGTCTTGCCTTCGGATCTGTGATAGAAGGTGTACCCAACAGTCTCCTTTGGGTATCCTATGAAGACACATTTCTCCGATTTGGGTTCGAGCTTATCAGGTTGAAGCTTTTTCACATAAGCATCGCAGCCCCAAACTTTAAGAAACGACAACTTTGGTTTCTTGCCAAACCACAGTTCATAAGGCGTCGTCTCAACGGATTTTGATGGTGACCTATTTAACGTGAATGCGGCCGTCTCTAAAGCATAACCCCAAAATGATAGCGGTAAATCAGTAAGAGACATATCTAGTAGAGTACGATTACGATGTTCGGACACACCATTACGCTGTGGTGTTCCGGGTGGCGTGAGTTGCGAAACTATTCCGCATTGTTTCAAATGAAGACCAAACTCATAACTCAAATATTCTCCTCCACGATCAGATCGTAGAAACTTTATTTTCTTGTTACGATGATTTTCAACTTCACTCTGAAATTCTTTGAACTTTTCAAATGTTTCAGACTTATGTTTCATGAAGTAGATATACCCATATCTGCGTAAATCATCTGTGAAGGTGAGAAAATAACGATATCCGCCATGAGCCTCAACATTCATCGGACCACATACATCTGTATGTATGATTTCCAACAAATCTGTTGCTCTCTCCATAGTTCCGGAGAACGGCGTTTTAGTCATCTTGCCCATGAGGCACGGTTCGCAAGTACCAAGTGATTCATAATCCAGTGGTTCCAAAAGTCCATCAGTATGGAGTTTCTTCATGCGCTTTACACTGATATGACCTAAACGGCAGTGCCACAAATAAGTTGCACTATCATTATCAACTCTGCATCTTTTGGCTTCAATATTATGAATATGTGTATCACTACTATCGAGATTCAACAAAAATAGACCACTCTTCAAGGGTGCATGACCATAAAAGATATTACTCATATAAATAGAACAACCATTATTCTCTGATTTAAATGAATAACCGTCTCGCATCAAACAAGATCCAGATATAATGTTCATGCTTAACGCTGGCACCAAATAACAATTATTTAGGTCTAAAACTAATCCCGAAGTTAGATGTAGAGGTAGCGTGCCGACCGCGATCACATCGACTTTGGAACCATTTCCCACGCGCATCGTCACCTCGTCCTTAGCCAATCTTCGCTTAATCCGTAGCCCCTGTTTCGAGTTGCAAATATTAGCAACAGAACCAGTATGAAATACCCAGGTGCTACTGCGAGCATTAGTAAGGTACACATCAATAACATGTATATCACATATACCTTTGTTCACCTTGCCATCCTTCTTATCTGCCAAATACTTGGGGCAGTTCCGCTTCCAGTGACCAGTTTGCTTGCAGTAGAAGCACTCAGTCTCAGGCTTAGGTCCAGACTTGGGTTTCTTCTCCAGAACAGCAACTTGCTTGCTGTTCTTCTTGAAGTTCCCCTTCTTCTTCCCTTTGCCCTTTTTCTTGAAACTGATGGTCTTATTGACCATCAACACTTGATGCTCCCTTTTGATTTCTACCTCCGCAACCTTTAGCCTTGTGAATAGCTCGGGAATCGTCTTATCCATCCCTTGCATGTTATAGTTCATCACGAAGCTCTTGTAGCTTGGTGGCAGTGATTGGAGAATTCTGTCAATGACGCTATCATCCGGAAGATTAACTCCGAGTTGAATCAAGTGATTGCAGTACCCAGACATCTTGAGTATATGCTCACTGACAGAACTATTCTCCTCCATCTTGCAGCTGTAGAACTTATTGGAGACTTCATATCTCTCAATCCGGGCATTTGCTTGAAATATTAACTTCAACTCCTGGAACATCTCATATGCTCCATGACGTTCAAAACGTCGTTGAAGTCCCGGTTCTAAGCCGTAAAGCATGGCACACCGAACTATCGAGTAGTCATCAACACGTGACTGCCAGGCATTCATAATGTCTGCAGTTGCTGGCGCAGGTGGTACACCTAGCGGTGCTTCCAGGACGTAATTCTTCTGTGCAGCAATGAGGATAATCCTCAAGTTACGGACCCAGTCCGTGTAATTGCTACCATCATCTTTCAACTTTGCTTTCTCAAGGAACGCATTAAAATTCAACGGAACAACAGCACGGGCCATCTATCTACAATCAACATAGACAAGCAAGATACTATCAGGTACTAAGTTCATGATAAATTTAAGTTCAATTAATCATATTACTTAAGAACTCCCACTTAGATAGACATCCCTCTAATCCTCTAAGTGATCACGTGATCCATATCAACTAAACCATGTCCGATCATCACGTGAGATGGAGTAGTTTCAACGGTGAACATCACTATGTTGATCATATCTACTATATGATTCACGCTCGACCTTTCGGTCTTCGTGTTCCGAGGCCATATCTGTTATATGCTAGGCTCGTCAAGCTTAACCTGAGTATTCCGCGTGTGCAACTGTTTTGCACCCATTGTATTTGAACGTAGAGCCTATCACACCCGATCATCACGTGGTGTCTCAGCACGAAGAACTTTCACAACGGTGCATACTCAGGGAGAACACTTATACTATGATAATTTAGTGAGGGATCATCTTATAATGCTACCGTCAATGAAAGCAAGATAAGATGCATAAAAGATAAACATCACATGCAATCAATATAAGTGATATGATATGGCCATCATCATCTTGTGCTTGTGATCTCCATCTCCGAAGCACCATCATGATCACCATCGTCACCGGCGCGACACCTTGATCTCCATCGTAGCATCGTTGTCGTCTCTACAATCTTATGCTTCTACGACTATCGCTACCGCTTAGTGATAAAGTAAAGCATTACAGGGCGATTGCATTGCATACAATAAAGCGACAACCATATGGCTCCTGCCAGTTGCCGATAACTCGGTTACAAAACATGATCATCTCATAAAATAAAATATAGCATCATGCCTACACCATATCACATCACAACATGCCCTGCAAAAACAAGTTAGACGTCCTCTGCTTTGTTGTTGCAAGTTTTACGTGGCTGCTACGGGCTGACCAAGAACCGTTCTTACCTACGCATCAAAACGACAACGATAGTTTGTCAAGTTGGTGCTGTTTTAACCTTCACAAGGACCGGGCGTAGCCACACTCGGTTCAAGTAAAGTTGGAGAAACTGACACCCGCTAGCCACCTGTGTGCAAAGCACGTCGGTAGAACCAGTCTCGCGTAAGCGTACGCGTAATGTCGGTCCGGGCCGCTTCATCCAACAATACCGCCGAACCAAAGTATGACATGCTGGTAAGCAGTATGACTTATATCGCCCACAACTCACTTGTGTTCTACTCGTGCATATGACATCTACACGTAAAACCTGGCTCTGATACCACTGTTGGGGAACTTAGTAATTTCAAAAAAATTCCTATGCACACGCAAGATCATGGTGATGCATAGCAACGAGAGGGGAGAGTGTTGTCCACGTACCTTCGTAGACCGAACGCGGAAGCGTTAGCACAACGCGGTTGATGTAGTCGTACGTCTTCACGATCCGACCGATCAAGTACTGAACGCACGGCACCTCCGAGTTCAGCACACGTTCAGCCCGATGACGTCCCTCGAACTCCGATCCAGCCGAGTGTTGAGGGAGAGTTTTGTCAGCACGATGGCGTGGTGACGATGATGATGTTCTACCGACGCAGGGCTTCGCCTAAGCACCGCTACAGTATTATCGAGGTGGACTATGGTGGAGGGGGGCACCGCACACGGCTAAAAGATCAAACGATCAATTGTTGTGTCCTTGGGGTGCCCCCTGCCCCCGTATATAAAGGAGCAAGGGGGGAGGTGCGGCCGGCCAGGGAGGAGGCGCGCCAGGAGGAGTCCTACTCCCACCACCGGGAGTAGGACTCCCTCCCTTCTTGTTGGAATAGGAGAAGGGGGAAAGAGGTGGAGGAGAGGAAGGAAAGGGGGGCGCCCCCTCTCCTTGTCCTATTCGGACTAGGGGGGAGGGGCGCGCGGCCCTTGCCCTGGCCGCCTCTCCTCATCTCCATTAAGGCCCACTATGGCCCATTAACCCCCGGGGGGTTCCGGTAACCCCTCCGGTACTCCGGCAAAACCCCGATTTCACCCGGAACACTTCCGATATCCAAATATAGGCTTCCAATATATCAATCTTCATGTCTCGACCATTTCGAGACTCCTCGTCATGTCCGTGATCACATCCGGGACTCCGAAAAACCTTCGGTACATCAAAACATATAAACTCATAATATAACTGTCATCGAAACTTTAAGCGTGCGGACCCTACGGGTTCGAGAACTATGTAGACATGACCGAGACACGTCTCCGGTCAACAACCAATAGCGGAACCTGGATGCTCATATTGGCTCCCACATATTCTACGAAGATCTTTATCGGTCAGACCGCATAACAACATATGTTGTTCCCTTTGTCATCGGTATGTTACTTGCCCGAGATTCGATCGTCGGTATCTCAATACCTAGTTCAATCTCGTTACCGGCAAGTCTCTTTACTCGTCCCGTAATACATCATCCCACAACTAACTCATTAGTTGCAATGCTTGCAAGGCTTAAGTGATGTGCATTACCGAGAGGGCCCAGAGATACCTCTCCGACAATCGGAGTGACAAATCCTAATCTCGAAATACGCCAACCCAACAAGTACCTTCGGAGACACCTGTAGAGCACCTTTATAATCACCCATTTACATTGTGACGTTTAGTAGCACACAAAGTGTTCCTCCAGTAAACGGGAGTTGCATAATCTCATAGTCATAGGAACATGTATAAGTCATGAAGAAAGCAATATCAACATACTAAATGATCGAGTGCTAAGCTAACAGAATGGGTCAAGTCAATCACATCATTCTTCTAATGATGTGATCCCGTTAATCAAATGACAACTCATGTCTATGGCTAGGAAGCATAACCATCTTTGATCAACGAGCTAGTCAAGTAGAGGCATACTAGTGACACTCTGTTTGTCTATGTATTCACACAAGTATTATGTTTCCGGTTAATACAATTCTAGCATGAATAATAAACATTTATCATGATATAAGGAAATAAACAATAACTTTATTATTGCCTCTAGGGCATATTTCCTTCAGTTCCGGCACCCTGCCGGAGGGGGGAACCCTCACCGGTGGCCATCTTCATCATCCCGGCGCTCTCCATGACGAGGAGGGAGTAGTTCACCCTCGGGGCTGAGGGTATGTACCAGTAGCTATGTGTTTGATCTCTCTCTCTCTCTCTCGTGTTCTTGAGTTGGCACGATCTTGATGTATTGCGAGCTTTGCTATTATGGTTGGATCTTATGATGTTTCTACCCCTCTACTCTCTTGTAATCGATTGAGTTTCCCCTTTGAAGTTATCTTATCAGATTGAGTCTTTAAGGATTTGAGAACACTTGATGTATGTCTTGCATGTGCTTATCTGTGGTGACAATGTTATTTTACTACGGACTCTTGAATAGATCGATCGGAAAGGATAACTTTGAGGTGGTTTCATACCCTACCATAATCTCTTCGTTTGTTCTCCGCTATTAGTAACTTTGGAGTGACTCTTTGTTGCATGTTGAGGGATAGTTATATGATCCAATTATGTGATTATTGTTGAGAGAACTTGCACTAGTGAAAGTATGAGCCCTAGGCCTTGTTTCCTAGCATAGCAATACCGTTTACGCTCACTTTTACCACTTGCTACCTTACTGTTTTTATATTTTCAGATTACAAAAACATATATCTACCATCCATATTGCACTTGTATCACCATCTCTTCGCCGAACTAGTGCACATATACAATTTACCATTGTATTGGGTGTGTTGAGGACACAAGAGACTCTTTGTTATTTGGTTGCAGGGTTGTTTGAGAGAGACCATCTTCAACCTACGCCTCCCACGAATTGATAAACCTTAGGGCATCCACTTGAGGGAAATTTGCTACTGTCCTACAAACCTCTGCACTTGGAGGCCCAACAACGTCTACTAGAAGAAGGTTGTGTAGTAGACATCACTTGCCATGGTGTCATTGCTGGAAGCTGTAAGCCACTCATTGGCAGGAAAAAGTTACCAAGAGAAGGTAGCTGCCAACCACTTTACTACCATATGCCATATTTATGATAAAAGTTGTTAGATTTTCAGTTAACACCCAATGATTTGTTAAAGTGGGAACTCTATTCACTAGTTCATGGTTTTTTAGTGGCCAGTGGATAAAGTTACCAAGGCACTTGACACTGTTGGAAATATGCCCTAGAGGCAATAATAAATTGGTTATTATTATATTTCCTTGTTCATGATAATCGTTTATTATCCATTCTAAAATTGTATTGATAGGAAACTCAGATACATGTGTGGATACATAGACAACACCATGTCCCTAGTAAGCCTCTAGTTGACTAGCTCGTTGATCAATAGATGGTTACGGTTTCCTGACCATGGACATTGGATGTCGTTGATAACGGGATCACATCATTAGGAGAATGATGTGATGGACAAGACCCAATCCTAAGCCTAGCACAAGATCGTGTAGTTCGTTTGCTAAGAGCTTTTCTAATGTCAAGTATCATTTCCTTAGACCATGAGATTGTGCAACTCCCAGATACCGTAGGAATGCTTTGGGTGTACCAAACGTCACAACGTAACTGGGTGGCTATAAAGGTGCACTACAGGTATCTCCGAAAGTGTCTGTTGGGTTGGCACGAATCGAGACTGGGATTTGTCACTCCGTGTAAACGGAGAGGTATCTCTCGGCCCACTCGGTAGGACATCATCATAATGTGCACAATGTGACCAAGGAGTTGATCACGGGATGATGTGTTACAGAACGAGTAAAGAGACTTGCCGGTAACGAGATTGAACAAGGTATCGGGATACCGACGATCGAATCTCGGGCAAGTAACATACCGATTGACAAAGGGAATTGTATACGGGATTGATTGAATCCCCGACATCGTGGTTCATCCCATGAGATCATCGTGGAACATGTGGGAGCCAACATGGGTATCCAGATCCCGCTGTTGGTTATTGGTCGGAGAACGTCTCGGTCATGTCTGCATGGTTCCCGAACCCGTAGGGTCTACACACTTAAGGTTCGGTGACGCTAGGGTTATAGAGATATTAGTATGCGGTAACCCGAAAGTTGTTCGGAGTCTCGGATGAGATCCCGGATGTCACGAGGAGTTCCGGAATGGTCCGGAGGTAAAGATTTATATATGGGAAGTCTTGTTTTGGTCGCCGGAAAAGTTTCGCGCATTATCGGTATTGTACCGGGAGTGCCGAAAGGGGTCCGGGGGTCCACCAAGGGGGTCCACCAGCCCCGGGGGGCCACATGGGCTGTAGGGGTGTGCGCCTTGGCCTATATGGGCCAAGGGCACCAGCCCCAAGAGGCCCATGCGCCAAGAGATAAGGGAAAGGGAGAGTCCTAAAGGGGGAAGGCACCTCCGAGGTGCCTTGGGGAGGATGGACTCCTCCCTGGCCGCACCCTTCCTTGGAGGAAGGGCCAAGGCTGCGCCCCCCCTCTCCCTTGGCCCTATATATAGTGGGGGAAGGGAGGGCAGCAAACCCTAAGCCCTGGCGCCTCCCTCTCCCTCCCGTGACACATCTCCCTCCTCCCCGCTTGCGCTTGGCAAAGCCCTGCCGGGATCCCGCTACTTCCACCACCACGCCGTCGTGCTGCTGGATCTCCATCAACCTCTCCTTCCCCCTTGCTGGATCAAGAAGGAGGATACGTCGCTGCACCGTACGTGTGTTGAACGCGGAGGCGCCGTCCGTTCGGCGCTAGGATCATCGGTGATTTGGATCACGACGAGTACGACTCCATCAACCCCGTTCTCTTGAACGCTTCTGCTCGCGATCTACAAGGGTATGTAGATGCACTCCCCTTCCCCTCGTTGCTAGATTACTCCATAGATTGATCTTGGTGATGCGTAGAAAATTTTGAATTTTTGCTACGTTCACCAACAGTGGCATCATGAGCTAGGTCTATGCGTAGTTTCTATGCACGAGTAGAACACAAAGTAGTTGTGGGCGTCGATTTTGTCAATTTACTTGCCGTTACTAGTCTTATCTTGATTCGGCAGCATCGTGGGATGAAGCGGCCCGGACCGACCTTACACGTACACTTACGTGAGACAGGTTCCACCGATTGACATGCACTAGTTGCATAAGGTGGCTAGCGGGTGTCTGTCTCTCCCACTTTAGTCGGATCGGATTCGATGAAAAGGGTCCTTATGAAGGGTAAATAGAAATTGGCATATCACGTTGTGGCTTTTGCGTAGGTAAGAAACGTTCTTGCTAGAATCCCATAGCAGCCACGTAAAACATGCAACAACAATTAGAGGACGTCTAACTTGTTTTTGCAGGGTATGCTATGTGATGTGATATGGCCAAAAGGATGTGATGAATGATATATGTGATGTATGAGATTGATCATGTTCTTGTAATAGGAATCACGACTTGCATGCCGATGAGTATGACAACCGGCAGGAGCCATAGGAGTTGTCTTAATTTATTGTATGACCTGCGTGTCAATGAAAACGCCATGTAATTACTTTACTTTATTGCTAACCGTTAGCCATAGTAGTAGAAGTAATAGTTGGCGAGACAACTTCATGAAGACACAATGATGGAGATCATGATGATGGAGATCATGGTGTCATGCCGGTGACAAAGGTGATCATGCCGCGCCTCGAAGATGGAGATCAAAAGGCGCAAGATGATATTGGCCATATCATGTCACTTTATGATTTGCATGTGATGTTTGTCATGTTTACATCTTATTTGCTTAGAACGACGGTAGCATAAATAAGATGATCCCTCACTACAAATTTCAAGAGACGTGTTCCCCCTAACTGTGCACCGTTGCGAAGGTTCGTTGTTTCGAAGCACCACGTGATGATCGGGTGTGATAGATTCTAACGTTTGAATACAACGGGTGTTGACGAGCCTAGCATGTACAGACATGGCCTCGGAACACATGCGAAACACTTAGGTTGACTTGACGAGCCTAGCATATACAGACATGGCCTCGGAACACAAGAGATCGAAAGGTCGAACATGAGTCGTATAGTAGATGCGATCAACATGGAGATGTTCACCGATGATGACTAGTCCGTCTCACGTGATGATCGGACATGGCCTAGTTTGACTCGGATCATGTATCACTTAGATGACTAGAGGGATGTCTATCTGAGTGGGAGTTCATTAAATAATCAGATGAACTTCATTATCATGAACATAGTCAAAAGGTCTTTGCAAATTATGTCATAGCTTACGCTTTAGTTCTACTGTTTAAGATATGTTCCTAGAGAAAATTTAGTTGAAAGTTGATAGTAGCAATTATGCGGACTCGGTCCGTAAACTGAGGATTGTCCTCATTGCTGCACAGAAGGCTTATGTCCTTAATGCACCGCTCGGTGTGCTGAACCTCAGCGTCGTCTGTAGATGTTGCGAAACATCTGACATACACGTTTTGATGACTACGTGATAGTTCAGTGCGTAATGCTAACGGTTTAGAATTGTGGCACCAAAGACGTTTTGAAACGTCGCAGAACATATGAGATGTTCCGAAGACTGAAATTGGGATTTCAGACTAGTGCCCACGTCAAGAGGTATGAGACCTCTGACAAGTTTCTTAAGCCTGCAAACTAAGGGAGAAAAGCTCAATCGTTGAGCATGTGCTCAGATTGTCTGAGTACTACAATCACTTGAATCGAGTGGGAGTTAATCTTCCAGATGAGATAGTGATGGTTCTCCATAGTCACTGCCACCAAGCTATTAGAGCTTCGTGATGAACTATAACATATCAGGGATAGACATGATGATCCTTGAGCAACTCGCGATGTTTGACACCGCGAAAGTAGAAATCAAGAAGGAGCATCAATTGTTGATGGTTAGTAAAACCACTAGTTTCTAGAAGGGCAAGGGCAAGAAGGGATACTTCATGAAACAGCAAATCAGTTGCTGCTCTAGTGAAGAATCCCAAGGTTGAACCCAAACCCAAGACTAAGTGCTTGTGTAATGAGGGGAACGGTCACTGAAGCAAAACTACCCTAGATACTTGGTAGATGAGAAGGCAGGCAAGGTCGATAGAAGTATATTGGATATACATTATATGAATGTGTACTTTACTAGTACTCCTAGCAGCACCAGGGTATTAGATATCGGTTCGGTTGCTAAGTGTTAGTAACTCGAAATAAAAGCTGCGGAATAAACGGAGACTAGCTAAAGGTGAGATGACGATATGTGTTGGAAGTGTTTCCAAGGTTGATGTAATCAAGCATCGCATGCTCCCTCTACCATCGAGATTAGTGTTAAACCTAAATAATTGTTATTTGGTGTCTGCGTTGAGCATAAACATGATTGGATTATGTTTATCACAATACGGTTATTCATTTAAAGAGAATAATGGTTACTCTGTTTATTTGAATAATACCTTCAATGGTCTTGCACCTAAAATGAATCTCGATCGCAGTGATACACATGTTCGTGCCAAAAGATATAAAATAGTGATGATAGTACCGCATACTTGTGGCACTGCCATTTGAGTCATATTGGTATAGAACGCATGAAGAAGCTCCATGTAGATGGATCTTTGGACTCACTCGTTTTTGAAAAGATTGAGACATGCGGACCATGTCTATTGGTATATATGCATGAAGAAACTCCATGCAGATGGATCGTTTGGACTCACTTGATTTTGAATCACTTGAGACATGCAAATCATACCACATGGGCAAGATGACTGAAAGGCCTCGTTTTCAGTAAGATGGAACAAGAGAGCAACTTGTTGGAAGTAATACATTTTGCTGTGTGCAGTCCAATGAGTGCCGAGGCATGCAGTGGATATCGTTATGTTCTTACTTCACAGATGATTTGAGTAGATGCTGAGTGTATTTACTTGATGAAACACAAGTCTGAATTATTGAAAGGTTCAAGTAATTTCAGAGTGAAGTTGAAGATCGTCGTGACAAGAGGATAAAATGTCTGTGATATGATCATAGAGATGAGTATCTGAGTTACGAGTTTGGCACACGATTAAGAAATTGTGGAAATTGTTTCACGACTAATACCGCTTGGAGCACCATAGTGTGATGGTGTGTCCGAACATCATAACTGCACCCTATTGGATATGGTGCATACCATGATGTCTCTTATCGAATTACAACTATCGGTTATGGGTTAGGCATTAGAGACAACCACATTCACTTTAAATAGGGCACCACGCAATTCCGTTGAGACGACACCGTTTAGAGAAACCTAAGTTGTCGTTTCTTAAAAGTTTGGGGCTGCGACGCTTATGTGAAAAAGTTTCAGGCTGATAAGCTCGAACCCAAAGCGGATAAATGCATCTTCATAAGAATACCCAAAATAGTTGGGTATACCTCCTATTTCAGATCTGGAAGCAAAAGTAATTGCTTCTAGAAACGGTTCCTTTCTCGAGGAAAAGTTTCTCTCGAAAGAATTGAGTGGGAGGATGGTGGAGACTTGATAAGGTTATTGAACCGTCACTTCAACTAGTGTGTAGCAGGGCACAAGAAGTTGTTCCTGTGGCACCTACACCAATTGAACTGGAAGCTTATGATAGTGATCATGAAACTTCGGATCAAGTCACTACCAAACCTCATAGGTCGATAAGGATATGTACTACTCCTGAGTGGTACGGTAATCCTGTCTTAGATATCATGTTGTTAGACAATACTGAACCTACGAGCTATGGAGAAGCGATGGTGGGCCCATATTCCGACAAATGGTTAGAAGCCATGAAATCCGAGATAGGATCCATGTATCAGAACAAAGCATGGACTTTGGTGAACTTGCCCGATGATCGACAAGCCATTGAGATAAATGGATCTTTAAGAAGAACACGGACATGGACGGTAATGTTACTATCTATGAAGCTCGACTTGTGGCAAAGAGTATTTTCACAAGTTCAAGGAGTTGACTACGATGAGATTTTCTCATCCGTAGCGATGCTTAAGTCCGTCGGAATCATGTTAGCATTAGCTGCATTTATGAAATCTGGCATATGGATGTCAAAACAAGTTTCCTTACCAGTTTTCGTAAGGAAAGGTTGTATGTGATACAATCAGAAAGGTTTTGTCGATCCTAAGGATGCTGAAAGGTATGCTAGCTCCAGCGATCCTTCCATGGATTAGAGCAAGCATCTCAGAGTCAGAATATACGCTTTGATGGAGTGATCAAAGTTTTTGGGTTTATACAAAGTTTGTTAGAAACTTGTATTTACAATAAAGTGAGTGGGAGCGCTACAACATTTCTGATAAGTACATGTGAATGACATATTGTTGATCCGAAATGATGTAGAATTTCTGGAAAGCATAAAGGGTTGTTTGAAAGGAGTTTTTCAAAGGAAGACCTGGATAAAGCTGCTTACATATTGGGCATCAAGATCTATAGAGATAGATCAAGACGCCTGATGATACTTTCAAAGAACGCTCACCTTGACATGATTTTGAAAGAGTTCAAAATAGATCAGCAAAGAAGGAGTTCTTGGCTGTGTTACAAGGTGTGAGTATTGAGTAAGACTCAAGACCTGACCACAGCAGAAGAGAGAGAAAGGACGAAGGTCGTCCCCTATGCTTTAGACGTAGGCTCTACAGTATGCTATGCTGTGTACCGCACATGAAGTGTGCCTTGCCATGAGTTGGTCAAGGGGTACAATAGTGATCCGGGAATGGATCACATGACAGCGGTCGAACTTATCCTTAGTATCTAGTGGACTAAGGAATTTTCTTGATTATGGAGGTGAAAAGGAGTTCGTCGTAAAGGGTTACATCGATGCAAACTTTCACACTAATCCGGATGACTCTGAGCAGTAAACCGGATTCGTATAGTAGAGCAGTTATTTGAAATGGCTCCAAGTAGCGCGTGGTAGCATCCACAAGACGACATAGATATTCGTAAAGCACACACGGATCTGAAAGGTTCAGACCCGTTGACTAATAACCTCTCTCACAAGCATAACATGATCAAACCAAAACTCATTGAGTGTTAATCACATAGTGATGTGAACTAGATTGTTGACTCTAGTAAACTCTTTGGATGTTGGTCACATGGTGATGTGACCTGTGAGTGTTAATCACATGGTGATGTGAACTAGATTATTGACTCTAGTGCAAGTGGGAGACTGTTAGAAATATGCCCTAGAGGCAATAATAAATTGGTTATTATTATATTTCCTTGTTCATGATAATCGTTTATTATCCATGCTAAAATTGTATTGATAGGAAACTCAGATACATGTGTGGATACATAGACAACACCATGTCCCTAGTAAGCCTCTAGTTGACTAGCTCGTTGATCAATAGATGGTTACGGTTTCCTCACCATGGACATTGGATGTCGTTGATAACGGGATCACATCATTAGGAGAATGATGTGATGGACAAGACCCAATCCTAAGCCTAGCACAAGATCGTGTAGTTCGTTTGCTAAGAGCTTTTCTAATGTCAAGTATCATTTCCTTAGACCATGAGATTGTGCAACTCCCAGATACCGTAGGAATGCTTTGGGTGTACCAAACGTCACAACGTAACTGGGTGGCTATAAAGGTGCACTACAGGTATCTCCGAAAGTGTCTGTTGGGTTGGCACGAATCGAGACTGGGATTTGTCACTCCGTGTAAACGGAGAGGTATCTCTGGGCCCACTCGATAGGACATCATCATAATGTGCACAATGTGACCAAGGAGTTGATCACGGGATGATGTGTTACGGAACGAGTAAAGAGACTTGCCTGTAACGAGATTGAACAAGGTATCGGGATACCGACGATCGAATCTCGGGCAAGTAACATACCGATTGACAAAGGGAATTGTATACGGGATTGATTGAATCCCCGACATCGTGGTTCATCCGATGAGATCATCATGGAACATGTGGGAGCCAACATAGGTATCTAGATCTCGCTGTTGGTTATTGGTCGGAGAACGTCTCGGTCATGTCTGCATGGTTCCCGAACCCGTAGGGTCTACACACTTAAGGTTCGGTGACGCTAGGGTTATAGAGATATTAGTATGCGGTAACCCGAAAGTTGTTCGGAGTCCCGGATGAGATCCCGGACGTCACGAGGAGTTCTGGAATGGTCCGGAGGTAAAGATTTATATATGGGAAGTCTTGTTTTGGTCACCGGAAAAGTTTCGCGCATTATCGGTATTGTACCGGGAGTGCCGAAAGGGGTCCGGGGGTCCACCAGCCCCGGGGGGCCACATGGGCTGTAGGGGTGTGCGCCTTGGCCTATATGGGCCAAGGGCACCAGCCCCAAGAGGCCCATGCGCCAAGAGATAAGGGAAAGGGAGAGTCCTAAAGGGGGAAGGCACCTCCGAGGTGCCTTGGGGAGGATGGACTCCTCCCTGGCCGCACCCTTCCTTGGAGGAAGGGCCAAGGCTGCGCCCCCCTCTCCCTTGGCCCTATATATAGTGGGGGGAAGGGAGGGCAGCAAACCCTAAGCCCTGGCGCCTCCCTCTCCCTCCCGTGACACATCTCCCTCCTCCCCGCTTGCGCTTGGCAAAGCCCTGCCGGGATCCTGCTACTTCCACCACCACGCCGTCGTGCTGCTGGATCTCCATCAACCTCTCCTTCCCCCTTGCTGGATCAAGAAGGAGGAGACGTCGCTGCATCGTACGTGTGTTGAACGCGGAGGTGCCGTCCGTTCGACGCTAGGATCATCGGTGATTTGGATCACGACGAGTACGACTCCATCAACCCCCTTCTCTTGAACGCTTCCGCTCGCGATCTACAAGGGTATGTAGATGCACTCCCCTTCCCCTCGTTGCTAGATTACTCCATAGATTGATCTTGGTGATGCGTAGAAAATTTTGAATTTCTGCTACGTTCACCAACAGACACTACCTACTAGGGGCGCTTGCATGGTAATCCCCACCCAATGTGGGGAACTTACCAAGGCACATGCACACTAACTAGTTCATGGTTATTTGGTAGTCAATAGAAAGAATTGCAAACATATTTTGTAGACAAGTTGCCATCAAGCATCCACAACCCCCCCCCCCCCCCCTACAACAAGCAAAGAAATGTTGCCACCTACAATCAATATGGAATGCCACCTTGCGAACAGCATAAAACTACCACCCAAAAAAACATGATTTTTCCATACCTGTTACTTTGTTGCTGAAGGAAATATGCTCTAGAGGCAATAATAAAGTTATTGTTTATTTCCTTATTTCATGATAAATGTTTATTATTCATGCTAGAATTGTATTAACCGGAAACATAATACATGTGTGAGTACATAGACAAACAGAGTGTCACTAGTATGCCTATACTTGACTAGCTCGTTGATCAAAGATGGTTATGTTTCCTAGCCATAGACATGAGTTGTCATTTGATTAACGGGGTCACATCATTAGGAGAATGATGTGATTGACTTGACCCATTCCGTTAGCTTAGCACTTGATCGTTTAGTATGTTGCTATTGCTTTCTTCATGACTTATACATGTTCCTATGAATATGAGATTATGCAACTCCCGTTTACCGGAGGAACACTTTGTGTGCTACCAAACGTCACAACGTAACTGGGTGATTATAAAGGTGCTCTATAGGTGTCTCCGAAGGTACTTGTTAGGTTGGCGTATTTCGAGATTAGGATTTGTCACTCCGATTGTCGGAGAGGTATCTCTGGGCCCACTCGGTAATGCACATCACTTAAGCCTTGAAAGCATTGCAACTAATGAGTTAGTTGCGGGATGATGTATTACGGAACGAGTAAAGAAACTTGCCGGTAATGAGATTGAACTAGGTATTGAGATACCGATGATCGAATCTCGGGCAAGTAACATACCGATGACAAAGGGAACAACGTATGTTGTTTTGCGGTCTGACCGATAAAGATCTTCGTAGAATATGTGGGAGCCAATATGAGCATCCATGTTCCGCTATTGGTTATTGACCGAAGACGTGTCTCGGTCATGTCTACATAGTTCTCCAACCCGTAGGGTCTGCACGCTTAATGTTTCGATGACGGTTATATTATGAGTTTATGAGTTTTGATGTACCGAAGGTTGTTCGGAGTCCCGGATGTGATCGGACATAACGAGGAGTCTTGAAATGGTCGAGACATAAAGATTGATATCTTGGAAGCCTATATTTGGATATCAGAAGTGTTCCGCGTGAAATCGGGATTTTACCGGAGTACCGGGGGTTACCGGAACCCCCCTGGGCTTAATGGGCCTACATGGGCCTTAGTGGAAATAGAGGGCAGCAAGGGGAGTGTGGGGCGCGCCCCCCAAGGCCCAAACCGAATTGGTTTAGGGCAAGGGGGGCCAGCCCCCTCTTTCCTTCTCCTCCTCTCCCTTTCCTTCCCCCTCTCCTACTCCTACTAGGAATAGGAGGAGTCCTACTCCTAGTGGGAGTAGGACTCCCCCTTGGCGCACCTCTCCCTGGCCGGCCGCCTCCTCCCCTTGCTCCTTAATATACGGGGGCAGGGGGCACCCCATAGACACAACAATTGATCGTTTGATCTTTTAGCCGTGTGCGGTGCCCCCCTCCACCATAGTCCACCTCGATAATACTGTAGCGGTGCTTAGGCGAAGCCCTGCGTCGATAGAACGTCATCATCGTCACCACGCCGTCGTGCTGACGAAACTCTCCCTCAACACTCGGTTGGATCGGAGTTCGAGGGACGTCATCGGGCTGAACGTGTGCTGAACTCGGAGGTGTCGTGCGTTCTGTACTTGATCGGTCGGATCGTGAAGACGTACGACTACATCAACCGCGTTGTGCTAACGCTTCCTGTTCGGTCTACGAGGGTACGTGGACAACACTCTCCCCTCTCGTTGCTATGCATCACCATGATCTTGCGTGTGCGTAGGAATTTTTTTGAAATTACTATGTTCCCCAACAGTGGTACCAGAGCCAGGTTTTATGCGTAGATGTCATATGCACGAGTAGAACACAAGTGAGTTGTGGGCGATATAAGTCATACTGCTTAGCAGCATGTCATACTTTGGTTCGGCGGTATTGTTGGATGTAGCGGCCCGGACCGACATTACGCGTACGCTTACGCGAGACTGGTTCTACCGACGTGCTTTGCACACAGGTGGCTAGCGGGTGTCAGTTTCTCCAACTTTAGTTGAACCGAGTGTGGCTACACCCGGTCCTTGCGAAGGTTAAAACAGCACCAACTTGACAAACTATCATTGTGGTTTTGATGCGTAGGTAAGAACGGTTCTTGCTCAGCCCGTAGCAGCCACGTAAAACTTGCAACAACAAAGCAGAGGACGTCTAACTTGTTTTTGCAGGGCATGTTGTGATGTGATATGGTCAAGGCATGATGCTATATTTTATTGTATGAGATGATCATGTTTTGTAACCGAGTTATCGGCAACTGCAGGAGCCATATGGTTGTCGCTTTATTGTATGCAATGCAATTGCCCTGTAATGCTTTACTTTATCACTAAGCGGTAGCGATAGTCGTAGAAGCATAAGATTGGCGAGACGACAACGATGCTACGATGGAGATCAAGGTGTCGCGCCGGTGACGATGGTGATCATGATGGTGCTTCGGAGATGGAGATCACAAGCACAAGATGATGATGGCCATATCATATCACTTATATTGATTGCATGTGATGTTTATCTTTTATGCATCTTATCTTGCTTTGATTGACGGTAGCATTATAAGATGATCTCTCACTAAATCTCAAGATAAAAGTGTTCTCCCTGAGTATGCACCGTTGCCAAAGTTCGTCGTGCCCAGACACCACGTGATGATCGGGTGTGATAAGCTCTACGTCCATCTACAACGGGTGCAAGCCAGTTTTGCACACGCAGAATACTCAGGTTAAACTTGACGAGCCTAGCATATGCAAATATGGCCTCGGAACACTGAGACCGAAAGGTCGAGCGTGAATCATATAGTACATATGATCAACATAGTGATGTTCACCATTGAAAACTACTCCATTTCACGTGCTGATCGGTTATGGTTTAGTTGATTTGGATCACGTGATCACTTAGATGATTAGAGGGATGTCTATCTAAGTGGGAGTTCTTAAGTAATATGATTAATTGAACTTTAATTTATCATGAACCTAGTCCTGGTAGTATTAGCATATCTATGTTGTAGATCAATAGCTCGCGTTGTTGCTTCCCTATGTTTTATATGTGTTCCTAGAGAAAACTAAGTTGAAAGATGTTAGTAGCAATGATGCGGATTGGATCCGTGATCTGAGGTTTATCCTCATTGCTGCACAGAAGAATTATGTCCTTGATGCACCGCTAGGTGACAGACCTATTGCAGGAGCAGATGCAGACGTTATGAACGTTTGGCTAGCTCAATATGATGACTACTTGATAGTTTAGTGCACCATGCTTAACGGCTTAGAATCGAGACTTCAAAGACATTTTGAACGTCATGGACCATATGAGATGTTCTAGGAGTTGAAGTTAATATTTCAAGCAAATACCCGAGTTGAGAGATATGAAGTCTCCAACAAGTTCTATAGCTAAAAGATGGAGGAGAATAGCTCAAGCAGTGAGCATGTGCTCAGATTGTCTGGGTACTACAATCGCTTGAATCAAGTGGGAGTTAATCTTCCAGATAAAATAGTGATTGACAGAATTCTCTAGTCACCATCACCAAGTTAGTACAACTTCATGATGAACTATAGTATGCAAGGGATGACGAAAACGATTCCCGAGCTTTTCATGATGATGAAATCGATGAAGGTAGAAATCAAGAAAGAGCATCAAGTGTTGATGATTAACAAGACCACTAGTTTCAAGAAAAGGGGCAAAGGGAAGAAGGGGAATTTCAAGAAGAACGGCAAGCAAGTTGCTGCCCGAGTGAAGAAGCCCAAGTCTGGACCTAAGCTTGAGACTAAGTGCATCTACTACAAAGGGACTGGTCACTGGAAGCGGAACTACCCCAAGTGATTGGCGGATAAGAAGGATGGCAAAGTGAACATAAGTATATTTGATATACATGTTATTGATGTGTACTTTACTAGTGTTTATAGCAACCCCTCAGTATTTGATACTAGTTCAGTTGCTAAGATTAGTAACTCGAAACGGGAGTTGTAGAATGAACATAGACTAGTTAAGGGTGAAGTGACGATGTGTGTTGGAAGTGGTTCCAAGATTGATATGATCATCATCGCACACTCCCTATACTTTCGGGATTAGTGTTGAACCTAAATAAGTGTTATTTGGTGTATGCGTTGAGCATGAATATGATTTGATCATGTTTATTGCAATACGGTTATTCATTTAAGATAGAGAA
Organism: Aegilops tauschii subsp. strangulata; assembly: GCF_002575655.3. Lineage (NCBI taxonomy): Eukaryota > Viridiplantae > Streptophyta > Magnoliopsida > Poales > Poaceae > Aegilops > Aegilops tauschii. Next base: position 465,085,486 of record NC_053037.3, on the reverse strand, counting down.
TAATTGTTGTTCTGTTTACATGAATAAAACCTTATATGGTTACACACCCAATGAAAATGGTTCGTTGGATCTCGATCATAGTGATACACATATTCATAATATTGAAGCCAAAAGATGCAAAGTTAATAATTGTAGTGCAACTTATTTGTGGCACTGCCGTTTAGGTCATATTGGTGTAAAGCGCATGAAGAAACTCCATGCTGATGGGCTTTTGGAATCACTTGATTATGAATCACTTGATGCTTGCGAACCATGCCTCTCAGGAAAGATGACTAAAACGCCGTTCTCCGGAACAATGGAGCGAGCAAAAGATTTGTTGAAAATCATACATACTGATGTATGTGGTTCGATGAATATTGAGGCTCGCGGCAGGTATCGTTATTTTCTGACCTTCACAGATGATTTGAGCAGATATGGGTATATCTACTTGATGAAACATAAAGTCTGAAACATTTGAAAAGTTCGTATAATTTCAGAGTGAAGTGGAAAATCATCGTAACAAGAAAATAAAGTTTCTATGATCTAATCGTGGAGGAGAATATTTGAGTTACGAGTTTGGTTTTCATTTGAAACAATGCGGAATAGTTTCGCAACTCACGCCACCTAAAACACCACAGCGTAATGGTGTGTCCGGACGTCATAACCGTACTTTATTAGATATGGTGCGATCTATAATGTTTCTTACCAATCTACCACTATCGTTTTGGGGTTATGCATTAGAGACAGTTGCATTCACGTTAAAAAGGGCACCATCTAAATCCGTTGAGTTGACACCTTATGAACTGTGGTTTGGCAAGAAACCAAAGTTGTCGTTTCTTAAAGTTTGGGGTTGCGATGCTTATGTGAAAAAGTTTCAACATGATAAGCTTGAACCCAAAGGAGACTATTGGGTATATCTTCTATCACAGATCCGAAGGCAATTTCGTTGCTAAGAATGGATCCTTTCTAGAGAAGGAGTTTCTCTCGAAAGAAGTGAGTGGGAGGAAAGTAGAACTTGATGAGGTAACTATACCTGCTCCCTTATTGGAAAGTAGTTCATCACAGAAACCGGTTCCTGTGACACCTACACCAATTAGTGAGGAAGCTAATGATAATGATCATGAAACTTCAGATCAAGTTAATACCGAACCTCATAGGTCAACCAGAGTAAAATCCGCACCAGAGTGGTACGGTAATCCTGTTCTGGAGGTCATGTTACTTGACCATGACGAACCTATGAACTATGAGGAAGCGATGATGAGCCCAGATTCCGCAAAATGGCTTGAGGCCATGAAATCTGAGATGGGATCCATGTATGAGAACAAAGTATGGACTTTGATTGACTTGCCCGATGATTGGTGAGCCATTGAGATTAAATGGATCCTCAAGAGGAAGACGGACGCTGATAGTAGTGTTACTATCTACAAAGCTAGAATTGTCGTAAAAAGGTTTCGACAAGTTCAAAGTGTTGACTACGATGAGAGTTTCTCATTCGTATCTATGCTTAAGTCTGTCCGAATCATGTTAGCAATTGCCGCGTTTTATGAAATCTGGCAAATGGATAAACAAAACTGCATTCCTTAATGGATTTATTAAAGAAGAGTTGTATATGATGCAACAAGAAGGTTTTGTCAATCCTAAAGGTGCTAGCAAAATATGCAAGCTCCAACGATCCATCTATGGACTAGGGCAAGCATCTCGGAGTTTGGAATATACGCTTTGATAAATTGATCAAAGCATATAGTTTTACACAGACTTGAGGTGAAGCCTGTATTTACAAGAAAGTGAGTGGGAGCACTACAACATTTCTGATAAGTATATGTGAATGACATATTGTTGATCGGAAATAATGTAGAATTTTCTGGAAAGCATAAAGGAGTATTTGAAAGGAGTTTTTTTCAAAGAAAGACCTCGCTGAAGCTGCTTACATATTGAGCATCAAAATCTATAGAGATAGATCAAGACGCTTGATAAGTTTTTTCAATGAGTACATACCTTGACAAGATTTTGACGTAGTTCAAAATGGAACAGTCAAAGAAAGAGTTCTTGCCTGTGTTACAAGGTGTGAAATTGAGTAAGACTCAAAGCCCGACCACGGCAGAAGATAGAAAGAGAATGAAAGTCATTCCCTATGTCTTGGCCACAGGTTCTATAAAGTATGCCATGCTGTGTACCAGATCTATTGTATACCCTACACTGATTTTGGCAAGGGAGTACAATAGTGATCTAGGAGAAGATCACTGGAAAGCAGTCAAAAATATCCTTAGTGGAATAAGGATATGTTTCTCGATTATGGAGGTGACAAAAAGGTTTGTCGTAAAGGGTTGCGTCGATAATTTTTTTGACACTGATCCAGATGACTCTAAGTCTCAATCTGGATACATAATGAAAGTGGGAACTATTAGCTAGAGTAGCTCCGTGCAGAGCATTGTATACATAGAATTTGCAAAATACTTACGGATCTGAATGTGACAGACCCGTTGACTAATATTATCTCACAAGCAAAACATGATCACACCTTAGTACTCTTTGGGTGTTAATCACATAGCGATGTGAACTAGATTATTGACTCTAGTAAACCCTTTGGGTGTTGGTCACATGACGATGTGAACTATGGGTGTTAATCACATGGTGATGATGCATGGTTTTGCATGAGAGAAAGAAGCGAGGAATCCTCTTTTCGACTCTGACTCCCCCACTCCAGTCGTTGCTTTTCTTTCTTTGAATTATTGGTGTTAAATCACATGGCGATGTGAACAAGATTATTGACTCTAGTGCAAGTGGGAGACTGAAGGAAATATGCCCTAGAGGCAATAATAAAGTTATTATTTATTTCCTTATTTCATGATAAATGTTTATTATTCATGCTAGAATTGTATTAACCAGAAACATAATACATGTGTGAGTACATAGACAAACAGAGTGTCACTAGTATGCCTCTACTTGACTAGCTCGTTGATCAAAGATGGTTATGTTTCCTAGCCATAGACATGAGTTGTCATTTGATTAACGGGGTCACATCATTAGGAGAATGATGTGATTGACTTGACCCATTCCGTTAGCTTAGCACTTGATCGTTTAGTATGTTGCTATTGCTTTCTTCATAACTTATACATGTTCCTATGACTATGAGATTATGCAACTCCCGTTTACCGGAGGAACACTTTGTGTGCTACCAAACATCACAAAGTAACTGGGTGATTATAAAGGTGCTCTATAGGTGTCTCCGAAGGTACTTGTTGGGTTGGCGTATTTCGAGATTAGGATTTGTCACTCCGATTGTCGGAGAGGTATCTCTGGGCCCACTCGGTAATGCACATCACTTAAGCCTTGCAAGCATTGCAACTAATGAGTTAGTTGCGGGATGATGTATTACGGAACGAGTAAAGAAACTTGCCGGTAATGAGATTGAACTAGGTATTGAGATACCGACGATCGAATCTCGGGCAAGTAACATACCGATGACAAAGGGAACAGCGTATGTTGTTATGCGGTCTGACCGATAAAGATCTTCGTAGAATATGTGGGAGCCAATATGAGCATCCAGGTTCCGCTATTGGTTATTGACCGGAGACGTGTCTCGGTCATGTCTACATAGTTCTCGAACCCGTAGGGTCCGCACGCTTAACGTTTCGATGACGGTTATATTATGAGTTTATGAGTTTTGATGTACTGAAGGTTGTTCGGAGTCCCGGATGTGATCACGGACATAACGAGGAGTCTCAAAATGATCGAGACATAAATATTGATATATTGGAAGCCTATATTTGGATATCGGAAGTGTTCCGAGTGAAATCGGGATTTTACCGGAGTACCGGGGGTTACCGGAACCCCCCGGGGCTTAATGGGCCTACATGGGCCTTAGTGGAAATAGAGGGCAACAAGGGGAGTGTGGGGCACGCCCCCCAAGGCCCAAACCGAATTGGTTTAGGGCAAGGGGGGCCGGCCCCCCCTTTCCTTCTCCTCCTCTCCCTTTCCTTCCCCCTCTCCTACTCCTACTAGGAATAGGAGGAGTCCTACTCCTAGTGGGAGTAGGACTCCCCCTTGGAGCGCCTCTCCCTGGCCGGCCGTCTCCTCCCCTTGCTCCTTTATATACGGGGCAGGGGGCACCCCATAGACACAACAATTGATCGTTTGATCTTTTAGCCGTGCGCGGTGCCCCCCTCCACCATAGTCCACCTCGATAATACTGTAGCGGTGCTTAGGCGAAGCCCTGCGTCGGTAGAACATCATCATCGTCACCACGCCGTCGTGCTGACGAAACTCTCCCTGAACACTCGGCTGGATCAGAGTTCGAGGGACGTCATCGGGCTGAACGTGTGCTGAACTCGGAGGTGTCGTGCGTTCGGTACTTGATCGGTCGGATCGTGAAGACGTATGCCTACATCAACGCGTTGTGCTAACGCTTCCGCTTTCGGTCAACGAGGGTACGTGGACAACACTCTCCCCTCTCGTTGCTATGCATCACCATGATCTTGCGTGTGCGTAGGAATTTTTTTGAAATTACTACGTTCCTCAACAGTTGCTAGTTAGCGAGCAACATAAAACTATCACCGAGAAAGACTTCACTCCAAAGAGCTAGTGCATGACACCCAACTCACACACGCGGGAGAGCGACTTGATTTATTCAGCATGGCAATAGATAGTTTATACAGATAATGGCAATATATAGTTTTATTGAACATTTATTACTTATCTCAACCCCATAAAATCAAATTTAAGCACCACACAAAAGCGCACAAAAGTTTCCATGATATAGAAAAGAAAGTACCACATCTCCAAGATTTCATATGTATATAGCTAGCATAGAAAAAGATTGCCATAATCTAGAGATAAAATTGGAACATACCACAAATTTATATAACAATACACATAAAAATTGCAATGGTCTATAAAATAAAACCGACATATGTCCAAGAATTACATAAAAATACATGAAACACGAAAGAGTTACCATTATCCAGATAACAAAACTACCACATAGCCAGGAATTTCATATATGTAGCAAACACATAAATAGATGCCATGAACCTAGAAAGTCAAACTGTCGCATATCCAGGAATTTATATATGTAGCAAACACATGGTAAGTTGCCATGATCTAGATAATAAATTTACAACGTAGCTAGGAGTTTCATATGTATGTCTAGCAAATCTGGCATAATGATCGAGCACCGATGGTTGTGGTCGGGGTGTTACAGAGAGTATGACAAATTGTTTTGCAGGTTAGATCAAGGGACCAGTGACCTGAAAGTTGGAAGAACAATATTTGCAATTTTTTTAGTAGGTCTGCACTATCACTAATTATAGAATTAGTATGTCTTATGTTATCATAGCAAGAGCCTGCATGTAATACTATTAAAAGTGTAGTCAAATATCTAGGATTTCATAAAGCATATTATGCACCAACACTATGTCCACTCGCAGTAGAATAGATGATTTAATAAACATGTCAAAACAAAACATTCATCGCCTATGTATCCATTTTGCCTTCGACCTCCTAGTGTTTTTTCTTTTCTTGTTTTGTTCTTAATTTCCTCTAGTAGCCATACACATCCTAATCATTAAGTGTGGTATGTTCTGCAATATGTGTCCAACATTCTAACTTTTTGGGACTGGTTAACCATTTTCAATTCTCAGTTTTATTGATAGGTCTGTAAGCTTTTTGTTATTGAAATGTGCTTCCATTATATTGTCAAATATGGTATGTAAGAGATGGCTGCCATTCATAGGTTAAAGGTCGACCTTGGTAGTTAGTAATCTGGTACATTATATTAGTTAGTTTAGTTGTTTAGATAAGCTAGAGGTCATACAACTAATAGTTTGTTACAACGATGTTATCATAAGGTATCATGTTGTGGACAATCTATGTGGAAATAGCGACTCGTGTAGTGTTCATTTAATATTGTTCTTCCAACTAACTATGTATTACAAAAAAGAGCACTCACATTCAATAACTAGGTGTATTCCCATTTAATGACGAATGCCTTTTTGTTCCCATTTACTAACGGTTGGATAAGGAAGATGGTGTATCCTAGAGTAGAGACAAAATGAATTCTCGGTAACTGCTCTGTACCTAGAACTGATATGGACTTTGTTCATGCTTCTAGATGCAGTTATCCATCCCGTGTTTCGATCTGAATGTTAACTCTAGGTAAGAAGGGCATTTACTCCCATCGATTTAAAGTAGTATGCTAAGTTTTTTTGGTACTATAGACACAACAAAATACACATGATCATTGACTTTCTTTCGAGGGGGGCTTATGTTTTACTTACTAACGTCAACTGCGTTTTTATCAATATTTATGTACCGATGCACAATTTATATTTGCAAGTATGCATACGTCAACTAGGTTTGTGTTTGGACAAAGTAATCGCATTCATTGGTCCAGTACTCGGGTTAAACTTATTTTTGGAACTGATTGATATGTGTTCAACAACCTTTTGAATGGAGCAGTGATAGGAAAAGGTGATCTATTTACTTGCCCCTTCACAACAAGTCACTTCTACATTTAGGAATATTAAATATGGTGTAGACTCCGAGTTGTAGGTCACTTAGTTGCTGACTCCGAGTTCTAGTTGCCACATATTGTATATAAGCACCACCACATGATGGGCCAACTGATGACACAATTGTCAATTGCTATCTTGATGTGTGGGACGTGTCACTCACTTTGTTTGGATATGAGTCTGTATTGCACGCCAAAAAGTGTAGAAAGTCGCTCGTTGTCGGCCCAATTAGGCAATTTGCTAGCGATGGTGTCTATGATTCACAGTCGTGTCTTTCTCCATTGAGGGTTCATATTTTGGCTTTTGTAGTGTGTTGCCTATTTCAAGCTCGAGCTGCTCCCATGTTCGTCGCATTGGTCACCTTTTGGTCCTGGATTGTTTTCCCTTGCTTGATCTTGCTCATGTTTTTCTTGCTTTTACCATATATTTGGCCTAGCAAATTTGCAAAGTATGAAAAACAACAAAAACAAAGGATAAAAGAGGCGATGGAAAGAAGACAACGCGACAAAGCACACATCCACATAGCTAAGATGGGCCGCCTTACATATACACATAGTTAATTGTTGTTATCACAGACCTCCCCCGCTCCTTACACGCTACCCCTGCATGGAGGGCAGCGATGGACTTGGGGATTTTTCATGGGAGGGAGAGAGACGAAGTTGATAGGAGAGGGAACAGTTGTAGCATGGGTCCATGGTGGCTTTTGGTGTGACATGCAGACGTCCGCACAGTTGCGAAGCTCCCCTACATTGTCTCTAGTTTGTGGGATTTTAGACAACTGGACTAGTTTGCACACGTTTGATGTAGCCTGTTGAATGGTAAAAAGTGTCCGGGCTAGGTGCTTCTATTTGGCACGGTACGTGCTAGATAGCTTGGAGTCGCGTGTACCCAGTCTCCCCCGCTCGTGCAAACTGGGTCGACCCGGTAGACCACCGGTCAAGTTTCGTTCCATTTGGAGGTCGTTTGGTACTCCAACGGTTAACCGGGCAACCGCAAAGTCCGTTTGTGTGTTGCAGCAAAACCCCTCTCTAACCAGCCCAAAACCCAGCAAACTCACCTCCATGCTCTAGGTCGTTCGATCATGATCGTGTGGGCGAAAACCGCACTCCGTTTGGAGTCTCCTAGCTCCCTCTACCTATAAATATGTGTCTCTCCCGAATCCTCCCGCAGTCCAAAACCCTAACCCTCTCCCTCCGCGCACCGGACACGTCCGCCCGGCGCCGGACGCTTCAGCCGCCGCCGCCTCGAGCCTACCAGGGCGCGCCACGTGGCTCCCCGCGCCCACATCGCTGCTGGCCCGCGTCGGGCCCCCGAGCCCGTCCCCGAGCCCGCGCGCCCCGCCGCCGTCTCCCTCGAGCGCCCCCGCGCCTCCGCCGCCGCCTCACCGGCGCCTCGCCGCCGCCGCGCGCCATCGCCGCCGTTCCCGCGGGCCCGCGCCCACCGCCGCCGCCTCGCATCTCCTCCGCCGCGCCTCCCCGCGCCCCTCCCCGAGCTACGGACGCCGGAGCCGCGCCGCGTCGTCCTTCCCCTCGCCGTCGTCTCCCTGCTCCGGCCAGCTCCATCGCCGGCGAGCCTCGGCCGATCCGATCTGAACAAAGCCACGGGTTGACTTTTCTTCTCCTCCGAAATAATCTCCAAGTCCTGAAATTTTGACAGAACATGCCCTGTTCATTGCATCATAACTCTGCATATAGCTCCGTTTTGCGCGTGTAATATATCAAAATGTTCGTCTCGAGATGCTCTTTATTTTGCTCCATTGCACCATGTTCATTTGAGTCCATATTGATGCCCAAATCTCTGATGCAAGAGTGCTAGTTGCTGTTGTCTGCTGTTACTTATCAGAACTTGAGGATTTGTTATTTTTGTTGCATTTAATCTGTGCATCTTATGAGTATGAGTTCTACATGTGTTTTGATGTATGCCATGCAATATTTACAGAGGTGAATGCCATGTATTTTTGTGATCTATGTGGTGACTATCACAAGCATGCAGACTAGGCTTCGTGATGTTTCTGATTTCAGGGACTTAGTGATTTTACTAAGTCTGTGACTGCTGTTATTTTGTTGTCATGTAAACTTGATGCTATAGAGAGATCCATGCTTATTTTGGTGATGTTCAGTATGGATGTTTTGTAGATATTGTTATAATTGATCCATGCATGCCTTTTTTTGAAATTATGAAGTGCCATAGCATGACTCAAGCTTGCTCTACTTTTGCTATAAAATATTTCTGGCAGATTGTTTACATGATATTCAATTTTGCCAAGCTTGTTGTAGTTGTTTCATACATGCTATGTATTTGCTCTTGCCATGAATAGCTTAATAAACATGCCATCTTGCTGTAGGTATGCTTGTTTTTGTCATGCATTGCTTTGTGGTGTGTGCATCAAGCTCACAAAGATGCCTTCATAATGTCTGTTTCTGCCATGCTCTGTTTTCTGCTGTCTGAAACCTGTTAACGAAACTTGCTATGTTTACATGGTTACCATCATATCTTCTGGTCCTTTTTGGCTTATGGTCAATAAAGGACTTTTGTCATATGAATTTAGTAGATTACTTCCATGCCTCGTTTTACTATGTTAAGTTTCTTTAGCATGTTCATTTCGTGCTCTGAACATTGCTACCTGATGCTGTTTCAGGCATGTCCAGTAATTTCACCAAGTCTGTGAACCTGTTATCTTTTGCACTTTTGCCATGCTTGTTTGAGCTTGTTATGTTGTGATCTAGCCGTAGCTCAGTGTTCATCTTTTGTCAAGCATCTCCTTTAGATTACTGCCATATGCTTTGTTGCTATGTTGGAGTGCTGTAGCATTGTTACTTGTTGCATTCTAAGTGCTATCATGTTGTTAATCACAGATTCGTGTCATTCTTGTTTTGCTTGCCATTTGCAAACCGTGCATCCGTTTCCGGTGATCTTTATATCGATTTCGACCGAAATCATCTCATATTTCCAGTGGCATGCTTGGTTTGCCAAGTTACTGCCTTGTTCATCATTTTCCTTCCGGAGCACGCATATGCATCGCATATCATACATGTTTTGCATCATGTTGCTTGTGCATTTCCCGTGATTGATTATGGTTCCATTGCTTGTGTTCTTGTCTTGGGTAGAGCCGGGAGACAAGTTCGTGAATGAGGAACCTGTTGAGTACGCTTACGAGGATCAAGCTTTCGACAACTCTGAGAACCTTGCAGGCAAGATGACCCTACCCTCGAAATCACTTCTATCTTTGCTTTGCTAGTTGTTCGTTCTATTGCCATGCTGCGCTACCTACCACTTGCTATATCATGCCTCCCATATTTGCTATGTCAAGCCTCTAACCATCCTTCTCCTAGCAAACCGTTGTTTGGTTAAGTTACCGCTTTTGCTCAGCCCTTCTTATAGCGTTGCTAGTTGCAGGTGAAGTTGAAGTTGGTTCCATGTTGGAACATGGATATTTTGGGATATCACAATATCTCTTATTATATTAATGCATCTATATATTATGGTAAAGGGTGGAAGGCTCGGCCTTATGCCTGGTGTTTTGTTCCACTCTTGCCGCCCTAGTTTCCGTCATACCGGTATTATGTTCCTTGAGTTTGCGTTCCTTACACGGTTGGGTGATTTATGGGACCCCCTTGACAGTTCGCCTTGAATAAAACTCCTCCAGCAAGGCCCAACTTTGGTTTTACCATTTGCCACCTAAGCCTTTTCCCCCGGGTTTTCGCGAGCCCGAGGGTCATCTTTATTTAAACCCCCGGGCCAGTGTTCCTCTGAGTGCTGGTCCAAACTAGAGCCACTTGCAGTGCCACCTTGGGGAAACTCAAGGATTGGTTTTAGTTGTACGTAGTGTTCATCCGGTGTGCCCCGAGAACGAGATATGTGCAGCTCCTATCGAGATTTGTCGGCACATTCGGGCGGCTTTGCTAGTCTTGTTTTACCATTGTCGAAATGTCTTGTAAACCGGGATTCCGAGACTGATCGGGTCTTTCCGGGAGAAGGTTTATCCTTCGTTGACCGTGAGAGCTTATAATGGGCTAAGTTGGGACACCCCTGCAGGGTATTATCTTTCGAAAGTCGTGCCCGCGGTTATGAGGCAGATGGGAATTTGTTAATGTCCGGTTGTAGAGAACTTGTCACTTGACACTTAATTAAAATACATCAACCGCGTGTGTAGCCGTGATGGTCTCTTCTCGGCGGAGTCCGGGAAGTGAACACGGTTTGAGTTATGAATGACGTAAGTAGTTTCAGGATCACTTTTTGATCATTTCTAGCTTCGCGACCGTTCCGCTGCTTCTCTTTTCGCTCTCATTTGCGTATGTTAGCCACCATATATGCTTAGTGCCTGCTGCAGTTCCACCTCATTACACCATCCTTTCCTATAAGCTTAAATAGTCTTGATCTCGCGGGTGTGAGATTGCTGAGTCCTCGTGACTCACAGATTCTACCAAAACAGTTGCAGGTGCCGACGATGCCAGTGCAGATGACGCAATCGACCTCAAGTGGGAGTTCGATGAGGAACGTGGTCGTTACTATGTTTCTTTTCCTGATGATCAGTAGTGAAGCCCAGTTGGGACGATCGGGGATCTAGCATTTGGGGTTATCTTATTTTTATTTGGATTTGACCGTAGCTGGTCTATGTGTGTATTTTGGATGATGTATGAATCATATTTATGTATTGTGTGAAGTGGCGATTATAAGCCAACTCTCATTATCCCATTCTTGTTCATTACATGGGATTGTGTGAAGATGATCCTTCTTGCGACAAAACCACAATGCGGTTATGCCTCTAAGTCGTGCCTCGACACGTGGGAGATATAGCCGCATCGTGGGCGTTACAGAAGCGACTACATGACGTATCTATTCTCTGCTTTCTTTATCGATTTTTCTTAGTTTTTTATTCGGTCGGTTTCCTATTAAAATACTTATGTTCAAAATGTTCAAATATTCATAAACTAAAAATTGTTCGTGATTCCAAAAATTATTCCTGCATTAAAAAATTGCTCGCAAATTTGAAACATGGTCACAAATTCAAATTTTGTTCATGAATCCAAAAATTGCGCGTGATTTCGAAACAAATTCACAAGTTCAAAAACTTTATGTGGCTTCAAAAAAAGATCGAGAATCCAAAAAATGCATGAATTGAAAAATGTTTGTGGTTTCAAAAATATTTGCGATTTTGAAAAGGTTCATGATTTCTAAAAAAGTTTATAGATTCCAAAAATGTTTGACATTTGAAAAAATATTCACGAATACAAAAAAATATTTGAGAATTTAAAACATGTTAACAATTTCAAAATTGTTCAAAAGCATTTTAAAAAAACCCCCAAAACCCAAAAAACTTAAAAAAAAATATTGATCTAGAAAGGTCTAGAAGCTTCCCAAAACCGAAATAGGGAGTCTATAAAAATGTCTACACGAGCCAACCCAATATGTGTGCATAGTGAATCACAAGGGTATGTGTTTACTCACTATGTAGTGACTCACACAATAAATAGGACTGGCCGTCCGGACTACATGGTCTGAAAATTTAGTATCCCTTTGAGGTTCCACATTGAAGTTGGGCCCAACCCAATCTATGACCTACCAGCGCCAATTCCACCCAGACTTGCCGCCAGGGCAGACACGACCTAAGGCTAAATGTGCCTGGCATGGTTGTGTTGTGGCAGCCCGCGTGCCTAGCCTCCCGGCTCAGGCACGACACTATACATAACGGGTCGGCCCACATATCATTCATCTTATTGGGATGTGTTTATGCCTATATTTAGTCTATTAGGCTATTTTGGGCCTATATTCAGCCCATTGGGTTGCGAAAAACACTAAACGGGCCGTACTAGGTTTTTTGGGCCTATATGTGTTTACTCGCTATCTAGCGACTCACGCAATAAATAGGACTGGCCATCCGGATTACACAATCTAAAAATTTAGTGTCGCTTCGAGGTTCCACATTGAAGTTGGGCCCAACCCAATCTACGACCTACCAGCGCCAATCCCAACCTATTGGGCTGTTTTTGGGCCTATATTCAGCCTATTGGGACGTGAAAAACACTAAACGGGCCGTGCCGGGTTATTTGAGCCTATATGTGTTTACTTGCTATCTAGCAACTCACGCAACAAATAGGACTGATCTTCCGGGCTACACGCTTCGAGGTTCCATATTGAAGTTCGGCCCAACCCAATCTACGACCTACCGGTACCAATCCCACCCAGACTTGGCCGCCAGGGCCAACACGACCTAAGGCTAAATGTGCTTGGCACGATTGTGCCATGGCAGCCGCGTGCCTAGCCTCCCGGCTCAGACATGATACTATAAATAAACGGTCCGGCCCACTGACATGTCTAGCTTGTCGGCCAACATATCATTCATCTTATTGGGCTGTTTTTATGCCTATATTTAGCCTATCAGGCTGTTTTCGGGCCTATATTCAGCCTATTGGGCTGTAAAAAAACACTAAACAGGCCGTGCCGTGCCGGCACGTGTGTCCAGCCTCGCGGCCTAGGCACGGCCACAGACAGGCCACGTGCCGGTCAGACCCATCAAGCCGGGCATGCCTGTTAACGGGCCGGCCTGCCAGGCATGGCCCAGTTGGCCAGGTTTGACCCCACCCCACCCCACGCAGCAGGCGCGCACGACCTCTGGACGCGACTCACCCTCGCCGGTTCGCCTCAACCCGCGCCGTCGCGCACGCTCCCCCGCCGCCACTCAACCTCGCACCCTCGCCGGCGCGCCCGGCGTCTCTACCCGAGGCCCCGAGCACGCCCCCCCATCCCCACCCCCACCTCCCTCGCCTCCACCCATCCTCGCCGGCGCCCCGTTACCCGAGCTCGCCCCTTCGGCCGCTCAACCTAGCGGCCTCGCCGTCCTCCGTCCGCCGTGCTCTCCACTCATAGGTCGCCCGCCCGCCCGCCTGTATCTGATCCACCAGGGCACCTCGCCTCCGGCCTCTACTTCCAGCTTCCTGGTGCCCCGACGCCGACATCAGCTACCTGAACAAATTCGGCATCCTGGTCTCCCGACAACCGAACCGAATTTCCGGTTGTCCTGCGAATGGGTGGTGGGAGCTGCGATGTGTGCAAGGAGGCGCCGTCCAAGTACAAGTGCCCCACTTGCCGCACGCCCTAGTAAGTTGAATCATTAGCTTCTTTACAGTTTTGCGGACGCGAGTTCTTGCTGAAGATGGGCGTGGCACGCCAGTATATGAGGAACTCCTTTTGCTGTATCGATTGGATTTCCTGGTCTATTCACTGTTTAGCCATACCACCAGGCAAGAGCTAAGTGGGAAACTGATAACCATCAGTGTGCATGTCAGAATGTGCTCTCTGTGCAATTTCTCGTTGACAATAGTGGATTAGCTTATTGTTTGGAAAAAAGAACTCAGTACCTAGGGTTCATGGAACAGATTCAGGAGACATGGTTGGTACTTGGAAACTATCCTATTGAGGCATGGTTGTAACTCCTTGTGTATTTATTAATATCATAGCGGTTAACTAATGCTATATTATATGTCAACTACTCCCCAAAGTTATAATAGTTCATACCTTCTCTCATATGATTGTTCACTCATGACCTAATCTTTGTGATTTCCGGATTCAAATGTCGCAAAGTATTCATTTTCTTTATCCTTAGATGAATGTGAAAGCACACAGAGGCAAAACCACTTGTAGCATAATAGAGATAACTTACTACAGAGATGACCAGGTTTTAGTCTGCTGACGTATAACTCTTTATGGTATCACCTGATCTGAATCTGATATCCGAACATCCTACTACCATAGTACCTTCTGCCTATCAGTAGCGTTACTTAAGAATGCTTGATCAGTTGAGGTCATAGCTTAAGGATGTGAAGCATGCCATGTAATTCTATCTACAATAATAAATCTTCCTCCATGCATGCTTTATTATGGTTTCTTCAATTTCTTATCTAATTTTGTCTGGTAACTTAATCTGCCATTCATTACTAATTCAGCATCCAGACCTGCCCTCGTTTCGAGCTGATTTTAAATTTTTTTATAAACCCTAAAAACCATTGTTTTAAAGGCGTCCGTATCTCGTCGCTATAGCGACGATATACAGGTGTGAAGGGGGTCAATCGCCGTACAGACCCAGGATCGCAATACCTTTATGGCGCCGCTATATCGTCACTATAATGCTATAAAGGGGGTCGCTCGCCATAAAACGCAGTACGCCATTAAAACAATGCTAAAAACTATAGCAGAGAAATACACAAGAGTGCTTCACACCTTGTTTCCTGTTTAGTGATACAACAAGGTCGAATTTACTGAATGCACACTGTCATTTTTTTAGCATGAGCTATTAACTTCTTTTGCCTCCTTATCTCCTATATTGAATGTTGTTGGACAGACCTAATATATTGTCTCATTCTCCCTTGCAGTTGCTCTGTGATATGCTTTAAAAAACACAAAGGTACTTCAGACTTCAGTTCTGTCCTTGTTGTTCATTATCTTAAACTTTTGAAGGAAGTAGGGTGTTAGAGCCTTAGAGGACACACTTCATAAAATTTTAATACTGATAGAGGCCAGTAATAAGTGCACTCTGTTTTGTTACTGAAATATACTTCGACTAATATTGTTTCTTTTGGTTTAATAACACAATGTGCATGATTCACAAGCAGCCATGTAGTCCGCGTAGTCACTAGGTGACACCCTCCTGCCTTGCCCACCGACTAGAAGCCCCCTCTTCCCCCACCCCCATAGCACCACTAACATGCAAGTTGTCACTACTATTTATATAATATCAAGCTATCTATATGAACATCCGTCGCTGCATATCCCTACTTTTCTTGCTAGCCACCATTTGATAGTAAATATTGCTTTGTGTGCAGTTGAATTCTGCCAAAAGATAGTGCCCCAGGAAGAAACTAACAAGCCGTCGCTGCAGGAGGAAGTTAGTAAGTGCTCTACCTTTCGAAGAGAACTCTTAAGACATGAAGGTCCCACATACAAGTACATAATATATACTATTCAAGAAAGGAGCACTCATATCTACTTCATTGAATGTGGTCGTTCCTATTGATTACAGTTCAGTAGTTTCCCTTGAAGGTGGATACCAACTTCTGTTAGTTCATCACAAAAATTGGGGGAGCGGCAATTGGTACTTTCAGATATATGTTGTATTGATAACCACTGTGTTTGGTCTCCCATCGTATGCAATCTGTCTCATAAAAAGAAGTTGACTAGCTGTGTACCCAAAAATATTCCAGATCATCTACTTACCCAATAAAAGGGCTTAACCAATTGTAATAAATCACAGTTCATGCATTAGATTGCAAGACGTTTTGCTTAAGTTATTACATTTGTCTAATATAATTTGGAGGGATTTGTATATGAGCACTCTTTTGTTTTCAGCGACGAGCTCTGTGTTGCTTGAAAAAGGAACAGATTATCCTAATATCAAGGATCAGCTTCCCTCTTTAAGTAAAAACCCTGATGAGGACCAGCTTCCCTCTTTAGGTAAAATACAACACCCTGATGTCTTTTATAATTTCACTATTTTTTCCATTTGATTTTTTGCAGTGAAAACTGCTTAATCTCAGACTAATAAATTATAGTTGTGTACTTAAGGATATTCCTTCAAGTCACCATTTCACCACTACCTCCAGCTGTAGCTGTCAAAAGAATTTAAGATAATCTCTCTAAATATGTCGATGGATGCAATATATAGCTTCATTTTAAATTTATGAATGCATGGCGATAAATTGTTTGATTGTAAGCTATACTGTTGCTCTGCAGCAGCGGACACAACATGCCCTGCACAATCTCCAAACACAGTGTGCCCTACAAAAGCTCTTGAAGTTGAGGATCCAAGCTGGCTTGTTGACCGGAATAGATTAAGGTCCTTAGGTATGGCGTACCTTGCTACCAAATTTGACTTCCTATTTATATTGTTGCTCTCTTCAGGCTGTTGTCGTCATGTAGATTAGTTGGGAAAGGATATTACGATGGCATATCTAATTCTCTTACATTTGCCTCAACTCCTGTTAGAGGTTTATCCTTTTTTGAATAATTTGCTTGCCTTTTAATTGGACGCTTCCTCATTTGGGTAGCTTGAAACGTGTATGTTAATGATGTGCCAACATTTCAATTCTTATTACTCAAGTACACGAAGCTGAACTTTAGAATTGGCCTTGAACTCAAGTATACGACTATCTGAAATGGTGTGGTAATACAGTCCTGAATAACACCCAACTTGATGGAAAATATTGTCATGTACTACATCATATGAATGATAATACTAAGCACTTCAGCTGAGCATAATCACTCCATGCTAGCTAACTGTTAGGTATTCGTTGCATTTTTACTCTGTTTTTATCCTTGCCAGTTGAATTAAATGAAGTCAAGGATGCTCTCAGGGACTCTGAACTGCAGAAAATGATACTTCAAATTGATGGCTCTTCAGAACCAGAAAAGGTAATTTACTTGTTAATTGCACGTGCATTCATGCAATAACTATTGTATTGCATCTGACCCAACTTAGCATCCACAAATCAGGAGAGTGTGAGTGAGAAATCCAAATTTCCTCATGAGAATAGTATACACCTCTATTTCTCATCCTCCATTATGACTTTGATTTTCAATCAGATTGTAGGCCCATGTCACTTGAATTGACAGTGGTGCACATGGATGCAGCTAGCTCACTTAAAGTATCTGACCCCTTTTTTTGCCACATTTATTTATTTCCTCATGTCTGCCCATTAATTTATTCATCTGTAGGAATTGGAGAAATTGATGGAAGGACAAGCTTTTCAACAGTTCGCCAATAAGGTTTCACTTTCTCCCATTAAGTTTGGTCCCCCTCTATGTCCGTTTTTAGAGCCAAAAAAGAAAAATCGACGTTCTTGCTCATTTATATGCTTTATCACCTCTATTGCATGCAGATTCTTGACATTATTAGTGCACAACAATGAGCAAGTATCCATCTGCTGAAGCTCTCCCACCAGAGAGAATGGAGACATCCGGGCAAAATGAGACCAGAGCAGCTATTTGGAGAAGTTAAATCATCCTATAAGATATTTCTCACAGCGGTGTTGGGGTGTGTTTTGTAAAATATTCTTTGCTGCATTATATGGTTGGAAAAAAACTTGAAATCTGACACATGTAGTAGGAATTTCGTCAAGCAAAAACATCTTAGAATGTTGAGTGTGAATGCATCATAACTACTCCCTCCGCAAAGAAATAAGAGTGTTTAAAACACTAAAGTAGTGATCTAAACACTCTTATATTTCTTTACAGAGGGAGTACTTAACATTTCGCAAGTAGAAGTTCAGGGAAACTGTATTTGACAGACCATGTCGGCTAACATCAAATGTTATTCATCATTTACAGATTCAGGACCACTAGTTTTTAATGGTGATACCCACAAAATCATGCGACACACATCTCACTTTGCTTCATCTGAGAACAAGCCTGGTGACTTGGTGATTATTTCATTAGCCTGTGGTAGTTGTGAATCGTTTGCATCGGCTGCATAAAGTATATTCCGAACCGCTTTTGTCATCTGCTAAAAAAACTTCAGGCCTGTGTGAGACCACCTAGGAAAAGGAAAAAAAATGTACTCCCTCCGTAAAGAAATATAAGAGTGTTTAGATGACTAATAGTAGTGATCTAAACACTCTTATATGTCTTTACTGAGGGAGTAGATTATAGTATAACACTAAAATCATTCCACAGTTTTGAAGGATTATCCACTCTCAGTTTATTCACGTTGAACCATATGTGAGCTACAAAATCAGATTGTATATTTTACTCGTGCGATCATGTGGCACAGCTTGGAATTTCACAAATCCCTAGTAGAAGCATATTACATGAGTAAAAGCAAGTCACCGATGTACTTGGCCACTTTGCCCATTGGATTAGCTTAAGATGCACTGGTAGTAATTTAGGAGTGAAAAAGAGAGTATAGATGAACTAGTAGATGTTTGGTCAAATAGATAAGAACCTTATTCTTTAAGTTTTCAAAGCAGATAACAATCTCTTTGTACAAAAAAGACTAGGAATTCAGAACCTATGACCCTAGAATGCAGACCAGAAATTCTAGTTAGTAAATATGCAACATATGAGTTTCTGTTAAAAAAATCATTTTTACCGGTAGATGCTCCAGCTCAGGTCGCTGACCCAATATCTCAATGTCACACAACTTTGAGAAGTAAAAATCTCTTTCCTTCTTTGTACTGTCCATGGAAAGTTTCAGGCCTGCAATCTGCAATTCAGGCAGTGTCAAAAATAGTCTTACATTTTGGGACGAAGGAGTACTAAATATCAGAGTCAATAATGAATTCAAAATTAGTATTACGATGTATGGAATTTCCCAATACTAGTTGTAAACCATTAATTCATGGGATGACCAGAGCATAGATTAATGGTTACATCTATCAGCATAAACAACCACAATAGAAAGTAACATTTGATATTAAAGCGGGTAGCCATGCTAGACATCAGATACTTATGTTTCTCTAAAACAGATGAAATGAACATAAAGCGAATCAGAAACCTGAAGAATATGACACATACCTTTGCGGACAGCTGCTGAATCTCTTCTATGTAATGTTCTTCTGCAAAATATTACATGTTTATCCAAATCCAGGGCATGTGCAATCGAATCAGCTTTCAGTTAATTTTTAATGTACAACATAAAAGAAAAAGAAAAAAGGCATGAGAGTGTCAAAAAACCTAAGCAGACAAGGGACTGGCAACACTGGTCATCTACAATATTGTTTTCTTCAGAACAGTTATGTAAAACAAGATAGTTGTGTAGCCGCAGTCTCGTTATATAGTTACAGACAACCGCTTCATCAAAGATCAGATTAATTCATGTTATCTCCATCTGCTGAATCAGGACCAGAATGTCTGTTGGCTTGCAGCGATTTGGATGACTTGTTGCCCTTGAAGCTTCGCTCTTTGCAACCCTTGGATCTCTGTTCTGCATGATTATAGTTCCTATAGCAAGAAGACAATTTTCTTTAACTAATAATTTGTTTGGGTAATCTTCTGCTTTTTGTCCTCTTCTTTTTGGATCTCTGTCCTCTGCTTTTTGTCCTCGCCATTGATCCCATTCAGAGCATCCTTGACACCGCCACTAGGCAGGGTAAACTGAAGCGGATCGGCGGCAGGACCGCCCACATGCGCACGTCTTTGTATGCTGACGATGCGACAATCTTCGTGGCGCCCGTTAAGGAGGACATACAGCAGCTCACTTCCATCTTAGCTAATTTTGGGGAGGTCACTGGCCTGGTGACAAACTTGGAGAAGAGCACCGTCGCGCCTATTCGGTGTGATGGTATCAACCTCGACGACGTGCTTGAGAGCTTCCCGGCCAAGCGCTCGGCCTTCCCCATGCGCTACCTTGGCCTTCCGCTGTCGGTTTACCGACTCAGGAAGATTGACCTACAACACCTAGTGGACAAGGCCGCAGGAAAGCTTGTGCCTTGGCAAGGCCGATTTATTACGGCTATTGGGCGCACGGAGCTGTTAAATCTGTCCTCGTGTCCCAGGCAACCTTTCATGCTACTGCAATTAAGCTACCAGAGAGCACAATCGGCGCCCTCAAGAAGATTCAGAGGGCTTTTCTATGGGCGGGATCTGATAAAGTCTCCGGTGGGAAATGCAAGGTCAGTTGGAGGCTGGTATGCAGACCAAAGGGGCTTGGTGGCTTGGGTGTCCTTGACCTGGATATGTTTGCTCGTGCTCTGTGATTGAGGTGGCTCTGGTACGAGTGGAAAGAGCCAGATAGGGCCTGGGTGGGCATGGGAAACCCATGCGACTCGACGGACAGAGAGCTTTTTTATGTTGCCTCAACTATCACTGTGGGAGATGGCCGGAAGGCGAAGTTTTGGCACTCCCCTTGGCTGGAGGGAAGGAAGAAGCCCAAAGATATAGCTCCATCCATTTTTGCGATCTCTGCAAACAAGAACAAGTCGGTTAGAGATGCCCTTCAGGACCGTAATTGGATCCAATGGATCAATATTTCTGACGGACTGGACGTGCGGCATATTGAGCAATTTTGCGCACTTTGGGAGATGATTCGACACATACAGCTGCATGATGACATGGCTGATGACATAGTTTGGAACCTCATGGCCAATGGATTTTACACTTCGTCATCGGCCTACAAGGTGCAATTCGAGGGGACTGTGGCCTCCAACATGACACGGGTCGTTTGGGGCAATTGGGGGCCTCCCAAGTGCAAATTATTTGCGTGGCTTGTCATCATGAATCGGGTTTGGACGGCGGATTGGCTTCGGAGGAGAGGATGGCCAAATTATAACTTATGTCAACTCTGTAAGAGGGAGCCTGAGACGGCGGCGCACTTCCTCTTGCATTGCAGGTTCTCCACACGCATTTGGAATGCGGTTAAGTGTTGGCTCGTCGTTCAGGAGTTGGATATCGCCACCTGGGCTGGGATCCCCACGGTCAAGCAATGGTGGGAGAAGACCGTCCTTGGACGAGGTCACAGGAGGAAGGCCGTGTCCTCTCTTCTAATGCTTGTATCATGGGAGCTGTGGAACGAGAGGAATGCGAGGGTGTTCCAAAAGAAAGCCACGATGCCGACCGTTGTGGTCAATCGTATCAAGGCGGAGTCTAGAAATTGGGTTCTGGCCGGGGCAAAACATATGGGATATTTGATGCCGCGAGAGTAGGCTTCTGTTTTCATTTGTCGAGGAGTAATGACCCTCTTGAGACCTTGTTACCCCTCTTCTTTATTAATGAGATGAGGCAAAGCTTTTGCCTCCGTTTAAAAAAAATACATCAATACATTGAGCATAACCAAGGCACATACTCATCCGTTGTTCCACTATTTACAGAATCCCAATATTTCATCAACCACTGGAGGGACACAAGTTGTCCAATGGGCGTCCTTTAACAAGCTTGTTCACCTCAATATTTTGCAAGGAGACACCAATCATTTATATGTACAAGAAAGAATTGTTAAAATGTAACCCGCAAAAAAAACCCTGTTAAACTGTGCTTGATAGAAAAAGTACCACAAATCAGCCAACAACCCAACAACATAATTCTGTTTCTGCTTTTTTTTTGTGGAAGCAGACATTCAAAAGTATTCTCACATTGGCATATAAAAATTCCCAATATCATATCCTATACACCTAAGGGAGTGATCCGCTAGCTACTTCTAATTATCTCAACATGCATGCTTTCACATCATCAAAATTATTATAGCCGTTAGATTTATTGTCTAGATTTACTAGCATCCTTTCGATCGACACATGGGAATCCTCAACCATACAACACTAGTTGATTCTAAGTGGGTTTTAAATCACATTGGATTTAATTGTTACACAAACCACTACCTATTTTTCCTACCCATGCAATCGTGGCACATCAGCGTGTCATGCATGTAAGTTATAAGTTATACTTTTTTACATTAGCGTATCCATGCAACACTGCCCCATCATCAGTTCATGCATGTAAGTCATGGGTTAATTTTTTGTATTGCGTTTTGTGCTCTTATCAATGTATGTGTTGAGCGCTTGGAGCATACCTATATAGTTGACCCTTCATTTTTTAGAAATGACACTCCTTTCTCTATTTCTAAATAGCTACAACACACTACCTATTTTTCCTACATACAATCATGCCACATCAGCAAGCAATGCATGCAAGTTATATGTTACATTTTTGCACCAGTATGTCCATGCAGTGCTGCCATGTCATATCACTTGTTCATGCATGTGAGTTATAAGCTCATTTTATTTTACCAAGTTTTGTGCTCTCATGGACACGATATCTGTGTTGGGCGCTTGTTGCATACCTATATAGTTAATATTTCACCTTTTTTAGAATGGCATTATTTAACTACAATCTAATTAGAGCGACCATAGATAAAACTCTCTTCATGTACTATAGTACAACCTAATGTTGGTACCAAGAAAATACTCGTTTGTGGTCATCTAATAGCACGCTAGTATGTCATGTTCTGAGCTACTTTGTATCACTCAAGCACCCACAACAATAGAAGAGTTAAAAACCCAATTTCCTTTCAACATGATCTAGTCGAGGACAACAATAAACACAATTGCATCAGCAAAATGGAATACCCATAGCAACTTTCTAATAACGCTGTTTTTGTTTTGTGGAACATAGAAACATCTATTCCAAATTTAAACCTGATCTACCACAGAATCGCAAATGTTATGTACAATATCATTCTTTTCAGCAATGACAAACCCAATAGTATATAACAAACCAATCAATGACTAAAACTGTTCATATGAAACTGTATGAACGCAATAACATACAACAACTATCGCAAATGCAATCATCTTGTCACATGCCACAACTATTCAATCATCATACACCAATCATCATGTCGCGGCTAGTAGACGAGTCACGTGCACAACATTGCCAGCCCGACCTCCACTCCACATGCTAAAGTTATTACGCGCGACACATCTAGTTAGGCTGAAAATCATATTCCTTATAGTGTCAAGAAAATCATACTCTTTATTGAGGAGCATTTTCCCGTTGCAATGAACTTACTGCTTAATAAACACAAACATAATCTTAGGGATCCAATACGAACTAAAGTCTGACCAATAGTATTAATGAAACACACACAATCAATCACTGGTATTATTCGGACACCTCCATTACCGGGCTTCACTCTGTCGCCTCGTCACGGACCTCGAAGAAGCCGAGGGCACCGCATCACTCCCATAGTGTCATGGTGGAGGCCCTGAGCTTGTTGGTCTCCTCCTCAGTCAACAACATCTCCAACACTCCATGCATGAACTCCGCATCGTCCGAGTCAAGCTAGAAGGCTAACAAATACATCATGGTCACCTGGTATCATGATACAGAGAAATTTGCACGTGCACTTGATGGATCCGGATCGACTATGGTAGAACAGATATTGGATGGACACTCATCTAGTCGTGAAGGATGGACTCGGTAAGGTTGTTGACAAAGTGCCCAATAATCCACAAGGTGTGTCCCTTGAGATAGATCACCTCGTAGGCATTGTTGATGACGGTGAGTCGAATGGCTTCGAGCTCGTCATCGCCAGAAAAGCTTCCAGGCATAGCCTTGTGCAAGGGCATGCCAACCGCAGTAACGCTTGACAAGATGGCCACCATGTTGTCCCCATGTTCCCCTATCATATATATTTTCTAACAAAACATATTAATAGTTCAATGATTTATAACATCTATTTGTATACAATCTTGTATAACTAGACTTAACTAGTATACATTCCTGAAATGTACTCTGGCTTGGGAAATGTACATTCAAAGAAAATGCTGCTTGGGAAGAGATGAGGAGGATTGTGACCAACGAACCTAAAGGACCCGAGTGTTCATGTCGAGCTCCTTGGCGAACAGGAAGCACAGTCTCGATGAGTCAAAGTTGGTGCCTGAGCCGACGACATGGTGGGCTGGAAACCCAGAAACTTCCAAACCATGTAACTCATCACATCAACCGGGTTGGTCACTATCAAAAGAACATCATCTGGGGATTGTCATGCCAGTTCGAGCACAATCTTCTTAAATATGTCATGGTTCCCTCTGTATAAGGTCAACCATGACTCTCCTCCTGATACTGGCGGTGATGATGACCAACAGTGGCAGAGCTAGGCAACTATCTCAAAACCTCATTGTTTAGGGGGGGGGCACCGGCCCCCTGGAGCACACATAGCTCCGTCGTTGATGACAAGGTTAGATCCCTTGGTCACAGACATGTTTGTGCCCGACACCTGACCGATAAGCGGCAAGAAAGCCGCGGCGTGTTGGAGATCCAGCACCTCTCCCCGGACCTTGTTAGGTTGCATCGCCAACAGAGCAACTTCGGTGTCAAGATGGCACATTAGGATGGTAGATGTGATGGCCATTCCCACATTGCCTACTACGAT
Organism: Aegilops tauschii subsp. strangulata; assembly: GCF_002575655.3. Lineage (NCBI taxonomy): Eukaryota > Viridiplantae > Streptophyta > Magnoliopsida > Poales > Poaceae > Aegilops > Aegilops tauschii. The sequence continues at coordinate 465,061,144 of NC_053037.3, read as the reverse complement.
CACAAAGACCTTGATCGAAGGCACTTAGGAGGAGGACGCCGGCTTGACCGCATTGTCGGGAATTAGGCCATGGAGAAGGCCAGACGAAGGGCGGTTTGCGCCCAAACCTAGATCCGGTTGTGAAACTAACTTGCCCATTCCTGCTTACAAGGCTGTTGCTGCTGCTTTGTAGTGGTGGTGACATCAGCGTTCATGTATTTAGTGGAATAGTTTATGAAGAGATGAACAAGCACACCATTCTGGGTAACGAAGTGCTTTATTTATAAGCTGGACCTTTTATCAAATTGGCCATCAATCTTGGTCGTTATTTACTCACTGCTGCCACTGATCTCACCATATGATGTGCTTGAGGAGAAAAGATAAAAGAAACTAACCCTTGCAGAGAGCTCTACAAGAGCCATGTGTCACACAGCCTCCACCGTTCCTTCATTGTGCATATGCTTATTGTGAGACACATAATTCTTTATATCCCCCACATATCTTTAGTGTTGTCTACTACTAGTAGTACTCATATCAGGAGAAAATCAAAATAATTGTTGGAGGGGGGGCACCGGCCCCCTGGAGCACACATAGCTCCGTCAACTATCTCAGTGGCAGAGCTAGGCAACTATCTCAAAACATCATTGTTTAGGGGGCAGGGCACAGGCCCCCTAGAGCACACATAGCTCCGTCGTTGATGACAAGTTTAGATCCCTTGGTCACGGACATGTCTGTGCCCGACACCTGACCGATAAGCGGCAAGAAAGCCGCAGCACACTGGAATTTAGCACCTCTCCCCGGACCTTGTTAGGTTGCATCGCAGCAGAGCAACTTCGTCGGCAAGATGGCACATTAGGATGGTAGATGTGATGCCCATTCCCACTTTGCCTACTATGATCACAAAGACCTTGATTGAAGGCGCTTAGGAGGACGATGCCGGCTTGACCGCATTGTCAAGAATTAGGCCATGGAGAAGGCCAGAAGAAGAGCGGTTTGCGCCCAAACCTAGATCCGGTTGTGAAACTAACTTGCCCATTCCTGCCTACGATGTTGTTGTTCCTACTTTGTGGTGGTGGTGACATCGGCGTTCGTGGATTTAGTGGAATAGTTTATGAAGAGATGAACAAGCACACCATTCTAGGTAGCGAAGTGCTTTATTTATAAGCTGGACCTTTTATCAAACTGGCCATCAATCTTGGTCGTTATTTACTCACTGCTGCCATTGATCCCACCATATGATGTGCTTGAGGAGAAAAGATAAAGAAAGTGACCCTTGCAGAGAGCTCTGCAAGAGCCATGTGTCACACAACCTCCACCGTTCCTTCATTGTGCATATATTTATTATGAGACCCATAATTCTTTTATATCCCCCACATATCTTTAGTGTTTTCCACTACGTAGTACTCATATAAGGAGAAAATAAAAATAATTGGAAATGTCATGTTGGGTGCATTTGTTTGCGGGTCAAAGTGGAACAGGACATGATCATCCCTGTTTTCTAGAATCTATCGGCCTTTGTTGCTCTTTTAATGATGGGATGACATGAGCCATTTTTTGTTTGGTATGAGGGATGAATGATGGACAGGGCGGCTTCAGTTTCTGCTTGGGTAGATGGATGCGAAATGAACAAATAGACGATATGATGACCTCATTTTATAAAATGGTATGATTACCCCTGATATATTATTTGAGTTCTTCTTTTCTACTCCCAGAACATTCTAATGTGCATCCTCAAGGTGTGCACCTAGCGCTTCTTTAGCACTACAGAGGCCCACCTGTATGTTCCATCTCCATCCATACGTACAACAAAATTTCATAAAACAACAACTATTTGTAATCTCCTATCAGAAAACTACAACTTTTGTGTTGGGAAACGTAGTAATTTAAAAAAAAATCCTACGCACACGCAAGATCATGGTGATGCATAGCAACGAGAGGGGAGAGTGTTGTCCACGTACCCTCGTAGACCGATAGCGGAAGCGTTATCACAACGCGGTTGATGTAGTCGTACGTCTTCACGATCCGACCAATCAAGTACCGAACGTACGGCACCTCCGAGTTCTACACACGTTCAGCTCGATGACGTCCCTCGAACTCCGATCCAGCCGAGTGTTGAGGGAGAGTTTCGTCAGCACGACGGCGTGGTGACGATGATGATGTTCCACCGACGCAGGGCTTCGCCTAAGCTCCGCAACGGTATTATCGAGGTGTAATATGGTGGAGGGGGGCACCGCACACGGCTAAGAGATCTCAAGGATCAATTGTTGTGTCTCTGGGGTGCCCCCCTGCCCCCGTATATAAAGGAGCAAGGGGGAGGCAGCCGGCCAAGGGGAGAGGCGCGCCATAGGGGGGAGTCCTACTCCCACCGGGAGTAGGACTCCTCCTTTCCTTGTGGGAGTAGGAGAAGGGAAGGGGGAAGGAGAAAGAAGGAAGGGTGCGCCCCCCTTCCCTAGTCCAATTCGGACCAGACCATGGGGAGGGGTGCGGCCACCTTTTGAGGCCTTTCTCTCCTTTCCCGTATGGCCCATTAAGGCCCAATACGAATTCCCGTAACTCTCCGGTACTCCGAAAAATACCCGAATCACTCGGAACCTTTCCGAAGTCCGAATATAGTCGTCCAATATATCGATCTTTACGTCTCGACCATTTCGAGACTCCTCGTCATATCCCCGATCTCATCCGGGACTCCGAACTCCTTCGGTACATCAAAACTCAATAAAACGGTCATCGTAACGTTAAGCGTGCGGACCCTACGGGTTCGAGAACTATGTAGACATGACCGAGACACGTCTCCGGTCAATAACCAATAGCGGGACCTGGATGCCCATATTGGCTCCCACATATTCTACGAAGATCTTTATCGGTCAGACCGCATAACAACATACGTTGTTCCCTTTGTCACCGGTATGTTACTTGCCCGAGATTTGATCGTCGGTATCTCGATACCTAGTTCAATCTCGTTACCGGCAAGTCTCTTTACTCGTTCCGTAACACATCATCCCGCAACTAACTCATTAGTCACAATGCTTGCAAGGCTTATAGTGATGTGCATTACCGAGTGGGCCCAGAGATACCTCTCCGACAATTGGAGTGACAAATCCTAATCTCGAAATACGCCAACCCAACAAGTACCTTTGGAGACACCTGTAGAGCACCTTTATAATCACCCATTTACGTTGTGACGTTTGGTAGCACACAAAGTGTTCCTCCGGTAAACGGGAGTTGCATAATCTCATAGTCATAGGAACATGTATAAGTCATGGAGAAAGCAATAGCAACATACTAAACGATCGAGTGCTAAGCTAACGGAATGGGTCAAGTCAATCACGTCATTCTCCTAATGAGGTGATCTCGTTAATCAAATGACAACTTATGTCTATGGCTAGGAAACATAACCATCTTTGATTAACGAGCTAGTCAAGTAGAGGCATACTAGTGACACTCTGTTTGTCTATATATTCACACATGTATTATGTTTCCGGTTAATACAATTCTAGCATGAATAATAAACATTTATCATGATATAAGGAAATATATAATGCTTTATTATTACCTCTAGGGCATATTTCCTTCAGTCTCCCACTTGCACTAGTCAATAATCTAGTTCACATCACCATGTGATTTAACATCAATAATTCACATCACCATGTGATTAACACCCATAGTTCACATCTCTATGTGACCAACACTCAAAGGGTTTACTAGAGTCAATAATCTAGGTCACATCGCTATGTGATTAACACCCAAAGAGTACTAAGGTGTGATCATGTTTTGATTGTGAGATAATTTTAGTCAACGGGTCTGTCACATTCAGATCCGTAAGTATTTTGCAAATATCTATGTCTACAATGCTCTGCAGGGAGCTACTCTTAGCTAATTGTTCCCACTTTCAATATGTATCTAGACCGAGACTTAGAGTCATCTAGATTTAGTGTCAAAACTTGTATCGACGTAACCCTTTACGACGAACCTTTTGTCACTTCCATAATCGAGAAACATATCCTTATTCCACTAAGGATAATTTTGACCGCTGTCCAGTGATCTACTCCTAGATCACTATTGTACTCCCTTGCCAAATCAGTGTAGGGTATACAATAGATCTGGTACACAGCATGGCATACTTTATAGAACCTATGGCCAAGGCATAGGGAATGACTTTCATTCTTTTTCTATCTTCTGCCGTGGTCGGGCTTTGAGTCTTACTCAATTTCACACCTTGTAACACAGGCAAGAACTCTTTCTTTGACTGTTCTATTTTGAACTACTTCAAAATCTTGTTAAGGTATGTACTCATTGAAAAACTCATCAAGCGTCTTCATCTATCTCTATAGATCTTGATGCTCAATATGTAAGCAGCTTCACCGAGGTCTTTCTTTGAAAAAACTCCTTTCAAATACTCCTTTATGCTTTGCAGAATAATTCTACATTATTTTCGATCAACAATATGTCATTCACATATACTTATCAGAAATGCTGTAGTGCTCCCACTCACTTTCTTGTAAATACAGGCTTCACCGCAAGTCTGTATAACACTATATCCTTTGATCAACTTATCAAAGTGTATATTCCAACTCCGAGATGCTTGCACCAGTCCATAGATGGATCGCTGCAGCTTGCATATTTTGTTAGCACCTTTAGGATTGACAAAACCTTCTGGTTGTATCATATACAACTCTTCTTTAATAAGTCCATTAAGGAATGCAGTTTTGTTTATCCATTTGCCAGATTTCATAAAATACGGCAATTGCTAACATGATTCAGACAGACTTTAAGCATAGATACGAGTGAGAAACTCTCTCATCGTAGTCAACACCTTGAACTTGTCGAAAACCTTTTGCGACAATTCTAGCTTTGTAGATAGTAACACTACTATCAGCGTCTGTCTTCCTCTTGAAGATCCATTAATCTCAATGGCTTGCCGATCATCGGGCAAGTCAACCAAAGTCCATACTTTGTTCTTCATACATGGATCTTATCTCAGATTTCATGGCCTCAAGCCATTTTGCGGAATCTGGGCTCATCATCGCTTCCTCATAGTTCGTAGGTTCGTCATGGTCTAGTAACATAACCTCCAGAACAGGATTACCGTACCACTCTGGTGCGGATCTTACTCTGGTTGACCTACGAGGTTCAGTAATAACTTGATCTGAAGTTCCATGATCATCATCATTAACTTCCTCACTAATTGGTATAGGCGTCACAGAAACTGGTTTCTGCGATGAACTAATTTCCAATAAGGGAGCAGGTACAATTACCTCATCAAGTTCTACTTTCCTCCCACTCACTTCTTTCGAGAGAAACTCCTTCTCTAGAAAGGATCCATTCTTAGCAACGAATGTCTTGCCTTCGGATCTGTGATAGAAGGTGTACCCAACTGTCTCCTTTGGGTATCCTATGAAGACACATTTCTCTGATTTGGGTTTGAGCTTATCAGGATGAAACTTTTTCACATAAGCATCGCAACCCCAAACTTTAAGAAACGACAACTTTGGTTTCTTGCCAAACCACAGTTCATAAGGCGTCGTCTCAACGGATTTTGATGGTGCCCTATTTAACGTGAATGTAGCTGTCTCTAATGCATAACCCCAAAACGATAGTGGTAAATTGGTAAGAGACATCATAGATTGCACTATATCCAATAAAGTACGGTTATGACGTTCGGACACACCATTACACTGTGGTGTTCCAGGTGGCGTGAGTAGTGAAACTATTTCACATTGTTTTAACTGAAGGCCAAACTCGTAACTCAAATATTTTACCTCTGCGATCATATCGTAGAAACTTTTATTTTCTTGTTACGATGATATTCAACTTCACTCTGAAATTCTTTGAACTTTTCAAATGTTTCAGACTTATGTTTCATTAAGTAGATATACCCATATCTGCTCAAATCATCTATGAAGGTGAGAAAATAACGATATCCGCCACGAGCCTCAATATTCATCGGACCACATACATCTGTATGTATGATTCCCAACAAATCTGTTGCTCTCTCCATAGTTCCGGAGAACGGCGTTTTAGTCATCTTGCCCATGAGGCACGGTTCGCAAGCATCAAGTGATTCATAATCAGGTGATTCCAAAATCCCATCAGTATGGAGTTTCTTCACGCGCTTTACACCAATATGACCTAAACGGCAGTGCCACAAATAAGTTGCACTATCATTATTAACTTTGCATCTTTTGGCTTCAATATTATGAATATGTGCATCACTATGATCGAGATCCAACAAACCAATTTCGTTGGTGTGTATGACCATAGAAGGTTTTTTATTCATGTAAACAGAACAACAATTGTTCTCTTAACTTAAATGAATAAACGTATTGCAATAAACATGATCAAATCATATTCATGCTCAACGCAAACACCAAATAACACTTATTTAGTTTCAACACTAATCCCGAAAGTACAGGGAGTGTGCGATGATGATCATATCAATCTTGGAACTACGTCCAACAAACATCGTCACCTCGCCTTTTACTAGTCTCTGTTTATTCTGCAACTCCCTGATTTGAGTTACTACTCTTTAGCAACTGAACCAGTATCAAATACTGAGGGGTTGCTATAAACACTAGTAAGTACACATCAATAACATGTATATCCAATATACCTTTGTTCACTTTGCCATCTTTCTTATCCACCAAATACTTGGGGTAGTTCCGCTTCCAGTGACCAGTCCCTTTGCAGTAGAAGCACTTAGTCTCAGGCTTAGGACCAGACTTAGGCTTCTTCACTTGAGCAGCAGCTTGCTTGCCGTTCCTTTTGAAGTTCCCCTTCTTCCCTTTACCCTTTTCGTGAAACTAGTGGTCTCGTCAACCATCAACACTTGATGTTTTTCTTGATTTCTACCTTCGTCGATTTCAGCATCACGAAGAGCTCGGGAATTACTTTCGTCATCCCTTGCATACTATAGTTCATCACGAAGTTCTACTAACTTGGTGATGGTGACTAGAGAATTCTGTCAATCACTATTTTATCTGGAAGATAAACTCCCACTTGATTCAAGCGATTGTAGTACCCAGACAATCTGAGCACATGCTCACTAGTTGAGCGATTCTCCTCCATCTTTTAGCTATAGAACTTGTTGGAGACTTCATATCTCTCAACTCGGGTATTTACTTGAAATATTAACTTCAACTCCTGGAACATCTCATATGGTCCATGACGTTCAAAACGTCTTTGAAGTCCCGATTCTAAGCCGTTAAGCATGGTGCACTAAACTATCAAGTAGTCATCATATTGAGCTAGCCAAACGTTCATAACGTCTGCATCTGCTCCTGCAATAGGTCTGTCACCTAGCGGTGCATCAAGGACATAATTTTTCTGTGCAGCAATGACGATAATCCTCAGATCACGGATCCAATCCGCATCTTTGCTATTAACATCTTTCAACATAATTTTTCTCTAGGAACATATCAAAAATAAACACAGGGAAGCAACAACGCGAGCTATTGATCTACAACATAATTTGCAAAATACTATCAGGACTAAGTTCATGATAAATTTAAGTTCAATTAATCATATTACTTAAGAACTCCCACTTAGATAGACATCCCTCTAATCCTCTAAGTGATCACGTGATCCATATCAACTAAACCATGTCCGATCATCACGTGAGATGGAGTAGTTTCAATGGTGAACATCACTATGTTGATCATATCTACTATATGATTCACGCTCGACCTTTCGGTCTCCGTGTTCCGAGGCCATATCTGTTATATGCTAGGCTCGTCAAGTTTAACCTGAGTATTCCGCGTGTGCAACTGTTTTGCACCCGTTGTATTTGAACGTAGAGCCTATCACACCCGATCATCACGTGGTGTCTCAGCACGAAGAACTTTCGCAACGGTGCATACTCAGGGAGAACACTTATACTTTGATAATTTAGTGAAGGGTCATCTTATAATGCTACCGTCAAACAAAGCAAGATAAGATGCATAAAGGATTAACATCACATGCAATCAATATAAGTGATATGATATGGCCATCATCATCTTGTGCTTGTGATCTCCATCTCCGAAGCACCGTGCTTGTGATCTCCATCTCCGAAGCACCGTCATGATCACCATCGTCACCAGCGCGACACCTTGATCTCCATCATAGCATCGTTGTCGTCTCGCCAACTTATTGCTTTTACGACTATCGCTACCGCTTAGTGATAAAGTAAAACTATTACATGGCGATTGCATCTCATACAATAAAGCGACAACCATATGGCTCCTGCCAGTTGCCGATAACTCGGTTACAAAACATGATCATCTCATACAACACATTATATCACATCATGTCTTGACCATATCACATCACAACATGCCCTGCAAACACAAGTTTGACGTCCTCTACTTTGTTGTTGCATATTTTACGTGGCTGCTACGGGCTTAGCAAGAACCGTTCTTACCTACGCATCAAAACCACAACGATAGTTTGTCAAGTTGGTGCTGTTTTAACCTTCGCAAGGACCGGGCGTAGCCACACTCGGTTCAACTAAAGTGAGAGAGACAGACACCCGCCGGTCACCTTTAAGCAACGAGTGCTCGCAACGGTGAAACCAGTCTCGCGTAAGCGTACGCGTAATGTCGGTCCGGGCCGCTTCATCTCACAATACCGCTGAACCAAAGTATGACATGCTGGTAAGCAGTATGACTTATATCGCCCACAACTTACTTGTGTTCTACTCGTTCATAGCATCAATGCATAAAACCAGGCTCGGTTGCCACTGTTGGGAAACGTAGTAATTTCAAAAAAATTCCTACGCACACGCAAGATCATGGTGATGCATAGCAACGAGAGGGGAGAGTGTTGTCCACGTACCCTCGTAGACCGATAGCGGAAGCGTTATCACAACGCGGTTGATGTAGTCGTACGTCTTCACGATCCGACCGATCAAGTACCGAACGTACGGCACCTCCGAGTTCTACACACGTTCAGCTCGATGACGTCCCTCGAACTCTTGATCCAGCCGAGTGTTGAGGGAGAGTTTCGTCAGCACGACGGCGTGGTGACGATGATGATGTTCCACCGACGCAGGGCTTCGCCTAAGCTCCGCAACGGTATTATCGAGGTGTAATATGGTGGAGGGGGGCACCGCACACGGCTAAGAGATCTCAAGGATCAATTGTTGTGTCTCTGGGGTGCCCCCCTGCCCCCGTATATAAAGGAGCAAGGGGGAGGCAGCCGGCCAAGGGGAGAGGCGCGCCATAGGGGGAGTCCTACTCCCACTGGGAGTAGGACTCCTCCTTTCCTTGTGGGAGTAGGAGAAGGGAAGGAGGAAGGAGAAAGAAGGAAGGGTGCGGCCCCCTTCCCTAGTCCAATTCGGACCAGACCATGGGGAGGGGTGCGGCCACCTTTTGAGGCCTTTCTCTCCTTTCCCGTATGGCCCATTAAGGCCCAATACGAATTCCCGTAACTCTCCGGTACTCCAAAAAATATCCGAATCACTCGGAACCTTTCCGAAGTCCGAATATAGTCGTCCAATATATCGATCTTTACGTCTCGACCATTTCGAGACTCCTCGTCATATCCCCGATCTCATCCGGGACTCCGAACTCCTTCGGTACATCAAAACTCAATAAAACGGTCATCGTAACGTTAAGCGTGCGGACCCTACGGGTTCGAGAACTATGTAGACATGACCGAGACACGTCTCCGGTCAATAACCAATAGCGGGACCTGGATGCCCATATTGGCTCCCACATATTCTTTGAAGATCTTTATCGGTCAGACCGCATAACAACATACGTTGTTCCCTTTGTCACCGGTATGTTACTTGCCCGAGATTTGATCGTCGGTATCTCGATACCTAGTTCAATCTCGTTACCGGCAAGTCTCTTTACTCGTTCCGTAACACATCATCCCGCAACTAACTCATTAGTCACAATGCTTGCAAGGCTTATAGTGATGTGCATTACCGAGTGGGCCCAGAGATACCTCTCCGACAATTGGAGTGACAAATCCTAATCTCGAAATACGCCAACCCAACAAGTACCTTTGGAGACACCTGTAGAGCACCTTTATAATCACCCATTTACGTTGTGACGTTTGGTAGCACACAAAGTATTCCTCCGGTAAACGGGAGTTGCATAATCTCATAGTCATAGGAACATGTATAAGTCATGGAGAAAGCAATAGCAACATACTAAACGATCGAGTGCTAAGCTAACGGAATGGGTCAAGTCAATCACGTCATTCTCCTAATGAGGTGATCTCGTTAATCAAATGACAACTTATGTCTATGGCTAGGAAACATAACCATCTTTGATTAACGAGCTAGACAAGTAGAGGCATACTAGTGACACTCTGTTTGTCTATATATTCACACATGTATTATGTTTCCGGTTAATACAATTCTAGCATGAATAATAAACATTTATCATGATATAAGGAAATATATAATGCTTTATTATTGCCTCTAGGGCATATTTCCTTCATTTTGATGTCAATTTTAGATAACTACAAAAAACATATCTGATCCCACCTGTCATCCTCAAAATAATGCTGCTCATATGTGAGACTGACATGTGGGGCCAAACACAAAAATGTAATTTTCTAATATAATGTCTCAAAACTGTTGTAATCTTCTAAAATTGGTGTCAGGATTAAGATTGAAATTTGTGTGTTGAACTCGCATATTTTTTGAAATTCACTGCTTCATTAATTTTGTAAGTCAAGATTTAGTTTGCCATTGCTTTGGTAGTACTATTTTCTAAGAGTGAATTCCTGTTTTTTACCCTATATATTTTGACATTTTTACACTAGTTACCCATTTAGCGGGATTTCATCTGTTTTACCCCATTTAGCAAAAGTGTTGTCACAATTTACCCTATTTAAATTTTTGAGCGCTCTGACCGATGAGTCTCGATTGTCAGTTCTAGCTGGCATGCCACATCGGCCATTTTTTCCTTATGGTTTCCTTACATGTTGAATCGCATCGCCAAGCTTCTCCCGATTGGCCAGACTCGATGGAGGCGCATGCATCAGATAGTAGATTTACACCACTTTTAATCTCATCCACTGAATCATGCACACTTAAGGTCGTATACGATAATACTAAAGAAAATCATACATGATTTTAGATTATACCAGTAACAGTTTCTCCTATAATTTATTCAATGGGAACATGCCACGCTGATCAAGTATAGTAATCTCATCACAATACTTCTTTGAATTGGAAACAAGTAGACTAAGCCAATCTAATATGCATCCCAGTCTGAGAGGAAATCTAGCCACAAAGAAGCTAACCACCAGGGGCGAGAAGTAGAGGATGCGACCAAGGGGAGAAGATTGCCGTACTAGCTACCGCTCGCTCCGACGATCGCCAACGGCCACACCTTGAAGTCTTCCCTACCACTCGTCGTCTACGTTGTCCTACCCCTCCTAACGACTGGAATGCGAGCGATGTGTGTCGCGAATAATGGAGGCCAGTGTGGTGTGTCCCGACCTAGGCGACTTGGCCATCGGGCGCTGGCGAGCTGCTCTGGTGCGATCATATCGAGCCTGGCCGGTCGGGAGAAGTTAGGCGATGCGGTTCGGCGTGCAGAAAAACCGCCAGGAAAAAAACAGTCGATGTGGCATCCCAGCAGGACCTAACAATTGGATACATGGGTTAGAACGCTCACAAAATGTTAAATAGGGTGATAGGCAAGATGTTCTCCTATGATAGGCAATTTTTTTCTTCCACATTGTTTTTCCACCCTCATTTCCTCTCGCATCCTCCTTGGCTTCTCCTCATCCCCCTTGCACCCAGCCCTGGCAAGGCCACATCCTTCCACAACCACTGCTCACTGCCGTTGTCGCCACTAGCTATATCCTATGGAACATCATCGGAGTGCGCCGTGATACGTCTCCAACGTATCTATAATTTTTGATTGTTCCATGCTATTATATTATCATTCTTGGATGTTTTAAATCATTTTATAGCAACTTTATATCATTTTTTGGGACTAACCTATTGACATAGTGCTCGGTGCCAGTTGCTGTTTTTTGCTTGTTTTTTACTTCGTAGAATATCAGTACCAAACGAAGTCCAAATGCCACGAAACCTTTTCGAGATTTTTTTGGACCAGAAGACAACTTGAGACCCAAGGAAGCACCTGGGGGAGGCCCATGGGGCCCACCACCCACCAGGGCGTGCCAGAGGCCCTTGGCGCACCCTGATGGGTGGTGGGGCCCATGGAGGTCTCCTCCACCGGCTCTCAACTCTATAAATACTTAGATATTCTAGAAACCCTAGGAGAGCGATCGAAACACAATTCCAGCCGCCGCAAGTTTCAGAACCACGAGATCCAATCTAGAGCCCTATTCCGGCACTCTGCCGAAGAGGAACACGACCACAGAGGATTTCATCATCCTCATTGGTGCTCCTCCGATGATGCGTAAGTAGTTCACCATAGACCTACGGGTCCGTAGGCAGTAGCTAGATGGCTTCTTCTCTCTTTTTGATTCTCAATACAATGTTCTCCTCGATGTTCTTGGAGATCTATTTGATGTAATGACTTTTTGCGATGTGTTTGTTGGGATCCGACAAAGTTCGAGTTTATGATCAGATCTATCCATGAATATTATTTGAGTTTTCTTTGATCTCTTATATGCATGATTGTTATAGCCTCGTATTTCTTCTCCGAATCTTTGGTTTAGTTAGGCCAACTAGATTGATTTTTCTTGCAATGGGAAGATGTGCTTTATGATGGGTTCAATCTTGCGGTGTCCTCACCCAGTGACAGAAGGGGTAGCGAGGCACACATGTATCGTTGCTATTAAGGATAAAAAGATGGGGTCTATTCCTATATGAATAGATCTTGTCTACATCATGTCATCGTTCTTATTGCATTACTCCATTTCTCCATGAACTTAATACACTAGATGCATGCTGGATAGCGGTCGATGTGTGGAGTAATAGTAGTAGATGTAGGCAGGAGTCGGTCTACTAATCTTGGACGTGATGCCTATATACACGATCATTGCCTTGGATATCGTCATAATTATTTGTTCTTCTATCAATTGCCCAACAGTAATTTGTTTACCCACCGAATGCTATTTTCTCGAGAGAAGCCACTAGTGAAATCTACGACCCCCCGGGTCTATCTTTTATCATATTGCTTTCAGATCTATTATTCCAAAAACCCAAAAATACCTTACTGCATTTGTTCTTTACTTATTTTATTTTGTGTTTATGCTAGATATATTTATCCAACCTCATACAATTTAATCTATCTTTTTACCGAGGAGGGATTGACAATCCCTCTTACGCGTGTGCTTCTTCCCCCTTCTCCCTCTTACCATGGCAAGTCCTTGGGAAATAACTCCGATGGGCAGAAAAGGAAGGCGTTAAGAGACCCTCGGGTTGCAAGTATTTGTTCTTTGTGTGCAGGTAGTGTTTACATATTGTTGCTTGGTTCTCCTACTGGATTGATAACCTTGGCTTCATAACTAAGGAAATACTAACCGGAGCTGTGTTGCATCATCCCTTCCTCTTTGGGGAAATACCGACGCAGTCTCAAGCCACGTCATGCCGCCATGTCTTCCACAAGCGAGTGGGCTCAATGAAACACAATTTAAAAGTGATACACCTACATTTTTCTACTCAATATCCCAAGGGAACTCTCATAAAATTTTGAACGAGGATTTTAATTCTGAAAGCTCAATAGTTTCTACCTTCATACTTGGTCTGCATAGTGGTACGATTTTAGGGAGTTGGCCAAAACTATGGTGCAAAATAGTGTGGATGACGACATATGTCCATGCTCAAAAAAACGGTAGGGGACCAAGCACGTAGGGGTAGTCGTATAGGATTTAGAAGCATAGAAAATTTATTGTTTTTGAAATTATTATTTTTGAAACTGAAGCGTAGAAAATATGGAATGAGGAGAAGGCACGTTTGCAAAGATAAAGAGAATTCGAAACATGTAATATTGGGGCAAGTTTGCATGCGAGAGAGAAAATACATGCGTTCATAAGGTGCTGGAGACTACGCGTGTGCTACGAAAGGAATGCATCAATGCAACATCGCTCAGATCAGCTCAGAAGTAGAGTTCTAGCTTTGTTGTGTCGTAAAATTGCTCATACTAAATAGGACGTCCTTTTTTATTTGCTAGGGTTATTTACATGTCTACCACTATTATTGCACCTTGACATTACAACTTTATTTATTATCATGACCTGCCAAAGAATGATACATAAATAGTGGCACAAATATGACTCATGTACAATTGACATGTATGAAAAATATGTAATAAGATGCCGCAAAACGACAACCTGACAAGAATACACAAAAAATGCCAAAACACTCTCTTGACCACCCCTCACATTCCTTCTTCCCCCTCTTCTTCTCTGATGCCTCCTATCTCTCACCACCTACCGACCTTTCCACGCCCAACCTCCCTCGATGGCCGCCTTCTCCTCTGTCGTGGCAGAGCACGATCACCTATGGGGCCATCGGCCCCTTCATGGTTCGGTGAGGGGGAGGGGTGAAAGTGCAACTATCCCTGGGTGGTTTTGGTAATTCCTAACAACATATAGCTCATTGAACTAATACTCTTTCAAGCTGATTATTTCAGAAAGTTCAATGATTGGCATGGCATGGACTAGGAATGTGGATCCCTCCAAATGCTAAGGACACATATTGGCTCAAGCTCAAGACTCTACATTTTCATTTTAGTGATCCAAGATCACATTGAGTCCATAGGAAAAGCCAATACTATTAAAAGGGGATGATGTGTTGCTTAATGGCTTGCTTGCTCAAAATGCTTAGTGATATGCTCCAAAAGCCCTCAACCACTTTCTCAATTCAACATATGTCCCAAACCAAAAGTCAAACTCAGCCCCACCGATTTGATCTATCCGGTGCCACCGAGTTCATTTGACATAGTGATACGTCCATTTTGCATCATGTTTTTATATCGATATTTATTGCATTATGGGCTGTTATTACACATTATGTCACAATACTTATGCCTATTCTCTCTTATTTTACAAGGTTTACATGAAGAGGGAGAATGCCGGAAACTGGAATTCTGGGCTGAAAAAGGAGCAAATTTAGAGACCTATTCTGCACAGCTCCAAAAGTCCTGAAACTTCACGGAGGCAGTTTTTGGAATTAATAAAAAAATACTGGCGAAAGAATCAACCAGAGGGGGGCACCCATCATCCATGAGAGTGGGGGCGCGCCCTACCCCCCTGGGCGCGCCCCTGCCTCGTGGGCCCCCTGGCAGGCCTCCGGTGCCCATCTTTGGCTATATGAAGTCTTTCGCCCTTAAAAAATCAAAAGAAAGCTTTCGGGACGAAGCGCCGCCGTCTCGAGGCGGAACCTAGCGAAACCAATCTAGGGCTCCGGTGGAGCTGTTCTGCCGGGGAAACATCCCTCCGGGAGGGGGAAATCATCACCATCGTCATCACCATCGATCCTCTCATCGGGAGGGGGTCAATCTCCATCAACATCTTCACCAGCACCGTCTCCTCTCAAACCCTAGTTCATCTCTTGTATCCAATCTTTGTCTCAAAACCTCAGATTGGTACCTGTGGGTTGCTAGTAGTGTTGATTACTCCTTGTAGTTGATGCTAGTTGGTTTATTTGGTGGAAGATCATATGTTCAGATCCTTTATGCATATTAATACCCCTCTGATTATGAACATGAATATGATTTGTGAGTAGTTACGTTTGTTCCTGAGGACATGGGAGAAGACTTGCTATAAGCAGTCATGTGAATTTGGTATTCGTTCGATATTTTGATGGGATGTATGTTGTCTTTCCTCTAGTGGTGTTATGTGAACGTCGACTACATGAACTTCACCATTATTTGGGCCTAGAGGAAGGCATTGGGAAGTAATAAGTAGATGATGGGTTGCTAGAGTGACAGAAGCTTAAACCCTAGTTTATGCGTTGCTTCGTAAGGGGCTGATTTGGATCCATATGTTTCATGCTATGGTTAGGTTTACCTTAATACTTCTTTTGTAGTTGTGGATGCTTGCAATAGGAGTTAATCATAAGTGGGATGCTTGTCCAAGGAAGGGCAGTACCCAAGCACCGGTCCACCCACATATCAAATTATCAAGGGCTTATTCCATCTGTGCCCCCAATTCCTTAGTTGTGCTCAGTTTTCCCCACGCTTCAAACTTTTGCTCACTTTTCCCCACTCCCTTAGCTGAAACTCTCACAAATGTTCATAACAAACGTTTGCCGTCTTGGCCATTAACTGACTTGTGGGGCCACGTTGGACTCTCTTGACTGTGGCTGTGGCTTCGCTGGTTGGGCCGTGTTTGTGTTCATAGGACGGGCCCGTTAGTTTGTTGGTAATAAATTAAAAAAGCCTGCTATCGATGGATGCAGCCTGCTATGCATGCCCAGCTTTGGCATCGATGTAGCCTGCTATGCATGCGAACATCGCCACGCACGCATCTAGTGACCTAGACCTAATCGCATGCATGCACGCCGACACGCACGCATCGATCCGTACCACACGGTTGCCGGTGGATTCAGTCGCTCCGCAACATCGTTTCACGCGTCGCAGGCATACGTGCCGGTGGCAGAAGGGGCAGGCTGCATGCACGCTCGCGTCCATATGTCGAGGCATCGGTTCACGCCGCACGGCTGCCGCTCAATTCAGTTGTGGGAGGCAGGCAGCCGCCAACGCAGAGCACGCAGAAGGGGGAGGCAGGCAGCCGCCAACGCAGAGCACGCAAAGCACGCTCGCATCGATTCACGTTCACACATTGATGATCGCATCGGTTCACGCATGCACCGAGTCACGATCTACGCCATTTCCGCGTGTACCCACTTCGTCTCCCCCGGCTATTTAAACCGCCCTTCATTGCCTCTTCTTCTACAGATCCATCTGCGCCTCCCACTTCTCTTCTTCCCCCAAAAGCCAAACCCGTTCCACTCAGCGAAGCGAGCAAGATGCAGTACAACGGGCCGACGTTCCAAGAGCCGCCCACCGTGCCAGAACGGCGGTACCCCACCAACATCGTCGTCGAGGCATCGCTCCGCGTGTGGGTGTTCTCACGCTGGAGGGGTAGCACTGAGCGTGCACGGGGGTTCCTCCGTGCGGGCTTCCACCACCTCCCGGCGGGCTCGCCGCCCATGTTCAACCTCGTAGAGCAGCGTCCCCACGCCAACGCACTAGTGGTAGGGCTCGTCGTCCACTTCACCAACAGGTTCGATGCCTACTACCTGCTCGGCAAGGTGTATTGGTGTGGGTGCGAGTTCATCGCATTCACCACCTATAACATCTTCACCGACTTCGAGAGCGTCTTCCCCGCTCGCAACCGCATGCACAACCTCCCGTACTACCTCGGCGACAACGGCCTTGAGGAGGAGTAGTACTGAAGCCGGCGGTTAAGGTGAAGACGACGGTGAAGACATGGCGGTGTTGCCCTAGCTACCCTATCTACTATGTAGTGTGAGTTTGGTGTGTGTGTTGCCCGAGCTAGCTACCCTATCTATGTAAGGTTAATTATTATCTATCAGTGTCGTGTTATATGTAAGAACTTGTGTTGCCCTAGCAACCCTATCTAAGTTAAGTTATGTGTGTTATATTAATGCTTTGTTATGTTTGTATTTTGTTTGTCCCAAGTTTAGACACGGCTAATTGGCGTGGGAAAAATTAACCAAACTAACTAAAAATGATGTGTTTATAGATGCCTTCTAAAAATAAGAACATATTGTACATTTGTACACGGCTTTGGTTTGAGAGCTCTGTATTTTTTAGGTATTCCAAGAATACTTTGGTTTTCAGAAATATTGAAGTATCAAATACTTTGAGATGTTTGGCTTTAGTCAAAAGTGTAGTTTTATATACTTTAATATGTAGAAAACTACACTATGTTTGAAGTATATAAAAAAGAGGGTTGGGCCTCTTTTTCCAATCATGAAGTATTGGTTCGCTAGGCATAATAATACTGCGGTTTGCAAATACTTTGATTCTAAAAAATGAAGGGACCCATAAAGGAAAGCCAAAAAATTCCTCAATGAGATAGAAGAGATTGGGCAATCAAATTAATGAAAAAAGCAATCAGAAACAAAAAAGAACAAAGCAATCGTTCTTAAACAAAAAAAGAAACATCGCTTGTTTCTGGGCCTCATTTATCCTTTGTGGGCATATTGCAGCTTGATTCTCTTTGGGCCCGTGAACTAGGTTTTTTTTCTAGCTGAACTGACGAACTCGAGGACAAAAGTTTGGCAAGTGCGAGAGAGAAGAGATGAACTTGATGTATACCCCTTGTGCTGCTCAAGTACTGCTTACTGTCATCTGACGAGCTAGGGTATGATCCAACACTCGAGGTTATTAGCTAACAAAATAATCCTATCACTGAACTGGTAGTTGTCTTCTGCCGAAACTGAAAGTGTCGAAACATAACAGTAAACTGCATACATTCAAAGATCGACAGTTGCACTAAACAGAGTTGCATTTGAGATAAATAGACTTGGATTGCTAAACAGTGGCAACAACAGTAGACAAACATCTCTAACGAGAGATGGCCATCAAGTAAAAAATTCCTAGAGCAAGTATTTCTAAAGCTATCAGATTGGATTGCTTCTTCAACTCAATCAGCTGCTTGAAGTTCTTGTTCATCTTCTTCAATTCCGTCTTCAGTTCGACATCTACCACCGTCGGGTATTCCGGACGCGCTGCTGCTGCCGGAGCGGCACTGTCATGGGGCAGATTGAACTCGCGGATTGCATTCCCCCTCGAACCCAGCAAGCCCAACCCTTGAAGCCTCTAGATGTAATCATCCATCCACTCGAAATGGTGGCATTTCTTCACGATCTGAAAACGAAATCATGTAACCTAAATCCAAATCTGACAGATTTTTTGAGAAATTAGAGATAAAGGATGCAAGGAAAACTCAGATCTAACCTGCCCCTCCAGCTTGCTCTCGCATTTGACGAACTCGCGCCCAAAGTTCCCATTCTTCTCCTCCTTTGAAGTCAACCGCTTCAGTGGCGCAGTCCGTGGGCAGTCAGTGCATCGAGTCATCGGCACTGGACCATACACCGGCCACGTGGAACGGGGGGCTGACGAGGAGGTCAACATATCGCCGGAGAGGAAGAAACAGAGGAATTGCTCGAGAGGAAGAAGAACGAGAAGATGGGGAAAGAAACAGAGGAACTGCTCGATCAGCTCGATGCCTTTGTCTGTCAGATGGAGAAGAGGAGAAGGGGAAGCTATATTGATGATTTGCCACATTGTATTTTGCAGTTTGAATATTTGAACCAACTCTTAACACTGACATGTGGTGGTCATGTGCGAAAAATACAATTTCATATGTAAAGTGGGGCAGATCATAAAAACCCGAGAAGGACAGTGCAGTAGCCAATCAGGATGCATCACGCGGATCGTGCATGCCTGCCCCACATCTGACGGGTGGTGTTTGGCGCTTGGTAGGATCTGATGGGGGACGTTCGACGCTAGGGTTTGGAGCATTTCTGCGGGGTTATGAGCCAGTCAACGGGGTTATTAGGATTTGACCAGATTTCAAATGGCCATAACTAAATTAGAAAAAAATTGCAAAAATATAAACAAACGTAGTTCGTCCGTTTATGAGACCTAGTTACCATAAAAATATAAACTCGGTATAGGGGCGTTTTTTTGAAAATTCATTTTTTGAAGTGATCTGTCGAAATCAAGTTCAAATGTTTTTAAAAAATTAAAAAAAAAATCAAAATGTTGTAATTCTTGCGCACATAGCCGTCATATGTGACAAGGTTATGAGAAAAAAATATAAACTTGGTGTAGGTCATTTTCATGAAAAAAGGCTTCACACAAATGATCTATCACCTATGAACATGTTCAGAGTTCGTAGAATAGGGAGAGAGGGTTTAGGGTTTGAAAAAAATCAAAATAATTCAAAAAAATCAGAAAAATCTCCATAGCTTCATTTTGGAGTGAATAAGAAGGATCTGAACTTACTTTTTCATTTTCATATCTAAAACGTGTTATTTGACGGTTTTGAATTAAAAGCATATTTTTCAAAAAAAATGTAGTAATATGAATATTAATCAATAAATAGTGAGACTTTGGCGGTTTTGCTTGATCAAATACACCGCACAGAGCAATGAACCTCCAATGTTCAACTTCAACTTTGGCTCGAATCCAAATTTTGGCCCAAATTCAAATATTGATTTAAATTCAAATTTTGATGGAAATTTGAATTCTGACTCAAATAAGAAACCAAAGTAGAAGCAACATTATTACAACTGATAAGTTTTCACAGTAGCTCAAATCTACCAAGTTTTAAGATGCCAACATCTTAATACAAATCTACCAAGTTTTAAGCGATCGACTCGCCCTCAAATTGACAACACAAACATTTCCCAACAACTTAATTCAAATTTTCGACTTGCTCCTTGTGTTTGCAGCTGGCTTCACCGTCTTGCTCCTGGTTTCCCTAGTTGAGATGCTCTTTTCTTTCAGACTCTTGTTCCTTTTGATCTTGGGCTTTACTTGGGGTTTTCCCCGCGGAGGTGCTGATGGAGTAGTTCCACTCGCCGAGCACTTGACGACCATTTGACGGTCATCTATGGGTTCAGCAATCTTTAAAGGCACAATTGGAAAAATTACCCCCTCCTCTTCCTCTCTTATAGCTTCAAAACCATCAAAGACCATGGTTTCAAAACCTTCTGCTTCTTTATCTCTTGGCCTTTTCTCCCTAGAGCTAGTAAATAAAATTATAAGCAATAGGCAAAAAAGAGAACAAATACAAACAAAAGGGTAGCTGCATTCTACAAATGCAAATACATACCAAGATGCTTCATTTGCTGCTACATTCTCCACTGCTTCATTTGCTGCTGCATTCTCCACTGCATCTTCAGTCTCCATTGCTGCTGCATTCTCCTCAGCATTGGCTGCTGTCCATCTTTCCTCCTCTCCAGATGATGCATCCACTGCATTGGTAGAAAGCCTAGCAATATGCCCCAGAACTCCACATTTTTTGCAAGCACGCTTCTTTGGTAGACGACCCTCCTCACCTGCTCTAATCCTCTGGTTCCTTGGTCTTCCTGGTGGTCTAGTAATGACAGGAGCGTGGAGTTTGAACCCTGGATCTACTATGTTCCATTGATCTTTCCCCAATAGTGCAGGCACATTGTCAGCATAACCAGCCATAAATTTGGCAACAGAGAAATACTCAGAGCAATATTGATCAACTTCACCATCTGCACCCCCGATAACGGTCATCAGATGTAGGGCATGTATGCATGGCTTCCCACGGATCTGCCATTGCCTACAAGTACATTCTCTAGTACTTAGGTTCACAGGATACCTCCATACCCTATTTTTAGTATCAGTATAGGTAACCTCTCCCTCATATGTACCAGATCGAATACATTTCATCTTCAGTCCTCTTGCCTTCAAGTGCAATGCCTTAATCAGTGATGGGAGCATTTGATGACCAACATATTGTGTTTCTGCAATTCTTTTGCGAAGAGCCATCTTTATCATGATCATTTGCCTCATCTTGTCAAATGCTTGCCACAACAAGAGCCCTTTCACTGACTTGAACTTTGAATTGAAGCATTCTGCAAGGTTACTGGTCACATAATCTACTTTGCAGATTTCGTTGAATTTGCTTCTTGACCACACCTTGCCATGATGTGCATCCACTTACTCCTTCACAAGAGGATTTTGAGCATACAACACTCTCAAATGGTGTTCATGCTTCCTTTTGCTGCATGTGTATGGTGCTGGCCATAAGTTCTCATCATAAACTTTACCTTTGAACTTCTTTTTGAAATTATGCGGTAGGTGTCGCATACATTCCCTATGCTCCACTCCAGGGAATACAATTTCCACTGCACTCTCTAAACCCTTGCAAGCATCTGTGTGTATAGCTAAACCTAGGGGTGTGCCTATAATGTTGCGCAACTGCTGCAGAAACCAGACCCAACTTTCCTCAGACTCTGCCTCCACCACACCAAATGCAACTGGGAATAGCCAGTTGTGTCCATCAACTGCAGAAGCTGCTACTAGCTGTCCTCTCCATCTTCCAGTCAAATGTGTAGCATCTACAGCCAAATAGGGCATGCAACCATCTAGAAACCCCTGCCAGCAAGCCTTGAAACAAACAAAAGCCCTTCTGAAGCACTCCTTCTGAAATGACTTCCCTTTTATTTTGAATGGAACTGTATGCTTGTCAATCTCTACAACACTCCCTGGACTTGCCCTCTCCACTTCAGCTTTGAAAGTGTAAAGCAGCTGAAAACTGTCATTCCATTGACCATTAATTCTGTCAAGAGCGTTTTCCCTAGCATTGAAAATTCTCATGTAAGGAATTTCTATCTTGTACTTCTCAAAAAGCTTCCCATGGAGTGCAGTTGGACCAAGTCCAGGTTCTTCTCTCAGCCAATCCAATATAGCATCTGCCACCCACCTAGTTTTTGCTAGCTTGGTTTTGTCCTTCCCTCCTCCCCCTCCAGGTGGACAGGTGTGCTTGTGTGGGTTTTTCTTTATCTGAAACAAAATAAAAGGGTAAAAAACAGTTAAGAAACCTTACTCAACGATCTGAAACTAAATTACTAACTGAACTTGGATTACCTGAATATATTTGCTCTTTCTCATACGAGATGCATGCAACTTCCACCTACACCTAGGATATGGACAAAAAACTGTGAACCTTGCTGGCTCACTCCTTTTAATCTTATAGGTGTTTTCAGATATAATGCACCATCTTGTCACTGCATTCCGACAGTCCACCATTGATTGGAAAATGGTACCTACACTAAGCTCAGGATTTTCCCTGTTCCACTCAATTGTTGGCATGTCATCACCATCGTATTCATCCTTGATTAAGCTGTCCATGTTCTCCACCTTCTCTTCATCGTCAGTGTCATCAAACCTAGCTTGGCTGATGGGCTCCTCCATATATTCGTCATCCACTGCTTGCTGACTGGCTACATCGGCCAGTTCAGGAAACATCATCTCGTCTTCATCATCATTTGTAGGCACTGCCTCGTCAGGTTCTGCATCTTCTTCTACACCAACTGCAGAAGGTACACGAGAAGCGGCAGCTGAATCGGAACCAGAATTGGCAGCAGGCATGTTGTGGCTCCATGAACCACTTGCTTTACTTGGTGTCGACCTACAAGGAGTGCCGGGGTGCTGGCTATTAGCACAGACAGATGATGTCTGAACTCCCTTCCCCTTTGCCCGTTCTGCGCGTGGCTGAAGCACATCGATTTGGAGTTTACCGAATCGGCAGCCAGCAATCCCAGCTAAAAGCAACGGCATATGATCATCGCAAGTTAGTGGGAGAAATCTTTGCTCGTCACTGCTGAAGTAATTCAGTTCAACAGCATCGGCATCACTCTAGGGATAGGTGTTTCGGAGCTCAGCTCGCAAATCTTTGAAAGATATGCTGGTTTCTACCACTTTGGGATAGAAAAATGATGAAATCAAATGCGGTTTAGTACCACGCAGCACACTAGTTTCCATTCTAATCGCCAGCCGGAAAGCCAGCGCGGGATCAATCCTATTTTGTTGAAGGAAACAAAGGCTTCAGTTAGCCAGGTAAAATCGAGCACAAATTCGAACGATTCAAGCTAACAGAAGTCAAATACGGCCTACAATACGACTTAGAACGTCAATTCGAGAGGAAACAATGCTTACCCAAGTTTAATCCATGAATTATCTGCCACGGATTCGACCCAATCCTCTCCACGGTCGACTGCCTTCCGGGCGTCCTCACTCAACATCGCTATGTAATCCCAGATGGGGAGGTGGGCTATATCTGGCGGAGACGCGGCATCGCCGACGAACAGAATAGGGGCATAGGGTGGAGGAAACAACTGCGGTGGATGCGGCACGATGCCGACGGAGGGGGCGGGGCGGCGCGGTGCAGTGCGGCCTGTCTAGATCTGTTTCAGATTCAAACAAGCTGCCCAATACGTGTCTCCTTGCAGTCCCACCCGTCAGCAAGCAACAGTCAGACGAAGACTCGGCCCCACTCGTCAGCAATTAACGGTCAATGGACGGTCAAGACGACAAACGCCCGCTATGAGCATTTGTGAGAGTTTCAGCTAAGGAAGAGGGGAAAAGTGAGCAAACGTTTGGAGCGTGGGGAAAGTGAGCACAACTAAGGAACCAGGGGCACTAATTTAAATATCCCTAAACTAAAATAGCCATGATACATGCACTTAAAATTACCATGGTTCATACAAAAAAATATTTTCGTGGCCAAAGTACTGGAATTGCCATCATCAAAAAACTAAAATTGCCATGATCTACAATCTAAAATTGCCACATGGCAACTTTAGTTTAAGCACTATGGCAACTACAGTGTAAACATTATGGCAACTTTTGGACAAAAAAATTCGTCAAAACATATCAACATGGGGTCTAGTTTTGAAGATCTCGTCGAGACGGATTTAATGGTGAAACGGATTTTTAATTCACTTTTTTAATTAGGAGATAAAACATTTTTAAGCCGAAAACCAAAAAGATTTCTGCTGATGTCATATGTTCATACGTGGCAAAATGAGTGGTGATGGAGGCGTGGGGGCGATGTGCAAACGCCCACATGTGTGGGCGTTAGTTTTTCTGAAAATTTAAGGTACAGAAGCCTTAATCCATTATATTGAAGGGTCCACTGCTCAGTTGGTAGAGTATAAAGCTCTTAAACTTTATGGACGTGGGTTCGAGCCCCATGGTGGGGGTTACACCATATGATGTTATTTTCAATGAAGTATATATAAATTCCCAGTTTGGTATTATCTTACTGATCCGGTCCTTGGAGGCTACACGTCGCTGCTCAAGTCTACATGATAATATTTACAAAGTCCCTGCTCATTATTGCATAATGACCCGGCCCTTGGGGGCTACACTGGTTGAAGTTTTTATGAGCATAAGGCAATTACAAGTCCCAGGTTGCTGCATGCATGACAACCCGGCACTTGGGGGCTACATATGTGGAACATTCAGTTTATGACTGGTGACTCAGATGAACAACTTCTCTAGAGTTGCAATATTTATATTGAAGCAAGTCTTATAGCTATCACTACGTTCCCCTCTTAAGACTTGGGGGCTACAGGTAATATGGATATGAGGAAAGTATGCCTTCAAATTTTCAGTTATGAGTGAACTAGGTCTCATATTTTTTATGAAGAAGTTTGCAAAGGTTATCTCCTCTGGGTTATTCAGACAACTTAACATCATATGGATTTTTTCATCAACGTCAGAAGTATTGAAAATTGGCACAACGTCAGACAAATTTTATCAAGTCAAGGCAGTTGAAGATAAGAAGGGTTATTTTTTCTCCAAGGAGCCAATGTCATTTTATTGATATGACAGAGATTCAGAATTTCCAGGAGCTGGTTAACCGGTATTTATTGGGTGAGCTGGTCCCTTTACATATTCTTATTTTAAGAGTTTAGCATGAATAAATTCAAAGCTAAATTGGGGGCTAATGTTGGGGATATACCGCTCATAAGGATAAGCCGCCCTAAGGCTTAAGTCATTTCAGATGCTAACCCGGCTGGTGCGACCCGGCAGACAGTTGTAAGCCGGAAGATAGTCTCTGACCCGGCAGATAGTTGTAAGCCGGCAGATAGTCTTTAACCCGACGGATAGTCGTAAGCTGGCAGATGGTTATGACCCGGCAGACAGTTATGACCCGACAGACAGTTATAACCCGGCAGACAGAGTCGCCTGGGGTTAATAAGCCCGAGACGTTAAGAAGCCCATGGAGAGAAGCCTGTGAGGAGAAGTCAGAATAGTTTAAGTCTTAATCCGACTAGGACTCTACATGTAACCCGCCCCTTCAACTTATATAAGGAAGGGCAGGGCACCCCAAGGGGGGAGCAATCTTTAAGGCTAGACACAATTAGGAGAGCCGGTTTATGCGGCGACCCCCTCATGAGCATAATGAGACCTAGCCACAAACAGCATGTAGGGCTATTACCGGATGATGTTTCCCGGGGCCCGAAGCTGTCTAAATCCTTGTCTTGTGTGTTGATCCGCCTCGCGTCTCTCATCCCGATCAACCCCTCTCAAGCTACCATATAGATGCGTTGGCCTCACGACTAAGTCCTTTCGTTAGGACATCTGTCGTGACAATTCCACGATAGTATAAGAAAATAAATCACCACTTTTGGTACTGTTGTGAACTCATTCTTTATTTATATTGGTGTAATATCTACTGTATTCCAACCTTTCCATGGTTCATACCCCCCGATACTATTGGGGAACGTAGTAATTCAAAAAAATTCCTACGATCATGCAAGATCTATCTAGGAGAAGCATAGCAACGAGCGGGGAGAGTGTGTCCACGTACCCTCGTAGACCGAAAGCGGAAGTGTTTAGTAACGCGGTTGATGTAGTCAAACGTCTTCACGATCCAACCGATCCAAGTACCGAACGTACGGCGCCTCCGTGTTCAGCACACGTTCAGCACGATGACGTCCCTCAAGCTCTAGATCCAGTTGAGGATGAGGGAGAGTTTCGTTAGCACGACGGCGTGGCGACAGTGATGATGAAGTTACCGGCGCACGGCTTTGCCTAAGCACTACGATGATATGACCGAGGTGTTAAACTGTGGAGGGGGGCACCGCACACGGCTAAGAGATGGTCTGTTGTGCTTTGGGGTGCCCCCTGGCCACGTATATAAAGGAGGGGGAGGAGGAGGCCGGCCAAGGGGGAGGCGCGCCGTGAGGGGGGAGTCCTACTAGGACTCCAAACCTTGTAGGATTCGACCCCCCCCCCTTTTCCTTCCAACGGAGAGGGGGAAAGAGGAAAGGAGGGAGAGGGAGAAGGAAAGAGGGGGGCGCGCCCCCTTCCCTTGTCCAATTCGTATTGGGGCAAGGGGGGCGCGCCCCACCTCCTGTGGCCTGCCTCCTCTCCTCTACTATGGCCCATTAGGCCCACTAACTTTCCCAGGGGGTTCCGGTAGCCTCCGGGTACTCCAAAAAAATCCCCGAACCATATCGGAACCATTCCGATGTTCGTATATAACCTTCCAATAGATCAATCTTTACCTCTCGGCCATTTTGAGACTCCTCGTCATGTCCGTGATCTCATCCGGGAATGCGAACAAACTTCGGTCATCAAATCACATAACTCCTAATACAAATCGTTATCGAACGTTAAGCGTGCGGACCCTATGGGTTCGAGAACTATGTAGACATGACCGATACACATCTCCGGTCAATAACCAATAGCGGAACCTGGTCATATTGGCTCCTACATATTGTAAGTGCATCTAGTGCCCCTTAGTGATTTTGGTGTATTGAAGACTTATAGGTTAAGGGACTAATGTGTTTATGAGTGTACACAGGACTGTTAAAGTCTATGAGGAGTTTGATATTTACAGAGAAAGTCGACCCCTAAAAATGAAGTTCTTCGACTGAAGACTTTGGATTTCTGAAGACTTTCTGAAGACTTTGAAAGTGAAGAAATTGGTGTGACCTTGAAGACTTGGTATTCATTTGAGGAACATGAAGCGTGAAGACTTTTGTTTTCGTAGTTTCATTTTCTCTTTCTTGAGTCATAGGAAACACCATACTGTTAAAGGGGGTCGAGGAAATACCAAGGAAAAATTTCCATGTGATGCTCAACTCAAAATCCTACACCTACCAATCCCTTTGAGTGAAGCCATTGGAAATCTCATACAGTTCAGTCATATTCTTCAGTGACAGAGACGAAGTTCTTCTGGTCTCTGAGGAATTTGTCCTGACTGAGGAGTTAGGAATTCGCCAGTGCGGATTGCCTACACAGTGAGGAACATGATAGCCCTGAGGAATTTGAGCCTCAAATTTCCGACCGTTGTTGTGCCTTGTGCCAGCTGTCCCAAAATATCTTCCCACCTAACGGTCATATTATTGAAGGGCATTTATGTCTTATCATGTCGGGCTGCTCCCTAGGCTATAAATAGCCGCCCCCTACAACCACTAGCTGGTTGGCTGCTCCGAGAGAAACTGACACTTGTCATTTGAGAGCATCCCATCCTCCGAAGACTTTGAGAGAAAATCATCGAGTGAGGAAAACCCAAACCCAAACACCTACAAACCCAAAGTGATTGAGCATCACTGAAGAGATTGATCCTGCGTGGATCCGACGCTTGTTACCTTTGAAGACTGTGCTTCTTCCAGACGGTTAGGCGTCATGGTCTAGAGCATCCAAGAGGAATTGTGGATCGCCGAGTGACCGAGTTTGTGAAGGTTCGGAAGTCACCTGAAGACTTACCACGAGTGATTGGGCGAGGTTTGTGTGACCTTAGCTCAATGAGAATACAGTGAGGACTGTGTGTCCTCAGGTTTAAATACCTAGCCGCTCCAACCAGATGTACAACTGAGACAGCAGTTGGAACTGGTCTACCAAATCATTGTCTTCACCAAGCTTACTGGTTCTATTTCCTTAACTCTTTCATTTCCTCATTACAGTTGTTGCATGCTTGTTCATATCTGTTTGAAGACTTTGACTGAAGACTTTCTCAATTTGCTCAGTTCAATTTCTTCAGTCTGTTTGTCTTCATCCTATGTTATCCTGTGATTACGCTTTCTGTACTCTGTGCTTGTCTTCATTTCATCATGATGACCATGCTTGTGTTCTGTTATGTTTACTTTTGAGTACTTATTCCGCTGCTAGTAGTTCTTCGCTAAGGAATTTCCTCACTTGCAAATTCCTCAGTGAAGAAATTCATAAAAATTGCCTATTCACCCCCCTCTAGTCGATATAACGCACTTTCAATTGGTATCAGAGCAAGGTACTCCCTTGTTCTATGTGATTTTGGTTTAATCGCCGGGAGTTTTAGTTATTCGACCATAGGAATGAAGACTGTGTCATGCCCCATCTTTGATGGTCACGAGTATCCAAGTGGAAGGCCATGATGAAGAAGCGCCTCATGGCGATGAACAGCAAGCTGTGGACCGTCACTAAGATTGGTCTTACCGATCTGTGCAAGATGGCGGGAGCTGATGACATTCGCAAGTACACTCTTCTCAACCTCACGGCGACGGACGTCATCTGCTCCTGTCTGTCTCAAAATCAGTTCAGGAACATCATGCATCTCGATCATGCAAAGCTTATCTGGGACCGTCTCTCTGAGGTCTATGAAGATCATCGAACCCGTCATGATCCTTGGTTTGAGGATTTCAAGGAATCTCTCAAAGCGATGACATTTGAACCAGAATCATCATCTTCTACACCATGCCTTATGGCAAAAGGTGCTAAGGTAACTCAATGCTATCTATCTGAATCCAGTGATGATGAATCTGGTGATGAATTTGGACCCAGCTATGTCAAACTTGCTTCCCTTGCCACTAAACAACAAAGAGCTTTAGAAAAAGTTCAATACATGCTAAATAAGAGCGATGATATGTTGGGTGAAGAAATGGATCAGTCGAAAGCTTTGGCTAAAAGTCTTCAAAGACTTCAGTCTAGGTTTGAAAACCTTCAAGGTCATCATAACACTCTCTTATCTGATCATGAGAATCTTTCTTATGAATTTATTCAGAGAAAGCAAGATCTTGAAAAGCTAAGAGTGAGTTATGAAGATCTTCAGAAGGAGCGCGATTCATTACTTGCTCAACAAATCAGCACTTCTCAGGAAGAATTTGTTCCTCCATGCTTGAAATGCATTGAACGTGAATCTGCTAATTCTTCACCTGAATGTTCAAGTGCATCTAATTCTACAAATTCTTCAACTGTCTCTGCTATCACTAATTCCTCATCTGAGGACATTGCTAGTATCACTGATGATGCAGGGCTGAAGGAATTGTACATGACAGGCATGTACAAAAGCCTCAAAGGGCATCAGACTCTTTGTGACGTGCTTAAAAAGCAGATCCTCAACAGGAACCCTAGGAAAGAGGGTATTGCCTTTGAGAGGAAACTCAATGCTGATGGTACATATTGGAAGCCTGAGCAGTACCCCAAAACCTCATGGGTTGCTGCAAAGGGATCTCCAGTTGATCCATCTAATTTATCTGGCTTTACATGTGAATCTCCTCATTCTTCTGATGAGTCATTTGACTCCAACTATAAACTGTTCAAAAATCAGAATGGTGAAGTATTTGCTAGATATGTTGGCACTAATTGCAGGAATGTTTCCCCTATGAAGAAAATCTGGGTTCCCAAGAGGTGCCTTGAAAGTCTTCAGGTGAATGTCCTCATGACACCACCTGTGAAGAATAGGAACCCCAGATCAAATTCTTCATATGGACCAAATTCTTCATATGGATCCAAGTGCTCATACGGACCAAATTTCTCACATGGATCAAATTCCTCAAAAGGATCAAAGTCCTCATATGAATATCATCGTGCTAACAACTCTGTTTCGCAGGGAAGAGCTAAGAGATATGAATATGAGCATTATTCTTCTAACTATTATGTTCATAAGCCCTCGAAGAATTTCTCTGCTTATTCATATGCTTATCCTAGCTCCTCTTATGTGAAACGAAATGGACTGGCTTCTATGCCACCTTTCTCATATGGAGCTCGCGGAGTGATGAACTCTTTGCCACCCCTTCAGATGTGGGTGGTGAAGAAAAAGAACTAATCTCTTCTGCAGGGTCAGGTCTCCAGACGTGCTCAAACATCTGAAGAATTTGCTGGAGACCTGAAAAGTGCCTGATAGGACGCAGGCTAATCTTGAAGACATGAACTCTCATTTATCACGTCCTCATACTGCTTTATCTGTTCTATTACTTGATGAAATTGATCTGATGAATTGATGTCATATTCTTCACTGATGAAGTATATGAGTTCGTAAGATGCATTAATTCATCTACAGGATGATCAACCCAAAGCCACTGAGTGGGTCCTCGATAGTGGATGTACAAATCACATGACTGGTGACAAGAATCTATTGATGGATGCTCCCTTATCTCCAACGCATCTGAAGCATATCATCTTTGCTGACAAAGGCAAAAGTCAGGTATTGGGTCTAGGTAAGGTTGCGATCACAAAGGATCGACACATGGACAAAGTCATGCTTGTCGATTCCTTAGGATACAACCTCATGTCTGTCTCAATGCTTTGTGATCTTGATATGGTTGTTGTCTTTGGCAAGTACCATTGTGTTGTGGTCATGGAAGCTGACAATTCCAAAGTCTTCGAAGGCTTTAGGAGAGGAGACTTGTATATTGTTGATTTCTCTACAGGACCACAACCAGCTGTGTGCCTACTTGCAAAAGCTTCAGAAGGCTGGCTATGGCATCGATGACTTGGTCATGCAGGCATGAGGAATTTGCACACACTTGCGAAGAAGAAGCATGTCATTGGCATTGAGAATGTCAAATTCCTCAAGGATCACTTATGCGGAACCTGTGAAGCTGGAAAGATGACAAAGGCTAAACATCCAGCAAAGACTATCATGACCACTACTCGACCATTTGAATTGCTTCATATGGATCTCTTCGGTCCTAACCATTATTCTGCAGTTTCAAATGATGCATCTCAATATGGCTTTGTTATTGTTGATGATTACTCTCGATACACATGGGTACACATTGTTACTTACAAACATGAAGTGCAGGAAGTCTTCAAACGATTTTCCTCGAGGGCTTCAACCAACTTTGGTGTGAAGATCAAGCACATCAGAAGTGACAATGGAACTGAGTTCAAGAATTCTGGTCTTGATGACTATCTTGATGAACTTGGTATTACTCATGAGCTATCTGCTCCTTATACTCCTCCACAGAATGGCGTCATGGAGCGCAAGAACAGGACTCTTGCTGAGATGGCTCGCACTATGCTTGATGAGTACAAGACGCCTCGTCATTTCTGGATTGATGCAATTGATACTGCGTGCCACATCATCAACAGGGTATATCTTCACAAATTCTTCAAGAAGACAGCATACGAACTCCTCACTGACAAGAAACCCAATGTGAGTTATTTCAAAGTCTTCGGTGCTAAATGTTGGATTAGAGATCTTCATCACAACTCAAAAGTTGCACCGAAAGCACGTGAAGGTTTTATGCTTGGTTACGGAAAGGACTCGCACACCTACAGAGTCTTCAACAACGTTCTTCACAAGGTTGTTGAAACTGTAGATGTGCGGTTCGATGAAACTAATGGCTCGTAAAGAGAGCACCTACCTTCTGTGATAGATGAACCAGCACCTGAGGAATCTATCAAGTTCAAGGCTACTGAGGATGTCATTCCGACCGAGGAATCTGCTGAAGAATTCATTCCAGAACGTGAAGAACGTCGAGCTAATGCACCTGAAGAAAATGCTAAAGAAAATGCTGATCAAATTCCTCGACGACAACCAGCTCATCCTCGCGTTGCCAACGAAGTGCAGATTGAGAAAATCATCAGCGACATCAACATTCCAGGTCCTCTCACACGCTCAAGAGCTTCACATTTGTCTAACTTTTGTGGGAACTTTGCTTTTGTCTCTATCACAGAGCCCACTAAGGTATATGAAGCATTTATGGAGCCCGAGTGGATTCAAGCTATGCAAGAAGAATTATATCAATTCGAGCTCAACAACGTCTGGGAACTGGTCAAACGTCCAGATCCTCGCAAGCACAATATCATTGGCACAAAGTGGATCTACCGCAACAAGCAAGATGAAAATGGCCTTGTGGTAAGGAATAAGGCACGGCTTGTAGCTCAAGGCTACACACAGGTTGAAGGAATTGATTTTGATGAAACTTTTGCACCTGTTGCTAGACTTGAGGCTATTCGCATATTACTTGCTTATGCTAACCATCATGATATCACTCTATATCAAATGGATGTGAAAAGTGCATTCCTCAATGGTAAGCTTGAGGAAGAAGTATATGTTGCTCAACCCCCAGGTTTTGAAGATCCAAAGAATCCTGACAAAGTCTCCAGACTCAATAAGGCCCTCTATGGCCTCAAGCAGGCCCCTCGGGCGTGGTATGATACTTTGAAGGAATTCCTCATGAAGAAAGGCTTCGAACCCGGTTCACTCGACCCTACTCTTTTCACTAAATCTTATGATGGTGAACTATTTGTGTGCCAAATATATGTTGATGATATTATCTTTGACTGTACTGACCAACGTTATAGTGATGAATTTGCCTATATGATGAGTGAAGAATATCAAATGTCTATGATGGGAGAATTGAAATTCTTCTTAGGTCTTAAAATTCGTCAACAACGCAATGGCATATTCATATCTCAGGAGAAATACCTCAAGGATGTACTGAGGAAATTCGGCATGCAAGATTGCAAAGGCGTCAAAATTCCTATGCCCACAAATGGCCATCTGTGCACTGATGAAAATGGTATTGACTTCGATCATAAGGTATACCGCTCCATGATTGGTTCTTTATTGTACTTATGTGCATCTAGGCCAGATATAATGCTTAGTGTTTGCATCTGTGCCCGATTTCAAGCTACACCGAAGGAATCACACCATAAGGTTGTGAAACATATTCTTCGATATCTGGCTCACACACCAACACTTGGATTATGGTACCCCAAGGGCTCGGCTTTTGATCTCATTGGATATTCTGACTCTGACTATGCTGGTGGACCGCAAGTCAACATCTGGGACATGTCATTTCCTCGGACGATCTTTGGACTATTGGTCATCGAAGAAACATAACTGCGTATCACTGTCTACTGCTGAAGCTGAGTACATTGATGCTGGTTCTTGCTGTGCTCAATTGTTGTGGATGAAGCAAACTCTCAAGGACTACGGCGTCAACGTGAAGAATGTGCCTCTCTTCTGTGACAATGAGTGCCATCAAGATTGCTCACAACCCAGTTCAGCACTCGAAGACAAAGCACATTCAGATTCGTCATCATTTTCTTCGTGATCATGTGTTGAAGGGCGACATTTCTATTGAGCATGTGAAGACTGAAGAACAGCTAGCCGATATCTTCACAAAGCCCTTGGATGAGAAGAGATTTAGCAAGTTGCGGTGTGAGCTAAATATCTTAGAATCTTCGAATGTTCTTTGAATAGGACACTCATCCTAACACTTATGCATAAATTGATGACTTAGATATGCAACACATGAAGAAACGTTTTTCTTCAATCAATGAAGAATAACACTCTAAGTGTGAAGAAATTAACGAAGAATTTGATTCTCAGAACCCTACGACAATTGTACGCGGTGTCTGAAATCATCATTTTTATACGGTGGGTCACGCCACCACCAAAAGTTGAAAATCTTCACATTTGAGCTTTTCCTCAGTTTTGAAATTCCTCAGTTGTTCATTTTCTTCAACTTTGCATTGTCTTCCCCTTTTCCGTCGTTTTTATTCATTGGCTATATATATATATATGTGTGTGTGTGTGTGTGTGTGTGTGTGTGTGTGTGAGTTTATGTCCTCTACAGCATTCACTTATTGTTATTTCTTCAAGTTGTTTTCTCTGCTAAGTGAATGTGATCGGACCCTTCCCCCTCTATGCTAAACTCAACCCATTCTATTCACAAATTCTTCATGTGCGTTCTATTTGAAACTCGTTCAAAATCTTCACTGTGTCCTTGTCAGCTGAAGAATTTGCGAACGGAACTTTTAACTTATCTTATCCAAATTTTCGGCTTTGCCGCTCAAACCGTTCCGCATCCCATGAAATACTTATCTATTCACCCACGATCTCCACTTCTCAGTACGTGGGTGACACATGTCAAGCGAATAAGAAGGGTCAGGGGCACGTTCGTCCAATTTCTTCTGGCGAACAGTTTTTCACCGTGGCTATAAATACCCCTCCCCTTCCTCACTTCTCTTTTACTCCGCTCGACCTCACTCCAGCTCGAGCTTCTCAAACCCTAGCGCCGCCGCTACTTCATCGTCGCCAGTGAGGAAGAGCTTCACTGCCTCGACCTCGTCGCCGTCGTACTCGCGCCGGCCGCAGATTTCTTCACTCTGCCGCCGCCGTAGCTGTCTTCCTCAGCCGAGTTAGGGCGTGGAAGATCTGCACTGACAAACTTCACATCTCCACTTCCCAGTTCGTCGTGTTCTTCGTCCAGGGTAATTAAAAGTTACTTTTACTGCCCTCTTTGATTCAAATGATTTCTACAAAATCCTCAAAGGTGTTTTTCTTCAAATCTTCACACACTAAACACCTCACATGTCATCTGTTCTTGATTCATTTCTCTAAGTTATATTTTTCTTCAAGATTCCTTAATTGTGTGGATTTCTGATCTGTACAACTCTGGAACCTAAGACAAAGAACGCTTAGTGAAATTCTTCAAGACTCATCTGATCAAATTCCTCAAACTTGTTATTTTTACAAAACCTTCTGAGAACGCATATGACCTCTCCAAATTCCTCACAACTATACTCTGTTCATAGGTACTCATGTCCGCTGCTGAATCACTAGGTTCTCATCAACTTAACTCATTTGCAGCGTTCCTCGAAGAAAAGTTGCATACTTCTTTAGAGAATTCCATTGTTCAAATTCCTCATCTGAAGAAAATGGTTGATGGAAAGAAGCCACAAAAGGGAGGAAAGAGGCCTGAGATTAACACTGCTTTCAAAATTCCTGATGACATATATGCAGATTACTGCACTCCTGATGAGGCCAAGTTTGGAAAAGAGGACAAAAATCAGCAGAAGGTGCGCATACAGAGGATAGAAAGGAGATGGACAAGGGAGTGGAAGGAGTAGAGGTATGTAACTCCCAAGTACATGAAGAAATTCGCACTCAATCCTCCATGCCCAAGACCTCCATTGGCACCTGGCCAAGAAGCATATCCCACTAGCCTCAAGCGCGGTGAGGATTATCCTGATGAATGGGCCAAGCGCCAGGCCAAGTTGGCTAGACAAGCCAGATAGCAGTGAGGAAATTCAACGAAGACTCTGCTGCTGCTGCTGCCACTGCTGAGGCCTCTGCTAGCAAGCCGAAGAAGGCCATGCCAAAGAAGCCTGCGCATAAGCCAAGTGCTTCACCTTCAATGCCCTCATGGCCAGATTCCTCAAAGCCCTCACGGCCAACTCCTCAAACTGCTCCTGCTCCTCCAAAGTCCTCAGCTCCTCCGCCAAAGTCTTCGGCTGCTCCGACCAAATCCTCTGCACCAGTGCATCTCGCCATGTGTCAAAGGACTACTGGCATATCTATTGCCTCAGGAGCCTCTACAAGTTCCTCAGCTGCTCCAAGTTCCTCAGTTGGCCCCTCTCTGCTGAAGAAGAAGATCACTGCTAGACGAGGTCCTCGACCAAGTCCTCACAAGAAGCAGGTCGTCTTCCAAGTGCCCTCTGATGATGATGAGGCTAATGATGAAGAACTAGCCGAAATCATTAGAGACAGACAAGTCAAGGCCGCTAGAGCCAAAGGAAGCAATGTGCCACTACTTTTGGATCTGAAGCTGATCCTAGACTTCATCGATCTCTGG
The DNA here is from genome assembly GCF_002575655.3 of Aegilops tauschii subsp. strangulata. NCBI lineage: Eukaryota > Viridiplantae > Streptophyta > Magnoliopsida > Poales > Poaceae > Aegilops > Aegilops tauschii. The sequence goes on along the minus strand of NC_053037.3, from coordinate 465,024,918 downwards.
CACAAGGATCCCAACACACCTTTGCCTGAGATGAACCTCACACCTGGTCAAAGTCATGTTTTGACTGCCTTCATTGAAGAAGAGAAATGGAAATTTGAGAAGGACAGGCAGCTGAAGAAAGCTCAGTACAGGAAGGAGCGTTTTCTGAAGAAAAACGTTGTCTCTATGACAACTAAAGAACTAGTGAAGATTCAGGCTGAAATCAAAGGCCTCAGTGATGACTTCAATGCTTACTATGCTGATTGGCAAGGAGCCAAGGTCAGGTTTGTAAAACTGACTGAGAAATTCACTTCAAAGGTTGCATCTCCATCGCAACCAGAAATTCCTCAAGCTGAAGCATCTGCTCAACCAACAGAAGAGCACGCCAGCACCGCTGATGAAAATTAGGCTGCTGAAGAAAATGTGAGTTCCAGGGCTGATGACTGCATTCCAGCCGCTGAAGAAATTGCCAGGGCATCCACTAGTGGTGCGCCTGAAGAAAATGAAGAAGTCAGGGCAACTGCATCAGTTGTGCCTGAAGAATCTCAACCAAATTCCTCTTCTCCTCCTGCGCCTACTCCAACTCCGATCCTTCCATCTGCATCAGATGTGAAGAAGACCAAGGCTGCAGAGCGTGCAGCTGTGACGAAAAGGAAAGCATTAGCTTCATCAGATTCTTCAGCTCCAAAGAAGATGAAGAAATTGACAAGCTCATTTGCAAATCCAATTGATGTTGTTACTGTTTCCAGCATGCCATCAAAGGAAATCGTCCCTTTCGATGAAGATTATGTGATCCCCAGCGGATCTGATGAAGACATTCCCTCTGCTTCTTCCTCAGAGCAGATGGATGAAGAAATTGAAGCGGACGCAATCCCTTCAACCCCAATTGTCTCCTCGCCCATGCCTCAGTTCACTGCTGAAGAGGCCGGCGTTGAGGAATTGGATGAACCAAATTCTGACATGGACATTGGGAGTACTACTCCATTGATGAATGATGACTTTTGGGATAGTCAGCATCCCAACTCCCCTCTGTTCATGCCATTGCAACAAATCCCTCAGTCCCCAGCACAAACTGTTCCAATGGGCTCTGAAGAAAATCAACCCACTGCATCTGTTCATGAAGAAATTCCAGCCACTGGTGCTGAAGAAACTGCTGCTGTTGAATCATTAAAGACACAAACTGCCACTGAAGAGGAACCAGAAATTCCTCAGCCTGAAGAACCTGAGATTGCGATTCCTGAGGTTGTGATGCAACTGACTGACACTCCTCAACCCAAGCCAAAGGATCCATTCTCAAGGAAGCAAAAATTCAAAACTGATGATTTCTTCGGCGAGCACGTATTCTTCACTGATTACAACCCCTATGACTCTGCTCGCATTAGGAAGAGGCGTTTCTGGACTGCCAGCCAGGCAAATTTTTATTCCTCAGTGCTGTTCAACAAAGACAAAGTCTTCGATCATGAGCACATTCCTCACGTGGATATGGAATCTCTACCGTGCTTCGTGCCAGTCCTCAGTGTTCTTCACGACGCTGGATTGTTAAATTTCTGCACTGACATCTATGATTGGAATGAAGAACTCATTCTTCAATTATATGCAACTCTGCACATCACCGGAGACTCTGAAGATGTGAATTCATGGGTGCTGGACTGGATGACTGAAAATACTCACTACAAGGCACCAGCTACTGAATTGCTTCGTGCTTTGCCTCTCAGTCCTCCCCTTGAAGCTACTCGTTGCATGTACCAAGAGCCTGAGCTTACAGATCACTATATGCAAGTGCTGATGAAGCCATTAAAGCCAGGTCAGGCCCCAAGAACAAAATTCCTAGTGAAGGAATTGCTATATGTGCCTCGGACTGTCTATCGCATTCTGACGAAGACATTGAGTCCTATCAAGGGCCACGACTTGAATGAAGAAGAAGTCGTTGGCATCATGAAGAATCTGCTTTTCAATATCATGCATGGTGTTCCCGTCAACTTCCATGATTTCTTCATGAGGACTCTGGCCAATGTCGCAACGTCACCATTTGAGTTGAAGCCTTATGCTCCGTGGATTATGAGATTAATCAGAACAAGGTCTTCACTCAACTACAAAGTTGATACACTGAACCATTGCAGCTACTTGCCCCCGATTGAAGTCCTCAAACGGACATTTTCCTCAGCTGATGACAAGGGCAAGGCTTCTGTTGTTATTGATGAAGGCATTCGTCCATTGGATGGTCAATTTCGCAAAGTTGCATCCTACTCCACCAATGACGACTCTGCCACCCATGACTCTGCCGCCAACGCACCCAAGCAAAATCCTCAAGGCACAGCTCCCAGGGTGATGACTGATCGTGAGCTTCTCCTCAGTCTTCACCAGAAGGTTGATCGCAATCACAAATGGGTTAAGCGTCAGTTTGGTTCAATTCTTCACAACATGACTGCTACCCACAATGCAGTGAAGAAAAACCATTACTACCTCCATGAAACCTTCAACCGTACCTGGGCTGTTCTGTCTCACATTTATAGCGCAGAAGATCTGAAGGAAATGGGTCTCAAGGAAGATTTTGACTAGTCTACTCCTCCACCGAAGAAATACAAGAAGGTCAAGGTTACTTCCTTGGTGGCCAGCTCCTATTCTACATCACGCGACACCGACGAGCATGAAGACTTGGACGACACTGCGGCAGGCCCTACATCAACAATCGACCCCAACAACGCTGGCGCTCCTTCATCAACTTGATTTTCTTCAGGGGCGTTAGTCCTCAGTTTCGATCCTTTTGGTCATTCGATGACAAAGGGGAGAAATTTGAGTTAGTCTTCAAGCGGGTCTACTTATATGGGCGTTTTTACTAAGTTACAACTCTCGTTCTTCTGATGACTTTGCTGGATCGAGTTGTAAACTTAAACTCTATGGTGGCCTGATACTTTTGCTGTAGTTTTTCTGAATACTTATTCCTCATTAATGTTTATGCACGCATGCTGAATTACATCAGTCACCATATTTCATCATGCATTTCAAATTATTCATATTATATGTCAAATGCGTGTATGAATTACAAGATATAGGGGGAGATCTCCATGATTTTACTCTCCAAGTGTGCATTGCTTCAAAAGCAAATTCCTCACTATGCACATCTTCAGGGGGAGTTCTTCTACATCTTGCAATCAAATTCCTCAATATCAGTATTTACACTTCATATGTTTATCCCCATTGAAAACTTAACCTATATTGCCATCTATCACCAAAAAGGGGGACATTGTAAGTGCATCTAGCGCCCCTTAGTGATTTTGGTGTATTGAAGACTTATAGGTTAAGGGACTAATGTGTTTATGAGTGTGCAAAGGACTGTTAAAGTCTATGAGGAGTTTGATATTTACAGAGAAAGTCGACCCCTAAAAATGAAGTTCTTCGACTGAAGACTTTGGATTTCTGAAGACTTTCTGAAGACTTTGAAAGTGAAGAAATTGGTGTGACCTTGAAGACTTGGTATTCATTTGAGGAACATGAAGCGTGAAGACTTTTGTTTTCGTAGTTTCATTTTTTCTTTCTTGAGTCATAGGAAACACCGTACTGTTAAAGGGGGTTGAGGAAATACCAAGGAAAATTTTCCATGTGATGCTCAACTCAAAATCCTACACCTACCAACCCCTTCGAGTGAAGCCATTGGAAATCTCATACAGTTCAGTCATATTCTTCAGTGACAGAGACAAAGTTCTTCTGGTCTCTGAGGAATTTGTTCTGACTGAGGAGTTAGGAATTCGCCAGTGCAGATTGCCTACACAGTGAGGAACATGATAGCCCTGAGGAATTTGAGCCTCAAATTTCCGACCGTTGGTGTGCCTTGTGCCAGCTGTCCCAAAATATCTTCCCACCTAACGGTCATATTATTGAAGGGCATTTATGTCTTATCATGTCGGGCTGCTCCCTAGGCTATAAATAGCCGCCCCCTACAACCACTAGCTGGTTGGCTGCTCCGAGAGAAACTGACACTTGTCATTTGAGAGCATCCCATCCTCCGAAGACTTTGAGAGAAAATCATCGAGTGAGGAAAACCCAAACCCAAACACCTACAAACCCAAAGTGATTGAGCATCACTGAAGAGATTGATCCTGCGGGGATCCGACGCTTGTTACCTTTGAAGACTGTGCTTCTTCCAGACGGTTAGGCATCATGGTCTAGAGCATCCAAGAGGAATTGTGGATCGCCGAGTGACCGAGTTTGTGAAGGTTCGGAAGTCACCTGAAGACTTACCACGAGTGATTGGGCGAGGTTTGTGTGACCTTAGCTCAATGAAAATACAGTGAGGACTGTGTGTCCTCAGGTTTAAATACCTAGCCGCTCCAACCAGATGTACAACTGAGACAGCAGTTGGAACTGGTCTACCAAATCATTGTCTTCACCAAGCTTACTAGTTCTATTTCCTCAACTCTTTCATTTCCTCATTATAGTTGTTGCGTGCTTGTTCATATCTGATTGAAGACTTTCTCAATTTCCTTAGTTCAATTTCTTCAGTCTGTTTGTCTTCATCCTATGTTATCATGTGATTACGCTTTATGTACTCTGTGCTTGTCTTCATTTCATCATGATGACCATGCTTGTGTTCTGTTATGTTTACTTTTGAGTACTTATTCCGCTGCTAGTAGTTCTTCGCTAAGGAATTTCCTCACCTGCAAATTCCTCAATGAAGAAATTCATAAAAAGCGCCTATTCACCCCCCTCTAGTCGATATAACGCACTTTCACATATTATACGAAGATCTTTATCGGTCAAACCGCATAACAACATACGTTTGTTCCCTTTGTCATCGGTATGTTACTTACCCAAGATTCGATCGTCGGTATCATCATACCTAGTTCAATCTCGTTACCGGCAAGTCTCTTTACTCGTTCTGTAATGTATCATCCCGCAACTAACCCATTAGTCATATTGCTTGCAAGGCTTATAGTGATGTGCATTACCGAGAGGGCCCAGAGATACCTCTCCGATATACAGAGTGACAAATCCTAATCTTGATCTATGCCAACTCAACAAACACCTTCGGAGACACCTGTAGAGCATCTTTATAATCACCCAGGTACGTTGTGACGTTTGATAGCACACAAGGTGTTCCTCCGGTATTCAGGAGTTGCATAATCTCATAGTCAGAGGAACATGTATAAGTCATGAAGAAAGCAATAACAATAAAACTAAACGATCATAATGCTAAGCTAACGGATGGGTCTTGTCCATCACATCATTCTCTAATGATGTGATCTCGTTCATCAAATGACAACAGATGTCTATGGTCAGGAAATTTAACCATTTTTTATTACCGAGCTAGTCAAGTAGAGGCATACTAGGGACACTCTGTTTGTCATGTATTCACACATGTACTAAGTTTCCGGTTAATATAATTGTAGCATGAATAATAAACATTTATCTGTTGAAATATGCCCTAGAGGCAATAATAAAATGGTTATTATTATATTTCCTTGTTCATGATAATTGTCTATTGTTCATGCTATAATTGTGTTATCCGGAAATCGTAATACATGTGTGAATACATAGACCACAATATGTCCCTAGTGAGCCTCTAGTTGACTAGCTCGTTGATCAACAGATAGTCATGGTTTCCTGACTATGGACATTGGATGTCATTGATAACGGGATCACATCATTAGGAGAATGATGTGATGGACAAGACCCAATCCTAAGCATAGCACAAAAGATCGTGTAGTTCGTTTGCTAGAGCTTTTCCAAATGTCAAGTATCATTTCCTTAGACCATGAGATTGTGCAACTCCCGGATACCGTAGGAGTGCTTTGGGTGTGCCAAACGTCACAACGTAACTGGGTGACTATAAAGGTGCACTACGAGTATCTCCGAAAGTGTCTGTTGGGTTGGCACGAATCAAGACTGGGATTTGTCACTCCGTATGACGGAGAGGTATCTCTGGGCCCACTCGGTAATGCATCATCATAATGAGCTCAATGTGACCAAGTGTTTGGTCACGGGATCCTGCATTACGGTACGAGTAAAGTGACTTGTCGGTAACGAGATTGAACAAGGTATTGGGATACCGACGATCGAATCTCGGGCAAGTAACGTACCGATTGACAAAGGGAATTGTATACGGGATTGATTGAATCCTCGACATCGTGGTTCATCCGATGAGATCATCGTGGAACATGTGGGAGCCAACATGGGTATCCAGATCCCGCTGTTGGTTATTGACCGGAGAGTCGTCTCGGTCATGTCTGCATGTCTCCCGAACCCGTAGGGTCTACACACTTAAGGTTCGGTGACGCTAGGGTTGTAGAGATATTAGTATGCGGAAATCCAAAAGTTGTTCGGAGTCCCGGATGAGATCCCGGACGTCACGAGGAGTTCCGGAATGGTCCGGAGGTGAATAATTATATATAGGAAGTCCAGTTTCGGCCACCGGAAAGTTTCGGGGGTCACCGGTATTGTACCGGGACCACCGGAAGGGTCCCGGGGGTCCACCGGGTGGGGCCACCTATCCTGGAGGGCCCCATGGGCTGAAGTGGGGAAGGGAACCAGCCCCTGGTGGGCTGGAGTGCCCCCCTTGGGCCTCCCCTGCGCCTAGGGTTGGAAACCCTAGGGGTGGGGGGGTGCCCCACTTGGCTTGGGGGGCAAGCCACCCCCTTGGCCGCCGCCCCCCTTGGAGATGGGATCTCCCAGGGCCGGCGCCCCCCCAGGGGGCCTATATAAAGGGGGGAGGGAGGGCAGCCGCACCACAGCCCCTGGCGCCTCCCTCTTCCTCCCGTAACACCTCTCCCTCTCGCTGAGCTTGGCGAAGCCCTGCCGAGATCCCCGCTACTTCCACCACCACGCCGTCGTGCTGCTGTATCTCCATCAACCTCTCCTTCCCCCTTGCTGGATCAAGAAGGAGGAGACATCTTCCCCAACCATACGTGTGTTGAACGCGGAGGTGCCGTCCGTTCGGCGCTCGGTCATCGGTGATTTGGATCACGACGAGTACGACTCCATCAACCCAGTTCACTTGAACGCTTTCGCTCGCGATCTACAAGGGTATGTAGATGCACTCCTCTCCCTCGTTGCTAGATGACTCCATAGATTGATCTTGGTGATGCGTAGAAAATTTTAAATTTCTGCTTCGATCCCCAATAGTGGCATCATGAGCTAGGTCTATGTGTAGTTTCTATGCACGAGTAGAACACAAACTTGTTGTGGGCGTAGATGTTGTCAATTTTCTTGCCACTACTAGTCTTATCTTGTTTCGGCGGCATCGTGGGATGAAGCGGCCCGGACCGACCTTACACGTACGCTTACGTGAGACAGGTTCCACCGACTGACATGCACTAGTTGCATAAGGTGGCTAGCGGGTGTCTGTCTCTCCCACTTTAGTCGAATCGGATTCGATGAAAAGGGTCCTTATGAAGGGTAAATAGAAGTTGGCATATCACGTTGTGGTTTTACGTAGGTAAGAAACGTTCTTGCTAGAAACCTATAGAAGCCACGTAAAAACATGCAACAACAATTAGAGGACGTCTAACTTGTTTTTGCAGCATATGCCTTGTGATGTGATATGGCCAAAAGGATGTGATGAATGAAATATATGTGATGTATGAGATTGATCATGTTCTTGTAATAGGAATCATGACTTGCATGTCGATGAGTATGACAACCGGCAGGAGCCATAGGATTTGTCTTTATTTTTTGTATGATCTGCGTGTCATTGAATAACGCCATGTAAATTACTTTACTTTATTGCCAAACACGTTAGCCATAGAAGTAGAAGTAATCGTTGGCGTGACAACTTCATGAAGACACGATGATGGAGATCATGATGATGGAGATCATGGTGTCATGCCGGTGACGAAGATGATCATGGCGCCCCGAAGATGGAGATCAAAGGAGTAATATGATACTGACCATATCATGTCACTATTTGATTGCATGTGATGTTTATCATGTTTTACATCTTATTTGCTTAGAACGACAGTAGCTTAAATAAGATGATCCCTCGCAATAATTTCAAGAAAGTGTTCCCCCTAACTGTGCACCGTTGCGAAGGTTCGTTGTTTCGAAGCACCACGTGATGATCGGGTGTGATAGATTCTAACGTTCGAATACAACGGGTGTAAGCCAGATTTACACACGCAATACACTTAGGTTGACTTGACGAGCCTAGCATGTACAGACATGGCCTCGGAACACGGAAGACCGAAAGGTCGAGCATGAGTCGTATAGAAGATATGATCAACATGAAGATGTTCACCGATGTTGACTAGTCTGTCTCACGTGATGATCGGACACGGCCTAGTTGACTCGGATCATGTTTCACTTAGATGACTAGAGGGATGTCTATCTGAGTGGGAGTTCATTGAATAATTTGATTAGATGAACTTAATTATCATGAACTTAGTCTAAAATCTTTACAATATGTCTTGTAGATCAAATGGCCCACGTTGCCCTCAACTTCAACGCGTTCCTAGAGAAAACCAAGCTGAAAGATGATGGCAGCAACTATACGGACTGGGTCCGGAACCTGAGGATCATCCTCATAGCTGCCAAGAAAGATTATGTCCTAGAAGCACCGCTAGGTGAAGCACCAATCCCAGAGAACCAAGACGTTATGAACGCTTGGCAGCAGCGTGCTGATGATTACTCCCTCGTTCAGTGCGGCATGCTTTACAGCTTAGAACCAGGGCTCCAAAAGCGTTTTGAGCAACACGGAGCATACGAGATGTTCGAAGAGCTGAAAATGGTTTTCCAAGCTCATGCCCGGGTCGAAAGATATGAAGTCTCCGACAAGTTCTTCAGTTGTAAGATGGAGGAAAATAGTTATGTCAGTGAGCACATACTCAAAATGTCTGGGTTACACAACCGCTTGTCCCAGCTGGGAGTTAATCTCCCGGATGACGCGGTCATTGACAGAATCCTTCAGTCGCTTCCACCGAGCTTCAAGAGCTTTGTGATGAACTTCAATATGTAGGGGATGGAAAAGACCATTCCTGAGGTATATTCAATGCTGAAATCAGCGGCGGTGGAGATCAAAAAGGAACATCAAGTGTTGATGGTGAATAAAACCATTAAGTTCAAGAAAGGAAAGGGTAAGAAGAACTTCAAGAAGGACGGCAAGGGAGTTGCCACGCCCGGTAAGTCAGTTGCCGGGAAGAAGCCAAAGAATAGACCCAAGCCTGAGACTGAGTGCTTTTATTGCAAGGGAAGTGGTCACTGGAAGCGGAACTGCCCCAAATACTTAGCGGACAAGAAGGTCGGCAACACCAAAGGTATATGTGCTATACATGTAATTGATGTGTACCTTACCAGTACTCGTAGTAGCTCCTGGGTATTTGATACCGGTGCGGTTGCTCATATTTGTAACTCAAACAGGAGCTGCGGAATAAGCGGAGACTGGCGAAGGACGAGGTGACGATGCGCGTCGGGAATGGTTCCAAGGTCAATGTGATCGCCGTCGGCACGCTACCTCTACATTTACCTACGGGATTAGTTTTAAACCTCAATAATTGTTATTTAGTGCCAGCTTTGAGCATGAACATTGTATCTGGATCTCGTTTAATGCGAGATGGCTACTCATTTAAATCCGAGAATAATGGTTGTTCTATTTATATGAGAGATATGTTTTATGGTCATGCCCCGCTGGTCAATGGTTTATTCTTAATGAATCTCGAACGTGATTTTACACATATTCATAGTGTGAATACCAAAAGATGTAAAGTTGATAACGATAGTCCCACATACTTGTGGCACTGCCGCCTTGGTCACATTGGTGTCAAGCGCATGAAGAAGCTCCATGCTGATGGACTTTTAGAGTCTCTTGAATACGAATCATTTGACACGTGCGAACCATGCCTCATGGGTAAGATGACCAAGACTCCGTTCTCTAGAACAATGGAGCGAGCAACCAACTTGTTAGAAATCATACATACTGATGTGTGCGGTCCAATGAGTGTTGAGGCTCGCGGTGGCTATCGTTATGTTCTCACTCTCACTGATGACTTGAGTAGATATGGGTATGTCTACCTAATGAAACACAAGTCTGAGACCTTTGAAAAGTTCAAGGAATTTCAGAGTGAGGTTGAGAATCAACGTGACAGGAAAATAAAATTCTTACGATCAGATCGTGGAGGGGAATATTTGAGTCACGAATTTGGCACACACTTAAGGAAATGTGGAATAGTTTCACAACTCACGCCGCCTGGAACACCACAGTGAAATGGTGTGTCCGAACGTCGTAATCGCACTCTATTGGATATGGTGCGATCTATGATGTCTCTTACCGATCTACCACTCTCATTTTGGGGCTATGCTTTAGAGACTGCCGCATTCACTTTAAATAGGGCTCCGTCGAAATCCGTTGAGACGACACCGTATGAATTATGGTTTGGGAAGAAACCTAAGCTGTCGTTTCTAAAAGTTTGGGGATGCGATGCTTATGTCAAGAAACTTCAACCTGAAAAGCTCGAACCCAAGTCGGAAAAATGCGTCTTCATAGGATACCCTAAGGAAACCATCGGGTATACCTTCTACCTCAGATCCGAAGGCAAGATCTTTGTTGCCAAGAACGGGTCCTTTCTGGAGAAAGAGTTTCTCTCGAAAGAAGTAAGTGGGAGGAAAGTGGAACTTGATGAAGTACTACCTCTTGAAGCGGAAAGTAGCGCAGCTCAGGAAAATGTTCCTGTGGTGCATGCACCGACTAAAGAGGAAGTTAATGATGATGATGATCAAGGTACTTCGGATCAAGATCCTACTGAACTTCGTAGGTCCACAAGGACATGTTCCGCGCCAGAGTGGTACGGCAACCCTGTCTTGGAAATCATGTTGTTAGACAACGGTGAACCTTCGAACTATGAAGAAGCAATGGAGGGCCCAGATTCCGACAAATGGCTAGAAGCCATGCAATCCGAGATAGGATCCATGTATGAAAACGAAGTATGGACTTTGACTGACTTGCCTGATGATCGGCGAGCCATAGAAAATAAATGGATCTTTAAGAAGAAGACGGACGCGGATGGTAATGTGACCATCTATAAGGCTAGACTTGTCGCTAAGGGTTATCGACAAGTTCAAGGGGTTGACTACGATGAGACTTTCTCACCCGTAGCGAAGCTGAAGTCCGTCCGAATCATGTTAGCAATTGCCGCATTCTATGATTATGAGATATGGCAAATGGACGTCAAAACGGCATTCCTTAACGGCTTTCTTAAGGAAGAATTGTATATGATGCAGCCGGAAGGTTTTGTCGATCCTAAGAATGCTAACAAGGTATGCAAGCTCTAGCGCTCCATCTATGGGCTGGTGCAAGCATCTCGGAGTTGGAACATTCGATTTGATGAGATGATCAAAGCGTTTGGGTTTGCACAGACTTATGGAGAAGCCTGTGTTTACAAGAAAGTGAGTGGGAGCTCTGTAGAATTTCTCATATTATATGTGGATGACATACTATTGATGGGAAATGATATAGAATTCTTGGAAAGTATAAAGGCCTACTTGAATAAGTGTTTTTCAATGAAGGACCTTGGAGAAGCTGCTTACATATTAGGCATCAAGATCTATAGAGATAGATCAAGACGCCTCATTGGTCTTTCACAAAGTACGTACCTTGACAAGATATTGAAGAAGTTCAATATGGATCAGTCCAAGAAGGGGTTCTTGCCTGTATTGCAAGGTGTGCAATTGAGCACGGCTCAATGCCCGACCACGGCAGAAGATAGAGAAAAGATGAGTGTCATCCCCTATGCCTCGGCCATAGGGTCTATTATGTATGTCATGTTGTGTACCAGACCTGATGTAAACCTTGCCGTAAGTTTGGTAGGAAGGTACCAAAGTAATCCCGGCATGGAACACTGGACAGTGGTCAAGAATATCCTAAGTACCTAAAGAGGACTAAGGATATGTTTCTCGTTTATGGAGGTGACGAAGAGCTCGTCGTAAAGGGTTACGTCGATGCTAGCTTCGACACAGATCTGGATGACTCTAAGTCACAAACCGGATACGTGTATATTTTGAATGGTGGGGCAGTAAGCTGGTGCAGTTGCAAGCAAAGCGTTGTGGTGGGATCTACATGTGAAGCGGAATACATGGCGGCCTCAGAGGCAGCACAAGAAGCAATCTGGGTGAAGGAGTTCATTACCGACCTAGGAGTTATTCCCAATGCGTCGGGCCCGATGACTCTCTTCTGTGACAACACTGGAGCTATTGCCCTTGCCAAGGAGCCCAGGTTTCACAGGAAGACCAGGCATATCAAGCGTCGCTTCAACTCCATTCGTGAAAGTGTTCAAAATGGAGACATAGATATTTGTAAAGTACATACGGACCTGAATGTAGCAGATCCGTTGACTAAACCTCTCCCTAGAGCAAAACATGATCAACACCAGAACTCTATGGGTGTTCGATTCATCACAATGTAACTAGATTATTGACTCTAGTGCAAGTGGGAGACTGTTAGAAATATGCCCTAGAGGCAATAATAAAATGGTTATTATTATATTTCCTTGTTCATGATAATTGTCTATTGTTCATGCTATAATTGTGTTATCCGGAAATCGTAATACATGTGTGAATACATAGACCACAATATGTCCCTAGTGAGCCTCTAGTTGACTAGCTCATTGATCAACAGATAGTCATGGTTTCCTGACTATGGACATTGGATGTCATTGATAACGGGATCACATCATTAGGAGAATGATGTGATGGACAAGACCCAATCCTAAGCATAGCACAAAAGATCGTGTAGTTCGTTTGCTAGAGCTTTTCCAAATGTCAAGTACCATTTCCTTAGACCATGAGATTGTGCAACTCCCGGATACCGTAGGAGTGCTTTGGGTGTGCCAAACGTCACAACGTAACTGGGTGACTATAAAGGTGCACTACGGGTATCTTCGAAAGTGTCTGTTGGGTTGGCACGAATCGAGACTGGGATTTGTCACTCCGTATGACGGAGAGGTATCTCTGGGCCCACTCAGTAATGCATCATCATAATGAGCTCAATGTGACCAAGTGTTTGGTCACGGGATCATGCATTACGGTACGAGTAAAGTGACTTGCCGGTAACGAGATTGAACAAGGTATTGGGATACCGACGATCGAATCTCGGGCAAGTAACGTACCGATTGACAAAGGGAATTGTATACGGGATTGATTGAATCCTCGACATCGTGGTTCATCCGATGAGATCATCGTGGAACATGTGGGAGCCAACATGGGTATCTAGATCCCGCTGTTGGTTATTAACCGGAGAGTCGTCTCGGTCATGTCTGCATGTCTCCCGAACCCGTAGGGTCTACACACTTAAGGTTCGGTGACGCTAGGGTTGTAGAGATATTAGTATGCGGAAATCCGAAAGTTGTTCGGAGTCCCGGATGAGATCCCGGACATCACGAGGAGTTCCAGAATGGTCCGGAGGTGAATAATTATATATAGGAAGTCCAGTTTCGGCCACCGGGAAAGTTTCGGGGGTCACCGGTATTGTACCGGGACCACCGGAAGGGTCCCGGGGGTCCACCGGGTGGGGCCACCTATCTCGGAGGGCCCCATGGGCTGAAGTGGGGAAGGGAACCAGCCCCTGGTGGGCTGGTGCGCCCCCCCTTGGGCCTCCCCTGCACCTAGGGTTGGAAACCCTAGGGGTGGGGGGGCGCCCCACTTGGCTTGGGGGGCAAGCCACCCCCTTGGCCGCCGCCCCCCTTGGAGATGGGATCTCCCAGGGCCGGCGCCCCCCCAGGGGGCCTATATAAAGGGGGGAGGAAGGGCAGCCGCACCACAGCCCCTGGCGCCTCCCTCTTCCTCCCGTAACACCTCTCCCTCTCGCTGAGCTTGGCGAAGCCCTGCCGAGATCCCCGCTACTTCCACCACCACGCCGTCGTGCTGCTGGATCTCCATCAACCTCTCCTCCCCCCTTGCTGGATCAAGAAGGAGGAGACGTCTTCCCCAACCGTACGTGTGTTGAACGCGGAGGTGCCGTCCGTTCGGCGCTCGGTCATCGGTGATTTGGATCACGACGAGTACGGCTCCATCAACCCCGTTCACTTGAACGCTTCCGCTCGCGATCTACAAGGGTATGTAGATGCACTCCTCTCCCTCGTTGCTAGATGACTCCATAGATTGATCTTGGTGATGCGTAGAAAATTTTAAATTTCTGCTTCGATCCCCAACATTATCATGATATAAGGAAATACAAATAACAATTTTATTATTGCCTCTAGGGCATATTTCCTTCAGATACTACCCATAGATTCATCAAAATAAGCAAACAACACATAGAAAACAGAATCTGTCAAAAACATAACAGCCTGTAGTAATCTGTAACTCTCGAATACTTCTGTAACTCCAAAAATTCTGAAAATTAGGAAAACCTGGGAAATTTGTGTACCAATCTTGTTAAAAAAGAATCGGATCAAAAGCAAGCTTCTGTGAATTATGAAAATTATTTTCCTGGGCGCAAAAATTTCTGTTTTTCAGCAAGATCAAAACAACTATCACCGTAAGCCATCCCAAATGTCTTACTTGGCACAAACACTAATTAAAACACAAAACCACATCTAATCTGAGGCTAGATGAATTATTTAAAGCAAAACAGAACCAAAAAACAAAGAACAAAAATAAAATTGGGTTGCCTCCCAACAAGCGCTATTGTTTAACGCCCTTAGCTAGGCATAAAAACACAAATAGATCTAGGTATTGTCATATTTGGTATGCAATTCTTCAATTGCACACTTATAATCTTTAGGAGATTCTTTGGTTTAATCAATGATCAAGCTCCTGGGCAAGAAATCAAGAAATTCATTCGTGGCAATCGGTTCCTTAATAATATCAAGAAAGTTGGGGTAAACACTTATTATTTTGAGATCTTCATTTTCTTTACTAGAAGATTCACCCTTGTTCTTAGGAACGTAAATAAACTTGGCAGTCTTAGTAGGAGGAAGATTTTGAGTAGTTTTAACAGAGGAAAAAGAGGAACCCAAGTTGGTAATAATGTCTTCTAGTTTTCCAATTCTAGTAGAATCTTGATCTATCTTTTCATTAATTATGGGTTCCTTTTCTCTAAGATTCTTTAAAGTAACTCCTACCTTAGATCCATATTGAGTAATCTGATTATGAATCTTTTTATCCAAATTTTCAATCAACTCTATGGTAGCAATTTTATTCTCAATAATATCAAGCCTTTGCATCACATGTTCCAAGGTTAAAGCAGTTCCATTGATCAAAAGAGGTGGTGGTCCTAACAAACCTATCATAGCATTGTAAGAATCAAAAGTATGGAGCAGATCATGAAAAGAGCAACACCTAATTAACTTGATTGCCTTGCAGATGACACACAAGATGAAGAGCACTTGGACAGAAAGAAATACGTTTAAAAATAGAGAGAAAGAGGTAATCTGCCGCATACAAGATTTTAATTTAAAAATAGAGAGAAAGAGCTGCGGTCCGCAAAGTTTCTACAAAAGTTTTTATGGAAAAATCCTTATTACAAGTTGCATGCATGCGAGAAAGGAAGCTGATAGTGAGAGAGAAAAATACGTTTGCATCGTACATCGTCCTGCAAGAGAGCATTCGGTGATTAGGCTTACTATTTGCCCCTCAACCCATACTGCTTGCTGTTATACATACACAAGAGACAACAAGCTGTTCAAGTGTTCACTCTAGGAATGCTTTCTAAATAATTGTATAAACGAAGGCTACTTATCACCGACGAACTATAAGGTTTACAGTGCACTAGAGGAAAATTGGTGATTATCATTTTGTAATTAGATTATAATAACCATCGAGTTTCCAGTAACACTCAAAGATGAAAGCTTGGAAACTCTTCTCTAACTACTGGATTAACAGAGCTTGCAAGCGTTCCGTCGAACAGAAGACTGAAGCAAGAAAGTGACCAATCAAGCTACACAGGAATATAAGCCCATGATTATGCTTACTGATCCAGACACGACAAGCTATTCAAGTTTTCTCTCCAGGAATGCTTCTGCTCTGAACATTTTTCAAGGGAGAGCTGCTATTACGTCAGTAGTACTGAAGAAATAGCAGGTTTGCAGTGTCTGTACTAGACCAGAAAGAGGAACAATGGCTGGTAGGGCACCCAATCAAATTTGGACTTGAGATTGTCAGTTTTAAGTAAGACCACTCTTGTTAGTTTTCAGGAACATGAGACCACTAGCAGCAGCTAGCAAGTGCAAGTGATTAGCAGCAGCTTGCAGGTATTCTGTCGAACAGAAGCTTGACAGACAACAAAGAGCAGGGCTCGATGGCCGGGCATGGACAGAAAGAGCACTGGAAAAAACAAAGGAGGGGGAAGGTAGTGGCTCACCTACGTCCGCAGAGTCGGACTGAGCGGCCCTGAGTAGCACAAGGAAGAATCGAGAGGAGGGAGCTCGGGGACCAGCAGAGGCACGTCCATCTTGTCCCCCCGAGTTCCAGCGACGATTGATCTTGGTGAGGCCCGGACCTGGACCCCTCCTCCGGCACGGCACAGCCCGGGCGAGCGGCTTCAGAGGGCACCGACCGCACGGCCGCGTCGTCGTCGTCGTCGACCACACAGCAACGGAAGAAGTAGATGGAGCCGTGGTCTCCTACTAGGCTGTGCACCTGCGCGCATGCATTAGGGAGGGGAGGAAGGAAACCGCATCAGCAAAATCAAACCAAGCAACAGAGAGAGACCAGGAGGAGGAGAGAGAGGCGGACCTTGCATGGCGTCGAGCACGGTGAGGGAGGTGGCGAGCAGCGCGAGGAGGCGGCGGCTGTGCTCCCCATCCTCGCCCTGGTAGAACACGCCCACGATCTTCCCAGATCCGTCCCCGCGGTGGAGTCCATGGCGGCAGCGCGTGCTGGGCCTGGGCGTTGGGTCGATGAGATTGAGGCTTGCGGGCATGGAGGGAGAAGGATTCGTCAGGGGACCGAGCCCTTCCTCGCCATCGTCTCCGGCCGCCGTGGGGTGCGGGGTCGGGGCCCGCACGGTGGTGGCACCCTGATCCGGCGAAGCAGGAGGCCATGGTGCCAGGTGATGCGGGTGATGCAGAGGGGCAAAGCAGGGGCGCGGCACCGCACTCAGGAGATTGGGTTTGGGCGGCGACGGAGAGATCTGGATCGGGGAGAGGGGGAGAGACAGGCGGCAGCGGGAGAGGGGGAGAGGGGGATTGGCTTGCTGCTAGGGTTTGGGTTGGGTCGCTATGACCTGAGAGGTGAATGATAGACGTTGGATCCTTCGGATGCGGACGGTTCAGATCGACTATAGTGGGGTGATCCGTGAGAAGAGCCCTGATTGGTTCAGAATTTTTTTGATTTAAAATAGTTTGTAAGTACTAAAACTAGGGGAATTTTGTGAAGCAACTATCAAAATATTTTGCAAAATGGCACAACCAAATTTTTCACTCAAGTTAGACCCCATTTTATGGATGATCACCAATTTCCATGCATTTTTTATCTTTCTATATATTTTTAATCATTTTTCTTGTGGCAAAAATGTTTTTTTGTGAAGAACCTACCAAATAATTGTTGCAAAATTGGACCAAATCATTTTTCTAAAATACTAGGCCATATTTAATGCATAATTGACCAAATAGTTGGGTGTCAAAAGTTTTGATCCACCTCTGGTGAAAAAGACAAATTTCCGTCGTTTCAGCTGGAAGCGGGTCAAATTTGAACTGCGGCTGCATCATAGTTTGCTATTTATTTTTTACAAAAATCATTTATAGGTACAAAAGTATCTATTTAATCATAGAAACACCAAAAAAATCCAAGATTCAACGACTAGCTAGGAACGGTCATTCCCGCTGTGTTGACCGCATTTTGAAACGGGCATAAAAAATTCAAAAAAATTCAAATAATTGGGAAACCTTCGCATTGTGTCATTATATGTGGCCAAGTTCCCAGGAAAAATAACAAACTTGTAATACGACAATTATTTTAAAAAAGTGTTCTCAGAAATGAGTTATCACGTGTGGAGATCAATGGCTTTCAAGCCAAATGATCAATCTTATGGCCACATTCATGGCATAGTTTGTTCAAATGATCTCATATTGTGCACAAGGGTGCATATTGGAATGGCAAACAATATTGCCTAAGGAAGTTTTCATTTTCTTTGGACGAAAAAACCATTTCCCATTTTTTGAGTGCCCAAAAGGAGGTTTTTTTGTGAAGAACCTCCCAAATAATTGTTGCAAAATTGGACCAAATCATTTTTCTAAAATACTAGGCCATATTTAATGCACAATTGACCAAATGGTTGGGTGTAAAAAGTTTTGATCCACCTCTCATGAAAAAGACAAATTTCCGCCGATTCACTTGGAAGCGGGTCAAATTTGAACTGTAGCTGCCTTGTAGTTTGCTATTTATTTTTTCCAAAAATCATTTGTAGGTACATAAGTATCTATTTAATCAGAGAAACACCAAAAAAAAATCCAAGATTCAACCACTAGCTAGGAACGGTCATTCCCGCCGTTTTGACCGCATTTTGAAACGGGCATAAAAAATTCAAAAAAATTCAAATAATTGGGAAACCTTCGCATTGTGTCATTATATGTGGCCAAGTTCCCAGGAAAAATAACAAACTTGTAATACGGCAATTATTTTAAGAAAGTGTTCTCAGAAACGAGCTATCACGTGTGGAGATCAATGGCTTTCAAGCCAAATGATCAATCTTATGGCCACATTCATGGCATAGTTTGTTCAAATGATCTCATATTGTGCACAAGGGTGCATATTGTAATGGCAAACAATATTGCCTAAGGAAGTTTTCATTTTCTTTGGACGAGAAAACCATTTTCCATTTTTCGAGTGCCCAAAAGGAGGTTTTTTTGTGAAGGACCTCCCAAATAATTGTTGCAAAATTGGACCAAATCAATTTTCTAAAATACTAGGACATATTTAATGCACAATTGATAAAATAGTTGGGTGTAAAAAGTTTTGATCTACCTCTCGTGAAAAAGACAAATTTCTGCCGATTCAGCTGGAAGCAGGTCAAATTTGAACTGCAGCTGCCTCATAGTTTGCTATTTATTTTTTCCAAAAATCATTTCTAGTTACATAAGTACCTATTTAATCATAAATACATGGTTTGGTGGCGATACGTCGAGGTTTGGGCGGTGGCCGAGGGCCCCAACTCTAGAGCGCGTAAACTCGCATGCTCGTCGCGTGGTCACCGCGTGACCGTGGTGTTGCCATGTGTTCTGGGCGGCCTAGGCATGTCTAGTGGGTTGGGCACTCCCCAGGTAGGTGCTAGGAATAAAATTACAACATAAGATTCTCACGAGGAGACCGATCGATGCTCAAACATGAATTAGCAGCCAAGTGTTTGATTAGCGGTACGGGAAATGTACATGGCTAATGGGCGTGAGTTTTGGCTGAGGATGATCAGTTACTAAGAAGACCGTCTTCACAAATTTTCAGCTCAAAAGGAGGAGCCTAGGTGGTACTTGCTTTGCAAAGTACCACACTGGACATAAATACGAATGTTGAAGCTGGGCTCAAAATAATGAATGGATTGAGCTGGCATTTGGTGGAGGATGGTTATTTGGGCATAGGAAAGCACCGTAGAAAATGGATACTATTTGGACATGCCAAAGTGGTACTTCCTTCACAAAGTGTTGTTCTGAACAGAATAGGAAAATGAATATTGTTGAATTATTTTTGAACTAGGCAAGGAAGGTTTTTTACATATTTGATGAACATATGACCCAAAGAATTTATGAGATTTTTTTGGAATTTTGGGAATGACAGAAATATAGGTTGCTTCACAACCTGGGGCAAAAATTGCCACATGGACATGACACATAGGCAAAACTGATGAGGTGGTGCCTAGTCATAGCAACCCACCACAATTTACAAGGTTATGACCATCTATATTGGTCGTGATCAGCTAGAAATAAGGCAGCGGACCAGTGCTATCTGCTTTATGACCATTTCATGTAAGGAAATTACGACCTTTCTGACCAAAATGGTCGTTATAGTTTAGGGTTTGGAGCCCCCCGAACAGCTTTTGACCAATTGGTCTGAAATGGTCATAGATCTATGACCAATTCTTCCAGGGTCACTGACAGAAGGTCACTAGTTGACATATTTCTTGTAGTGGGGCTCCGACATCTGGTTGCATCAACCGGAAAGAAGAAGAAAGGGGGAAAAGGGGGAGCAAAGCAACCGTGAGTACTCATCCAAAGTACTCGCAAGCAAGGATCTACACTACATATGCATCGGTATCAATGAAATGGGCTGTATATGTGGACTGAACTGCAGAATGCCAGAAGAGAAGGGAAAAGCCTAGCCTATCGAAGACTAGCATCTTCTGGAAACCACCATCTTGCAGCAACAAGAGGGAGTAGAGTAGCATAAAGTAAAGTAGTAGTAGTGTTATCAACCTCGACCAGAGATCCTTTCTCGACTCCCTACGAGAAAGCAATCCCAGAGCCATACTATCCAGTTCTCATATCCATGTCTCATCTCAAGTATCCAGTTCTAGTTGTATCGATCGGGATAGAACTCCAAGTGTCCGTTACCGTAGGACAGGCTATCGGTAGATGTTTTCTTCCCTGCAGGGGTGCACCAACTTACCCACCACGCTCGATTAACTCCGGCCGGACACACTTTCCTGGGTCATGCCCGGCCTCAGCCAATCTATACGCCGCAACCCGACCTAGGCTTAATAGATAGGTCAAGCACACCGGACTAAACCTATGCCCCCAGGGGTCATGGGCCATCGCCCCGGGAACTCCTGCATATTGCATGGGCGGCCGGTGAGCAGACCTAGATACCTCCTTAAAAAAGGCAGGAGCTTACCAGTCCAACCCGGCGCGCGCCGCTCAGTCGCTGACGTCTATAAAGCTTCGGCTGATGTATACGACGCAGAACGCCCATACTATGCCCACGTGATGGTTAGTGCTATCAGGCCAGAGGCCCCTCGGATCAAATATCCAAATCGTAGTGGATTAGGAGCACGCGGTAACAAGAAGAGACTCACGAAAGATGTGACCCCGTTGCCCCATCTCGAGGACTTGCGGCAAGGGCTAAGAATGCCCGGCCACGCCTCGTAAGTATCTCGCGGGCACCTTCCAGGTCAACCCGACTCCACATCACTCGCGGGTACCCCTCAGGGTTGACCCGCCTTTCCAAGAAACAACTGTAAAGTCCAAGTATCCGTGTGTCCAAACATCAAGGGGAAAACCCGAGGAATCACCCCCGGCGAATTCCACTCGATGTAATCATCAAGGTGAATGTAAGAGGAACCACCCCCGAGGTTCACACTTGAGGGGTTGCACGACAGAGTCATATCGGAAGTGGTTAAGGCGGAATCACCCCCGATGACCACGACCGAATAGCTACACTACAGGGTTAACATCAGAAGTGCTGTAGAGGTCTCACCTCTGCACTCGATAGTAACCCAGTAGTGTCGAGCAACTAAGGGGAAAGTGATGTGCGGTGCCGGGGCCTGGTCTTCGATCCCGTTGATCGGGTCTTCAATGATGAAACAGGGGCAACAAGGACAAGGTGGGGGTCACTGATGGATCACTAACCAACCTATACTAAGCAGTTTAGGATAAGCAGGTAGGTAACAATGAGCAGGTTACAAAAGCAGGCTATGCATCAGAATAGGAGCAAACAATAACAGTAGCAAAATCTAATGCAAGCATGAGAGAATGGAATGGGCGATATCGGGATGATCAAAGGGGGGGCTTGCCTGGTTGCTCTGGCAAGGAGGGGGTCGTCGTCGACGTATTCGATCACAGGGGCGGCATCGGTCTCGGGGTCTACCGGAGAGAAGAGGGGGAAGAAACAATAAATATAAAGCAAGCATAGCATCACAAAGCATAACAAGGCAATATGATGTGCCGGGTGTGACCTAACGTATGGCTACACGATAAATGTGAAGGGGGAATTCAACCGGGAAGGTATTCCCGGTTCCGGACCTGTGTCAGACAGATGACCGGAGGGGGAATGTTCCATGTTCAGATAGTTAGAGGCATCTGACAGGTAAACAGACCACGTATTCGGAAACGTTGGATTTTCTGAGCAACTTTCATGTAGAAAACATTTTCATCGGAGCTACGGTTTAATTTCTATGAATTTTCTAAGTTTTAAACATTTTCTGAATTAAATAAATTAACAGAAGGGTTTATTGCGTCAGCATGATGTCACAGTGACATCAGTAGTCAGCAGGGCGGCTGACCAGGTCAAACCTGGCCTGTGGGTCCAGTGGGACCCACATGTCAGCCTCTGTTAGTCTAACCGTGTATTAAACTAACTAATCTAGGTTAATTAGCTACTGGACCCCACCTGTCATAGACTAATTAGCTAAACTAATCAGTTTTAAGTATTAAAACATTTTAGTTAGAGGAATAAGTGGTGGGGCCCGCACGTCAGTGGCTGGGGCCTGCCCAGTCAGCAGTTGACCGAAGTCAACAGGACAGCCGGGCCCCAAGGGCCCACGGTTCAGCGACCGAGGGTGTGGCCCCGGCCGGCCAGGTCAACGGTGGTGCCGGAGCTAGCTCCGGCGACCAAATCCGCGGCGGAGGGCGCGGCCGTGCGTCGGGATTCGCCGTCCGGCGGCCAAAATGGGCGCGGGCGGGAGCGTTCGAACGGGGAGAGCCCGCCATGTCGCGTGGTGAGGCCGGCTGGAGCTGGAGCTGCCGGAAACAGCACCGGCGACGAGTGAAGGCGGCGGCGGTGTTTGGGACCTCGTCGGGATCGCGCTACAGGGCACGGGGAGGGTCGCGCGTGGGCACTTTGGAAAGCGCGTGCGACGGAGAGGCGATCTGCGGCGGAGGTGTGGCCGGAGGAGCACTGTAGCGACGACGGCGAGCTCATCGGCAGACGGCGGCGCTCGGGAGCGATGACCATTGGCGATGCGGGCGCGATAGCGAGCAAATAAAAGGCCAGGCGGCCTCTACGTGACGCGACGAGTATGAAGGTGGCACGCACGGAACCCAAAGGTCACCGTGGCTACGCCGGCGACAAGCGCGAGCGGCGGAGTGTTCGGTCGTCGATGGCATCGGCGGCTACGAAACATGGGCGAGCTAACGGAGAGGGGGAGGAGAAGCGGGAGCTCACAGCGGAGCCGTAGGGAGTGGCAGTGAGCTCGGGGAGGGCGCGAGGTAGCCGGAATCGGCGACGAACGTCGGCGATCCGAAGGTTGAAGACGAGCTCGTTCCGGTCAGAGTAGAGCTGCTCGGCTCGATCCCGATGGCGTAGGCGACATAGACGATGACGAGGAAGACGGTGAGCTCCAGATCGAGGCGCGGGAGGCACGGTGGCCACGGAATCGAGCGGCGACGGCGGCGAGCATTTCGGGTGAGGTGGGAAACGAGAGAGGGAGAGGCGCGCGGGGGCGAATGGATGAGGATGACGAGAGGGGAGGCCACGGTGGAGATCTTATCCACCCCGACGGCCTGTAGCGACGCGGGGCGGCTAGCGGGTGCGGTGGCGACGGTGAACAGCTTCGGGCGCGGGCGTGCGAGGTGACGCCGGGAGGAGGGAGGCGTCGACGGCTCTGTTGGGCTGGGCGTGCACACTGTGCACTAAGGCCCAGCTAACAGTGGCCCTTTACTTTTCCTTTAATTCTTTTCTGTTTCCATTTAACAGTAGCCCTTTGCATTTTCTTTTGCACTAATTATCTTTTGCAAAAATGTGCCACTGGTGAAAACAAATACTAGGGTCAGTGGTGCACTGCCACCATAAGCTTGGGAATTATTTGAATCCATTTGGAATTTTCATAATTGGAATAGCATTTTAAAGTGCTGGAATGGCACTGTCGTAATTGCTATAGTCCATCTTGGCTTGGAGGTGATGTTGTTTTCCTTAACAATCATTTGTTATGGAATTTTGGCTAAAAGATGAACTATTTTGCAGCAATTTTTGTGCAACTTCAAATTTCACTTGCAATTTGAATTAGATTCCAAAGTGGGATTTCAAATGATATTTGAGTCAAAGGTGATCAAGCACTGCTTAGAAAAGTGATTATCTTAATCACAGAGGGTTACTGTAGCATGACACTAGGGGTGTTACAGGGGGTCACCGAGGGGCCCACAAGGTAGGGGGCACGCCCTCCACCCTTGTGGCCGCCTCGTGGCTCTTCTGACTTGCACTCCAAGTCTCCTGGTCCAAGAAAAATCATCGCGAAGGTTTTATTCCGTTTGGACTCCATTTGGTATTCCTTTTCTGCGAAACTCAAAAACAAGGAAAAAAAGAAACTGGCACTGGGCTCTCGGTTAATAGGTTAGTCCCAAAAATAATATAAAATGGCATAATAATGCATATAAAATATCCAAAACAGACAATATAATAGCATGGAACAATAAAAAATTATAGACACGTTGGAGACGTATCAGTGGCGGTGGCCAGGACACTGCCCGGCTACTCTCCCCGTCTCCCTTCTTCGCAGCCTCGCCACTCCCGATCTTGTCAGGCTGCTTCCGATGGGCTCCGACGGGGTCAGGCTGGGCTTCTGCCCAGACACTCCTTTTGCCCTCTTCTCCTCCCACTTTAGTTCCTAAGAGGAGATGGACAAGAAAGGGATTACGGGGCACTAATCTTTTTTTCAATCTAAAATATGTAGGCATTTGCCAAATTTTAGTTTCAAATATGTAACCTCTTCTATCCATGTTTGTACTCTGTAAGCTATGTACTCGTTTATCCGCATATTAATGAAAAAAGACGGTCTTGCCGGGCACTTGTGCATGTATCATATCCATGCAGAGGAGGAACGCCTCTGTACTTTTAGGTAAACAAGTTTCCTCCGGCAAGCTATCCCGCCGGGCACCTTCCGCTTGTTGACGCGGGGTTGGGCCCGCCGGGCTCAAACTACGAAAGGGGACCGGTCCCTTGTCGAACCTTCTCCGGCAAGAGCCACTACGACCATCTCGACCGAAGCAACATTCAGGTCGAAGAATGTGAGCACAAATGTTTCGGAGGTGACGACGTTTCTCTATGCACAAGTTTCCTTCTTACATAGACATGTATGGATGAGAGGGAACTTATCTGTTTGGCTTGCCGAGGACTGATATGTAAGCTCGTTTCCGTTCCTTCTTTTCGGGATCAAATTCACGGTAAGAGCCCTGCAGTTAGTGCATAGGGGAAACAAAGCAACATATGACCTCATCTACATGATCATGGCATGTTCATATTATGCTATGCATGCATGCAAGTTTTTTTGGGGGGGGGGGGCAGCGCTTCGTTTTATTGTCTGTGCTCAGGGTCTGCGTCTGGCTTTGTACAAAGGGTTACATGCGCATCAGCAAGGCTTGTACAAAAGGGTGGCTGCCGGGCAGGGCCCGACAGCCGTGCCTTACAGGTAAAACTTGCGAAGATGCTCAATGTTCCATGAGTTTTGCAACTGAATGCCATCTTTGGTCTCCAGACGGACTACGCCAGGTCTGGTGACTCGTACTACCCTGTAAGGGCCTTCCCACTTCGGCGTCTGTTTGCACCCTTGGCGGACTGAACACGCCTAGGAAAAGGTCGTCTTCCTCAAGGCTCCGGGCATGAACCCTGCGGCTGTGATAGCGACGCAGGGCTTGCTGGTAGTGTGCAGCATGCGTGGCAATCCGGAGACGGTTCTCCTCAAGGAGCACGTCATCGTCATGCCGGTGCTGCTCTTGCTCTACTTCATCGTAGGCAAATACTCGAGGTGACCTGTATATGAGTTTCGTGGGGATCACTGCTTCTGCCCCATAGACTAGGGAGAAGGGAGTCTGACCGGTAACTCGATTTGGTGTCGTACAGAGGGACCAAAGAACCACCGGCAGCTCATCAATCCAGCGCCTGCCGCACTTCCGCAGCTTGTCGAAAGTTCTTGGTTTGAGGCCCCGCAGCACTTCAGCGTTCATCATCTCAGCTTGTCCATTGCTCCTGGGATGGGCAACAGAGGCAAATGAAACCTTGCTTCCGAGGGTTTGAACTATTGCATGAAAGCGCGACTTGTGAATTGGGTGCCGTCATCAGTGATGACTCTGGCGGGTACTCCGAATCGGCATACCAATCCCTTCAAGAACTTGATAGCTGATTGTGCGGTCACAGGCTCCACTTTCGGCCACTTTGTAAACTTATCGATTGCAACATACAAGAATTCAAAGCCCCCGGTAGCATGGGGGGAGGGGCCCAAGATGTCAAGCCCCCAGACCAAAATGGCCAGGACAAAGGAATTGTCTAGAGAGCTTGAGCAGGTTGATGGATGTTCTTGGAGTGGAACTGGTAGGCTTCGCATCTGGTGACTAGCTCGATTGCATCTTACTAGGCTCACCTGCCCGGCAAGTGAGGTTTCTTCTTAGTGTTATCTTGTTGTCTTGGCTTGTCTTGGTCTTCTTGATCTGGCTTGCTTCCTTGCTGCCGTGCCTGTGTATGGTCCGGGCAACGCACGTGAAGGTTTGTTGCACCGACATCCACATGCTCCGTCGCGGCCTTCCTTTTCTACTCCCCTTTTCTTTTTTATTATTTTTTCCCTTCTTCTTCCTCTTTGTGCCCGCGCCATGGAGTGTGTTTGCAAGCCTAGCTAGATGGCTATATTTTTCACTCGAGGTAAATTGGTAAAGAAACAGCTGTCGATGACAGGCCTACGGTTAAGCGGTTTGCAACCAGCTGTTAACCTGACGCAGCATGCTGTTCTTCCGCGGTTAGGCAATAGAGAATAGTCGGCAATAGAAAGGCAATTCTCCCCCGCACCGCTTTGCTGCTACCTTTTCCCTCTCCTCCTCCTCTGCGCCTCCCCATCCCCACCCCCACCCCCACCCGCGCCTCCGCCCAGCCCCTCCACCCCGGGCGAGGCCGCGTCCTTCCACCGCCACCGCCGCCGCCGCGGCCGCTGCCGCCTTCCAATCCTCTGGAACAGCACCGGAGTGGGGGCGCCACGGCAAACCCATCCATGACGAGCCGCCCCACCGCGCCGCGCCACCTCCCCGACATAGGGTTTGCCTCTCGCGCCGCCCTGCCATGCTAAGGTGGGGAGGAGGCGACCTGGTGTTACCCGGAGGAAGCTGGGGCGGGGCCTCGCCGGCGGATGGACGCCGATGAGGCTGCGGGAAGTAGCAGGAGGATGGATCTGAACCTGTACCTCGGCCTCCCCCGCGCCCCGCGGTCCCGCCGCTCCGACCTCGGCTCCGACCTCGCGCTCAGCACCCCGATGCCCTCCTCGCCCTCCTCCTCCGCCGCCTCCGTCGACGCCCCTCCGCCTCCGGAGCCCCCGCACGCCCCCTACTCCCCGTCTCGCGCCGGCCTTTCTCCCCCGCCGCCGGAGGTGTACTCCTCGTACCATCCCGAGGACGCGCACCTACCGTACGCGCCGCCTCTGCCGCCGGTCATCCATGAGCTCCCCGACGACATCGGGTTCGGCTTCCACCCCCCGCCATCGCTGGTGCGAGCCAGCGAGTTTCTCTGGGAGGACCGCCCGTCTTCATCGACGGCCTCCTCCTCCTTTCTCCCTGACGCCGCAACAAGGTACAGGCAGCTGCTTGAGCAGACAGGAAGCCGGTGGCTCCGCTCTAGGCCCACCGGGCGGTTTAGATCGGACCTTCCACCGCTCAGCTCCGAGGCTCAACCCCTGGGGCATCATGATGCAGCAGTGCCGGTGCCACATCATGAGACGACAATTGATGTCGTTGGAGATGATAAGGTAACCGGCAATGGAGTGGAAGTAGGTGCCTCAGAGGAGTCGGAGGAGCGGGGCAAGAGCGTCGCCACATTTGAGTGCAACATATGCTTTGAGATGGCCGGAGAGCCGGTGGTCACTTCTTGTGGCCATCTCTTCTGCTGGCCTTGCTTATACCAATGGCTTAATGTTTACTCCAACCACAAGGAATGCCCAGTCTGCAAGGGCGAGGTGACGGAGGCGAATATCACTCCTATCTATGGTAGAGGGAATTCTTGTTCAGATGCAGAGAAGGCTGCGGATGAAGGCAAGCAGCCAGGTCTTACAATCCCACCAAGGCCACATGGGAATCGTCTTGAAAGTTTCCGGCAGCAGTTCCAGCACTTACGTCCAATGTCAAGAAGGCTTGGCGACGCACATGGGATACTGTCATCGTGGAGGCGCCTTCTTGATCAACAGATCATGAGCAGTGTGAGTAGATTCGAAGGCCCGTCTGAACCAGCTGTGCATGAAACAGGTGACATTGCTCCGCACACTGGCCGCCTAAGTAGATTGACCACAAGGATGAGAGCAAGACGGTTGCTGAGCGAGGTAGATAACTCTCCTGATGCTGGTTTTGTTGCCCCTGATAGTGGTCTACCTGGAAATAGTGCGCCAGATGCACCTAGAGATGCTTCAGGCCCGGTTTTACCAGAAGGATTTGATTTGTTGCAACGGCTTACTCTTATTGGCATTGCAAATACAGAAAGATTGGCAACTGCCATGAGTGACCTTAGAAGGATAGCTACACCTGGCCAACACGGAGCATCTGCTTCATACCTTAGAAGGTTAGCTACACCTGGCCAATACGGAGGATCTGCTTCATCGTCGAACCCTTTGAATCCCGAGGCAACAGTTGACGGAACCCATGTTGGTGCAGCACCTTCTACAGACCAAGCATCAAACTCGAGCACCATTGCAGTGATACAGGGGGATGCAGGTGTTTCTGAGACGGTGGGAGAGCCTAGCAACGCAGGTTCTTCGAGAACCCTGAGGAGGAGGGGGAGGAGCAGTGCGTTGGCTTCTTTAGATGTGGATGGTGCCCCCCCACAGCGCAACAAGAGGCGGAGGATGTAGACCTTCTCGGTCGCGGAGTTTCTTTGAACTTGATAATGTTGCTGATTCCAGTTATTCCATTTCGTTTCTTTGGATGGTATCCGCTGTGTTGTAGTGTAACAATGTTCTTTCCCTTTCCATTTGTTTACTAGAATGGTTCTGTTTAGTCCTCCTGGGGCCTGTTGTACCTCTTTAGTCTGTCAAACTGTTGGTCAAGCCAAATGTGGAGGGTTGTTGTGGGATGAAATTTCCCCTGTTGATTGGATGCCAAAATGTGCATTCAGAGCAATGAGATTTCTGTCGACTGCTTATAATTCATAGAAACTCTGGTCATCAAAGTATCAAACTGAGAGGTTATATATGATGGTATATGAAATACCCAGAAAATGGATGGAAATATTGCCTTTGTTGCTTGAGAAGCCAGGCCTGATCTTTTATGCTCATTTATCCTCCAACATAAGTTACTCTCAAAAGCATATATTTCATTCACTGATAGTTCTGGCGGCAAGCCAACTCATCATTTTTGCAATGTTTTTCGCTAGCAGACGATGAAATAGAAGTTCTTTTTCTCATGAGAGCAAGTTAAAACGTGGTATACTATTGCAAGGAGAAAACAACAAACTGGAAATGTAACCTCTAGAGAAACACCTGACTATGGCATTGTTTCATTTGATGGTTCGTGTAGTCTTCCTGATATTATCTTCCATTATCTTGGTTTTGCATTTATTCGCCGGACGTTTATAATGTGTATAGTAAGGTTCTTGGAGACCAATCACTCATTCCTGAGCAAAGAAACTACAGTTACATAAGTATTCAATCGTGTACACACCAAGTAACTTGAAGATCATCAAATTGCATCTCATTTATTCATAATTTACAAAAAAAAAGATTGTGCATTTGGAACTCACGTGGCTGACAAGTCTGAAAGGGATAAAGAGAGGAGCAGGAGGGAAAAAAAGATGGAATGTGATCAAGACCTATATTTCTTTTAGTGTTCGTGGCCTATATATTGTATCGGACTCATACAGTTCAGAGCCCAGAGATCTACAGGTAGATACCCTAGATACGGCTTATGTCACGGCCGAATATCATCGTGGTCAGCCAGTTGATAGCCACATAGAGCCTATTTCTCCAGCTGACAACACGAGTCAGGTACGCTGAGCGCCAGATGAACCAGCTTGCAAATCCTGCGATGGATATGCCCTTCGAGTCCTGCGAATAGGAAAAAAAACACACGCTCAGTTCGACTCCTGAGCGTCTAGTGAACTGCAAAGATTCACAAAGAACGGAGGAGCAACCAACCTTGCTTTGCCTCAGGTCTACCAGAGCTTTGTACCTTCCAACGGTTGCCATACTCCCTAGATGCTTATACACAAACTTTGGACCTAGATCGACTTCGACCTGGGAGTTTGCGTGCCCTCCTCCAGATTTCATCACACGGTTGAGCAGGCGAGCGAGGTACAAGCCTTGCCGCTCGGCAACCTGTTCAGGAGTACAAGTGGGGAACAAAATCATACTCCCTCCGTCCCATAATATAAGAGCGCTTTTGGTACTAGTGTAGTGTTAAAAACGCTCTTATATTATGGGACGGGGGGAGTAGAATGCATGACTGATATGCAGCATCGCAAAGGCTTGAAGGAATCTACCCACATCGCAAAATCTTATGTCATGCCCAACAACCCAAGTGTCTGTAATTTGATGGGATGTATAACCATCTGTTCAATTTTATTTTATGCTATGTTTCTATTCCACCCAGTTCTATTGCACTTAAGGAAAGAGGAAACAATTAATAAGCCCCATTTTTTTCTGAGATAGTAACTTGACAAAATGCTTCCATACTCTTGAACTGCGTCAAGATAGTTCATGAAATTACCTGAGCTAAGGCTGGGAGAACTTCCTTGCCAGTGCTTTCAAGGAATCCACAGCAATCACCAACAGCGAATACATCTGGGACAGAAGGAACACGTAACCACTCATCTACACCGATCCTGCAAACAGCACATAACCTATTAACAATCCTAGGATTTACACATGAGGCAACAGGCGACATACCCCCCGCCCCCTCCAATAAATAAACTATGTAAATTAATTATAAGGTCCTACCAATCAATTATACCTTCCTCCGTGGGACTTAGGAAATGGCAATGACTTGACGAATGATGAAGCACCAACTCCAGTAGACCATACCAGCAAACCATAAGGAACCTCCTCTCCATTGTCCAGGATTAGTTTGTCAGGTTGTACATCCTTCACGATTCCTCGTACAAGTCTAACACCTGACTGGTCGATGACCATGCAAGGGCAGGTTATATTCATATTCCAAATGACATGGGAGAGAATGATACACAGCTATTACAACTACCAACTATGTACATCATGTTCCCGAAAACAAAAACTATGTATATCATGGGGCGATCTGAATGCCTTATTTGAAAATCTACTGGTCCCCAAGTATTGGTTGATGATGGCTAAAGATACCGAACAAAGATTACTGACCTTAACTAGTTGGTTTATAGCATACTGCCTGAGGCGAACATCAAAGGATGACAATATCTCATTTGCCTGAAATGAAAGCAGAATACCAGTTGCTAAGCCCCAAATTCAACAAGAGTAGGGATCAAATCAGAAAATCGACAACAAAAACCTCAATCAGGGTCACATGGACATAATCTTTCACATGTGAGTAACGTTCTTTCACATCTCTGATGATGAAATCACTAAGTTCCCCGCTAAATTCAACCCCTGTTGGACCACCTCCAACAACAACACAGTGCAATAGCCTGCGCTTCTCACCCTCTGATATGCCTGTTTAACAAAATAGCATTGACCCATAAGCGATAACCAAATGGGTATTAAATGTTTGTGCACACAAGGTATATTCTGAGAACGAAGCATATGAGACATAAAAAATGATTTGCCCAAAATGCATTGAACAAAAAGTACGGTAATGAAGCATATGAGAGATGACATAGATTTGTCCAAAATTCATCGAACAAAAAGTACACGCAACTGTGTCCACTTGACTTAAGTAAAAAAAATACCATTATACGGAGACAACAAAGTGCGAAAGTAATAATTGATGACTGTGCCAGAAGGGTAATTAGATACATATTGAGCTGCTACCATACCGGGTACATCAGACAGCATCAGATTCAGAAGGAGCTTCCTGCGGATCTCTTGAGCATCGTGAACTTCCCGAAGAAAGGTTGCATGTTCAGTAACACCACGTATACCGAAAGTCGATGCCTCAGCTCCACATCCAAAGACCAACTTGTCATACGAAACCTTGAATTTCCACGGCTTCAAGGTATCTTTCTCACCCTCAGTAACTGTCTCACAATCAATCTGAAATCAAACGAGTCTGAATAAATGGATGTAAAAGCTGTGGGGAGAAATGCTCATGTTGTCCCCCAAAAAATAATGTAATATGCCAAATCCCTCTTAAGTAAATGTCTAGCCTTCAAAATTATGAAGAACAATTCCCTCCTGTAGTGATAGAGATGCTCAGGAGTGTTAGGCACAAAGCCAACAGGAACTGTCCAATAAGTTGCAGAGTGAATCTTCTATTAGACAGACTCCTGAACAAGCAAAGTTACTCGATGCTACTGCATGAACAAGCCAAAATGATATAGAAGTCTCATGTGCATACTGTGTGAATATGTAAGGAACAGAAGACCTGGCGTGTGATGAATGAATATAAACAAGTTTGCCTTTTCTCTGCAGCTGACTTCCCCGTGTTAAAGAGTTTTGGCCTAGGGGAGATGAATTCTAAGCTAGTACTAGTACAGTTAGAAAATATCCACAAAGTCATAAATGAGTGGGAGCTGGTGACAACTTTTCCGTCTCTCTCGTTCCATTAACATATAGCTAGCCCGCTACTACATAGAGCTAGGCTATTTGACATGCAGCAGCTGCTGAATGGGAGTAAAGCGCAGATTCCTCTTCCTTTTCTCCATCCAAAACCCAAAAAGATCGGACGTGGTTATGGACATCAGAAAAGGTCAAGCACGACTGCGCACACAGTATCATCCCCTTCCACGAATCTCGGGGACACAAATTCCACATCTGTAAAAGCGACCCCCGTTTGACAGGATCAACGCGCGCGGCGCCTCTCACCAACCAACCCAGGAATAAGCTCACCGTGTGCGCGTCGGGGTCGACGGCGGTGCAGCGGGCGAGGAGGAAGTAGGAGCCGGGGGAGCGGGAGACGGCGGGCTGGATGCGCGCGAGCGGCTCGGCGACGGAGCGGAACTCGAGCGTGCCGACGCAGGTGGAGGCGAGCAGCGGCGTGAAGACCATGTGGTTGCGCGGGGAGACGCAGACGACGTCGTAGCCGGTGGTGTCGAGGTCCTTCATGAGGCGCGACCCCGCCCACCCCGTCCCGAGCACCACCACCCGCGGCTTCTCCCCCTTGACCGTCGGCCCCAGCCCCGCCAGCCCCCTCCGCAGCACAGCAGCATCCCCCGCGTCCGCCGCCGCAGCCGCCGCGGCGGTGGAGAGCGGCGAGAACGGGCCGCGGCCGTAGAACGCGGGCGCGCAGGCGCGGCGCGAGACGCGGGAGAGCGAGCGGAGCAGGGAGGACGCGGCCATGGCGAGACGACTCACGAGATGCGAACGCCACGGGAGCGAGTGCGATGAGTGAGGCGAGTTAACGGGGGGCCGTTGGGCCCGCCCGCGCGGGCTAGCCGCCGGGCTTCTGCGACGTCGGATCGCATCTGGACGGCCCGGGCCCATCCTCGGTGTGTCCGTCCCGTCTGCGGCAGGAAAAAACGGATGAAAAATCTGTGTTCTCCAGCGCTTCTCCAGGAAAAGCCACGTGTCGCGAACCCCATCCGGTGCCGTGCTCCGCCGCTCGGCCGCCACACGACCCCTCTTCCTCCAGCGCGGTTCTCCCTGGACCTGGTTCGCCAACGCCGTGGACACACGCCCGAGCCACCGGGCCCAGCGGCGCGCGCGGACCATACGCCCGTGCCTCTCCCTGTCAACAACGGACGGGGGCTCCCCCCTCGTTTCTCTCTCATCTCACGGTCTCCTCCTCCTCTCCTCTCCCCGCCGCTCATCCCACCCCTCCCAAATTCGCCTCCGCCTCCGCCTCGCCGGCCGCGACCGACCATGGCGGCCTCCGCCTCCGCCTCCACGTCCCTCTTCGGGCCCTGCGCCCTCACCGCCAGGCTCGGGGCGGGGCGGCCGTCCGGGGGGCCACGCCGGCGCGTCGACGCGCGCGGCCGCGGCCGCCTCTCGGTGGTGGCCGTGCAGACGGGCCCGCAGAAGCCGTCGCCGTCGCCCTCGCCCTCGTCCCCGGCGGCGGACGAGGCCGAGGCGCTGCAGAACCTGCTCAAGCGGGAGTACAAGTACGGCTTCGTCTCCGACTTCGAGTCCTTCTCCATCCCCAAGGGCCTCTCCGAGGCCACCGTCCGCCGCATCTCGGAGCTCAAGGCGGAGCCGGCCTGGATGCTCGACTTCCGCCTCGCCGCCTACCGCCGCTTCCTCACCATGGCGGAGCCCACCTGGAGCGACAACGTCTACTCGCCCGTCGACCTCCAGTCCCTCTGCTTCTACTCCGCGCCCAAGACCAAGCCCAAGCTCAACAGCCTCGACGAGGTCGACCCCGAGCTGCTCAAGACCTTCGACCGCCTCGGGATCCCTCTCGGCGAGCAGAAGCGCCTCTCCAACGTCGCCGTCGACGCCGTCATCGACTCCACCTCCATCGCCACCACCCACCGGGAGGCGCTCATGGCCAAGGGCGTCATATTTTGCTCCATCTCCGAGGCCATCCGTGAGTACCCGGACCTCATCAAGCGCTACATCGGGAGCATCGTGCCGCCCGGTGACAATTACTATGCCGCGCTCAATTCAGCCGTGTTCAGTGACGGATCCTTCTGCTACGTGCCCAAGGATACGGTCTGCCCCATGGAGATATCAACCTACTTCAGAATCAACGACAAGGAGACCGGGCAGTTTGAGAGGACTCTGATTGTGGCTGATGAGAGGAGCACGGTTAGCTATTTAGAAGGTTGTACAGCTCCAGCATATGACTCCAACCAGCTCCACGCCGCGGTGGTGGAGCTTGTGTGCGAAGAAGGGGCCGAGATTAAGTACTCCACCGTGCAGAATTGGTATGCCGGCGATGAGGAGGGCAAAGGGGGCATTTACAATTTTGTGACCAAGAGGGGGCGGTGCAAGGGGCGTGGCTCGAAAATCTCATGGACACAGGTTGAGACAGGGTCAGCAATCACCTGGAAGTACCCAAGTGTGGAGCTTGTTGGGGACGACACTGTTGGAGAGTTCTACTCCGTAGCACTGACCAAGGATTACCAGCAGGCCGATACAGGGACAAAGATGATCCATAAGGGGAAGAATTCACGCAGCCGGATTATATCCAAAGGTATCTCGGCAGGAAAGTCAAGGAATTGCTACCGTGGGCTGGTCCAGATGAATTCAGGTGCAGAGAATGCTTATAATTCTTCGCAGTGTGATTCATTGCTGATTGGGGACAACGCTGCCGCCAACACCTATCCGACCATTCAGGTACTTTCTGCTTCTTAATTACATGTTTGTTTATCTTAGTTTGGCATGCAAGGTTCAGTTGCTGCCATGCTCTGTGTCTGTGCCTAATTTGCGGTTAGTTACTGTTAAGTGGTGAAACACGCACAGAATTGGGACCTCAGTTGCACGCGTAGTAGATAAGATTTGAGGCAAAATTTTGCTGACATGATGTTGCAATGAAGGAGCTTTGGTAATTTGGTTTTTCGAGGATACCATTTGTTATGGGGCTGTTTGCACAGTGGCCATGTGACAACCAGCAACAGCAAGAACATGGACTCAGCCTATGTGTGCGATAGAAGCCTCATGTTTGCACATCCTTTAATGCATAGGATATGGCATGCTTAGAGATAGTCTTGAGAGAAGTATTCATGCTGTATACATATGGGTCTTCAGACTATGAAGAGCCCAATTAAATTAGGAAAATAGAGTTATGGTTCTGTGAAGAGTTTTGAGTTGTGCTCCAGCTTGTGGTTGTGTCAGTCACCTATATAAAAGGCAGTTGTGTAACTCTTTAAGCAAGCAACAAATAATTGAACATTTAGTTAGAACTCATAATTTATTGAATTGCTCATATAGATATAGTTCAATATCTGATATATAAAGGGCCTTTTTTCTGTCCTAGGTTAGTTTGGCACGCAAAGTTCGATTGCTGTCATAGGGCAGGCTCTGTCTCTGTGACTAATTTGTGGTTAGTTACTATCAAGTGTCGAAGTACATATAGAGTTGGGATCTCTGTGGTACATATGGTATATACGATTTGAGGCAAAACTATGTGCTGACATGATATCGGAATTAAGTAGCTTTGGTAATCTGGTTGTTGAGGGTACCATTTGTTAT
Source organism: Aegilops tauschii subsp. strangulata (assembly GCF_002575655.3). Lineage (NCBI taxonomy): Eukaryota > Viridiplantae > Streptophyta > Magnoliopsida > Poales > Poaceae > Aegilops > Aegilops tauschii. Next base: position 464,988,923 of record NC_053037.3, on the reverse strand, counting down.
GTGGGGTGGTTTCCGCAGTGGTCATGTGACAAGCCGGCAGCAGCAACATGGACTCAGCCTATGTGTGCGTGTGCGATAGCAGCCTCATGTGTGCATATCCGTTAAGGCACAGGATAGGGCAGGCTAAGGGATAGACAGTAAGAGAAGTATTCTTGTTGGATATAGATGGGTCTTTAGACTAGGAAGAGTCCAAAACTTTGATAGAGTTATGGGTCTGAAGAGTTTGAGTTGTGCTCTGACTTGTGCATAAGTCAGTCTCCTATATAAAGGGCAGTTGTGCAACTCTTTAGTCAAGCAATGAATCATCGATCATTCAAGTAGAACTCTTAATTTATTAAATTCTTCATACAATAGTTCAATATCTGCTATGAAACGCACGCCTCCTAGGAGGAGTGTAACTACAACTCTCTCTTGAAATGAAACGCACGCTCTCATGCGGTTTCTCGAAAAAATAGTTCAATATCTGCTATATAAAGGGCCTTTACTCTTACCACGAGAGGGATCATGCCCTGCAGGGGCTAGTTGAGGGCATGTGTTGCCGCTGGTCTTCAAACTCTTCCCAGGCTGAACCATAACAATTCCTAGCGTAAAATTAAATTTCTCTCCATTTAAGTTTTAGACATGCAAGATAAATGTTAATGGTATTCTGCCTAATTCTGAATTAAACTCCCATGTGTACTGGAACTCAGAAGGTATCAGTATCTTGATATAGCATTGATCTGTGCAACCTTATAAACACTCCTGTCATTTGCATACTAAAAGCACACTCAGAAGTTGTCATGATAATGATGGAAGAAATAATAAGGTAGAAATTCTTGCATTGACTTGGAGTGAGAGAAACTTTGCAACTCATTGATGCAAGTTTTATGGTTAAGACTGATAAGGCATATGAGCCATATAATCATTAGTCAAGACAAGTTTAATAGGCATTATGGGAAGTGCAGTGCTGCATTTCATAATGTTCTCCTTCACACCTTACTTTGTTTTAGGTATATACAGATATACTACTAAGCAAATACTATATGAATTACTACCTCCGTTCACTTTTATAAGGCGTTGTAGCATTTCAGACACAGTGCAAAACAGTTCTATTTCAGTTGTCTGAAACGACTTATAAAGTGAACGGAGGGAGTATCTTTTATTATTTTTACTAGTGCACTTCGAGAATCTTACATATACATCCATGCTAAATAGACTTCTATAGCTGGCTGAATTACTCAATTAGGTCTAGCGGTTAATCTTGATACTTCATCTGATGTCCCTATAATCTCAAGGGACACGTGTGCATTGTCATGCTTATTCTTATTCTAACTTATGCAACCACTTGCATAAGCTGCATGAATATCGGGGTCAACAACTCCTATGTTCTGCATGCCTAAGCTGCATGTGTATCTCATACTGCACTTGCATAAGTGTGCGTCCTGTACTGTATTGGCATGAGCTCTATGTGTTAACAACGGTTCTTTCTGACAAGTAGTTATACCAGGGGTTTGCTTACCTTCATTTCAATAATAGTTCCTCAGAAAACCTCATTTATAGTATGATTTTGACCCAACTTTCGTGGCAACAGGTGGGTTGCACTAGTGGCCGTGTTGAGCATGAGGCAAGCACATCCAAAATTGGCGAGGATCAGCTATTCTACTTTCAGCAAAGAGGGATTGATCATGAAAAGGCCGTTGCAGCCATGATAGGTGGGTTCTGTAGAGCCGTCTTTGAACACCTTCCTTACGAGTTTGCCCAGGAGGTGGATGCACTAATGAACCTGAAGCTGGAGGGATCAGTTGGCTAAGTTATTGGTTCAACAAGTCTGCGAAATATCACCCGATAATTATCTGAAATACCATACGATGGTTATCTAAGGAAGTCCATGTGACCATGTACAGCAGCAGTATGAGACTGAGAAGAATAAGTTACATGATAAAAGGACGTTTCATGGCTTGTATAATCGTCCACGACAGCGAAGAGAACCGCGGCGCTTCTCTTTTGTTGTCCATTTTTGTTTCTGGTTCCTCTGCTGTGTAAACGAGCTCATGTTCGGATGCCAATACAAGAAATAGAAACTGTCGTCTTCATGTATTTCACTGTGGATCTTGTATCAATGTATGTATGGGCAAACTTGATTCTGCCATATTTTGATGGGAGCAACCTCTTCTGGGGTGCTGAACACATGATGTATTCCAGCTTCATTTTGTTCATCGCCAGGCAAACGAGGCCGCTCATAGCACTGGCTTGGCCAATTGAATAAACTGCCGCAGGGCAGCATCCTGTACGAGACAAAGACGCCACAGGTCCATGAATTCCAATGGCCTGGACAGGAAGTGTACATCTGATGTCGTTGATCCATGTGTTATTTGAGAGTGCCTCGGCCACATATCTAGTCTTGTATCATTTGAAAATGACTGGCGCGTTCGTCAGAATTACGGAGTATGATTTAATATATGTTGACTGTAAGTCCAGCAGCAGAACACTGTACAGGTGACAGATCCTTTTATTCGATATAAATCCCGCTGTGCGCACAGATAAATTAACTACGCCAGTCGCCAGACCATATGCGCCACAACTATATACACACCACTGTCGGCTCCCATAACCCGGGCCGTGCAGGAATGAGATCGATCATCATCAGACGGCGTTCTTGATGGCGGAGCTGTAGCCGTCCTGGTCGTCGTAGAACTTGGACCACAGCATCACCCCTCCGTACTTGCTGGAGCCCTTGAGCGCTGGGAGCACCTGCGACTCCAGGCTCCCCGCCGGTATGAACCCGCTCCCGGCCGCCGCCGGCGCCGCCGGCAGCCCGAGGAAGATGTACTTGGCGTGGACCCCCGACGTCCACTGCTTCCACGAGTCCATGAGGTTGGCCGTGTCCCCCTGCACGTACTGGCACGGCGGGTTGTTGTAGAACTGCACCCACACGTAGTCGAAGAGGCCGGTCTGGAGCGCCTTGCCGACCCACTGGTCCGGGAACGGGCACTGCGGCGCCGCCGACAGGTACACCTCCTTGCTGCCCCCCTTGCCCTTGCCGCCGTAGGCCTTGAGGTGCGCCGCCAGCGCGCCGTAGTAGTCCGGGTTCCCTCCCTCGATGTCGAAGTCGACGCCGTCGAGCACGGCGGCGCCGAGCGGCCGCTTGGGCGAGCTCCCGCCGAGGAAGCTGTCCCAGATGTACTTCGCGAGGTCGGCGGCGTCCTGCTCGGAGTTGAGCGTGTACCCGCCGGCGCCGCCGCCGATGGAGAGCATCACCTTGACGCCCTTGGACTGGCAGAGGTTGATGTCGGCGGTGAGGTTGGTGCAGGCGTTGGAGTAGGGGTCGCAGTGGCCCGCCAGGTTGAGCTGCGGGGTCTCCTGGGCCGACCCGAAGCTGCAGAGGAAAGCGATGTTGACGAAGGCGTAGTTGCCCGTGCTGCAGGTCTCGGCCAGGGTGCCCTCGTTGCCGTTCTGGCCCCAGTAGATGGCGATGCTGCCGCCGTGGCTCCGTGGGGCTGAGGAGAGGAGGAAGATGGCGGCCAAGAGGCAGGCGACGGAGAAGGAGCTGCTGGCTTTAGCCGGGATGGCCATTGTTGGTAGCTGCGGCTAGCTCTTTCGCTCACAAGGGAGTGGGGCTTGCTTCTTGCTTTAGATATGGGACGCTGCTGTGCTACCTGCTTGATTTATACTGTACTCCGGTGATCGGGTCTCGTTAGGAATTTGGGCGTGCCCTCGAGGTAACGCTGGAGACATATCTTTGTTTGTTTAAGATTCTGAACATTCTCAACACGTCGTTCGGCCCCGATCTTGTTTTTTTGGAGTTGCATGCATCTCCATCTGCTACGGCACGTTGCTAATTTTAACTGCATGTTTGGGATACTCGTTCAAACACAGTACTGACTTGTTCATATCACAGTCCTCTCGATCTGTTATGTTACGGGCTTGCGGCACAATCCGTTCATTTTTTTTGTGTTGAACTTTTCTCTTTTAATAAAAAAGGTTTAAATTTTGAATCCACTTCATTCAAAAGATCTGGTCAGTGGTCGGTGGTCGGTGGCGATAGGGGGTCCGCGCAACTCCAGGAGAAATCCTTGCTCCGGTCTTCATCGGCGCAGGCAATGGCGGCGCCCACAGGTGCCACGATCTTTCTAGAAAGCGTTGTCGTGGAGGTGTGCTCCTCTATCTCCCCATGGCTTTGGCTCCGGAGGAAAATCTCAAATCCGTTGGATCGGGTGATGGAGGCGTCTTCGCGTCTTTCTCCTCCTTGGGGGCATCTACTCGAAGCCGACTATGACTGGGAGACGGGTGGATGGCGACATATTCGCCGTGTTGTTTGCTGGGGCGGGGCGTTGCTTTCTATTTGGCGACGATGGTGGCATCGAGAGGAGCTTGGATCATGGCGCGGACTTCGGTAGTCGGTTCTTCCTGGTGTGTCCGAGATGCTCTTCTATGGGTTACTTGGTTGCTTTGAACTCGGAGCTGTGGTGAAGCATGCCTAGGTAGCGATGAGGACTGGCGCTCAGTGGCCGTTTCTGGAGGGCACGGTCGTCACAAGTCCTGCATATTTCCCTCGCAAAGCTCGTCGTCAAAGTCAGAGTTGTCGGTTGCTCGCCCATGTGGCCTTCTGTTGGCATGTGTCGTCGTGGCTTCTATGCAATTGTTTGAAGGCTGGCTTCGATGTTGGAGCTCTATGGCGAAGTCGGAGTCGCCCGTTCAGAGACAACCGGTGATGATGATGACGCTTTCGACTCCTCGGCAGGTGTCTTTCTTTTTTCCAGCTTTGTATTTCATGTCGGTGGCCAACTTGGCCCATGGTGTCCATGCTATGGGTTGGATTGTATCGGTTTTAGCCTGGTTTTCTGCCAATTAATCGGACAAGTTAGGGGTTGTTTGGTTGCCGGACTTACCTCGCCACGCCGAAGGTGCGGCTGTTTGGTTGCCGACGAAGGTTAGTCTCGCCACAACGCAGAGAGTCTTTTGTAGTAGAATTTTTCGCCGAAAGTGTGGCGCTGGTTTTGCCCGCCACACTCTTTGGGAAAATGGCAAGTCTTTTACTTTCTTTTAAAAGAAGATGACGCTGATAAAGTAAAGTGCACAACATCTCTACTCCTATAGTACAAAAAAAAAAAATTAAACTTGGATTAGCCACGATCCTGACGCAGAGGCATTTCCTAGCCGTTGATTTCTTCCATAGAGTGAATCCCTATCGTTTATCATAGCAAACTTGAGTGTTCCAACGGCTGTACTTACCTGGATTCGCTCCATCCAGTCACGCGCCAAAACGAGGTGGATGTGATTTTTCTGGAACTATCGAGACATTGCACGCCTACTTGCACACCTTACACATCCTCACGTGATGACGACTACTAGAAAATTTCTCATTCAAGATCTTCTGTGGCTAGCTTTTGTAGTATCAATCGTGTAAACAGAGATTTATTTTATACAGGAACAAATGCAGTTTGATCAGGACACCACGTGCACTGCACGTGCCTCCTACTAGTATTTATAGTCCTTTTTTGCCGAAAATTTATAGTCCAACACTCAGTCCTCACATGCGGTTTAAATGTGGATCAAAAGTTCGTCTCCGTTTTTTATTTATTGTATATATCTGAGTTTCCTATGTAAACCAGCTTGTACCGAGAGACACGACAACGTTGGCAACTCTCTGTCGACCGTCAGGGACACGTGCCCCCGATTTTGCCGAGTGCCCGGCTCATTGTAATGTTTTCTAGTCTGCACTTCGCAAAGGCAAGGCTTTGGTGAGTGTTGGCTTTGTGCCAAGTGCTTTTCCGCTGCACTCAGTTTTAGGAGGGCCTTTGTTGAGTGTCTGACAAAATGCACACGCTCAACAAAGAGCAGGATACTCCGCAGTCTCGTTGATTTGGACAATGCCATGTTATGATTGTTTTTCATTACAACAACAATGCATAAATATTTTTCACATATATAGAGAAAAGCTATTCTACTGTGCAGGAGATACTCTGTGCATGGATCAAGCATCCGTGATTGCTTTGAGATTCATGCTACTTTTTTGTTGTTTTCAGAATTTGTCTTGTTTCAAATAGTTACATTGGGTTTTTCTTCCAGTTTCAAAGTATACCTTAATGTTTCATTGTGTATAACCGTGTATCAGCAAACCCGATTTAGAACAAGTGCATTCCTTTTTATTGGTGCACAACGAAACATGATGATACACGTTGAAACAAGACAAAAACTGAACGAAACATTTTCAAACCAGGTAAATTTTGACAACCTAAAAAGTAGCCCGGGTCTCAGAGCAATCACGAACGATGGAAACCACTCTCTATATTGCTCCCCCTCTGTAATTTTGTTCCGGGAGTATGAAGAAGGTTCTGTCCCTGCTTGGACAGGCCACTCTCTATATCACGTCAATAATAGTAACCCAAACGATGTATCCCTCATGTTCGTTCGTCCCTCCTCCATTCCCAAATAGTCAAGTGCATGCATGCATATGCATGCACAACCTGGGCGATAGAGGCCGGCACTGGCTCGCAGGCGTGTGGGGCGATAATCGATGGAGCCGATCGGCGACCCGCGGGAGGGGCCGTCGACGGAGCGCGCGTTCGAGGAGCAGACCATCCCGCCATGGACGGAGCAGGTGACGCCGCGCGCCGTGGTGGCGAGCCTGGTCCTGGGCGCGGCCTTCAGCGGCGTCATGATGAACCTGGTGTTCACGTCGGGGATCGTCCCCACGCTGAACATCACCGCCGGCCTGCTGGGGTTCTTCCTCCTCAAGGCGTGGACGCGCCTGCTCGACAAGCTCGGCGTGTTCTACGAGCCCTTCACCCGCCACGAGAACGTCGTCGTCCAGACCTGCGTCGTCGCCTGCGCCAGCATGACCTACAGCGGTACGCCTCGATCGTCGACCATGAATCTCCTCTGCTCGGTCGGCCGGTCCCTTGATTTCGCGTGTGTTTGCGGCGTTGTTAACTGATTAGGAGGGTTCGGGTCGTACCTGCTCGCCATGGACCATAGGACGGCGGAGAAGATCAACACCGGCGAGGTCCACGGCAGAAACGTCAGCGAGCCGACGCTACCCCGGATTATGGCCTTCTACTTTCTCATCAGCTTCGTCGGAATTCTCGCCATTATCCCCATGAGGAAGGTACCAACCTACGTGCGCCGCCAATGAGATAAAACTTGAACCGTACGCGCACTGCACCTAATTATAGCTCTGGCAAAGTTCTTTCTGATGCATTCCTACTGTGCTGGCCGGTTAACGTGTAGACGATGATCATCCGCCACCGGCTGACGTTCCCGAGCGGCTCAGCTACGGCTCACCTCATCAACAGCTTCCACACCCCTTACGGAGCCATGCAAGCAAAGTAAGCACGCACGGAGCTACTAAATCAATCACATCAACCTAGCTACTGCTCAACTCCGGTAGCAAGCAACAAGATAAGATAATGCTGGGTTGAGTAATCCATTGGTTTCATAACACAGGAAGCAAGTGTCTCTGATGATCCAGTCGTGCCTGGGAAGCTTTTTCGTGTCCATCTTCCAATGGTTTTACTCCGGCGGACCGCATTGTGGCATGACCTTCTTCCCTTCATTTGGGCTTGCCGCCTTCAATCGCGGGTAACTTATCCATCCATCCATTCTACATGTCGCAATCCAACCGAGAACTACTTGTTAGAGATGATCAGTGAAAGCTACTTGTGCTGTGTGATGCGTTCAGCTTCTACCTCAATTTGAACGGAACATACGTCGGCGTCGGGATGATCAGCCCTTACCTGATAAACATCTCGATGCTGGTCGGGGCCATCGTCTCCTGGGGATTCATGTGGCCCTACATCGAAACCAAAGAGGGGAGCTGGTACGCCGCCGATCTCCAGGAAGGCAGCTTGCGTGGCATCAACGGCTACAAGGTGCGTAGTTTCTGATCGACCAACAGATTTGGACGTGGAGCACATGCACGCACGCTCTATTCGACTGGTGATGTAATTTCAGGTGTTTGGCGCCATAGGCATGATCCTGGGCGACGGCATCTTCCAGCTGGTGGTGATCATGGTGAGGACCCTGCAGACGATGCGGCACCACCAGCTGGAGGCGGCGGAGGCGCTGCGGTCCTTCTCCGACGCCAACGCGGTGCCGCGCAACGTGCTCAGCTTCGACGACCGGCGCCGGACGCAGGTGTTCCTCCGGGAGCACGTCCCGGGCACCCTCGCCATGGGCGGCTACGCGGCCCTGGCGCTGCTGTCCACCGTCGCCATCCCGCACCTCTACGGCCAGGTGCGGCACTACCACGTGGCGACGGCGTACGTGTTCGCGCCGCTGCTGGCCTTCTGCAACGCCTACGGCACGGGCGTGGCCGAGACCAACTTCGCGGCGCAGTACAGCAAGCTGGTGATCCTGCTGTTCGCGTCGTGGATCGGGTACGGCAACGGCGGGGTGGTGGGGAGCCTCGTCATCTGCGGCGTCGTCTCGTCCGTCGTATCCACCGCCTCCGACTTCATGTCGGACTTCAAGACCGGGTACCTGACGCTCACCTCGCCGCGCGCGCTCTTCGTGAGCCAGGTCATCGGGACCGGCATCGGCTGCGTCGTCAACCCGGCCGTGTTCACCGTGTTCCACCACTTCTACGAGGAGGCCGGGAACAAGATCTACCAGGTGCCGCTGGCCAAGATCTACCGGGCCATCGCCGTGGTCGGCGTCGGCGACCTGGACCTGCCCCGGCACTGCCTGAGCATGAGCGTGGGCTTCTTCGTGCTGGCGCTGGCGGTGTGCGCGCTGCGGGAGGCGGCGGCGCACTACAAGTGGCGCGCAAGGAACTTCATCCCGAGCGTCACCGGCATGGCCATGTCGTTCCTGCTGGTGCCGGCGGTGGCCATCGACATGTGCGTCGGCAGCCTGGTGCTCTACCTGTGGACCAGGTCGGACAGGGACGGCGCGCAGGCGTTCGGGCCGGTGCTCGCGTCCGGGCTCATCTGCGGCGACGGGCTCTTCTCCATCCCCTACGCGCTGCTCGCCAGGTACGGCGTCACGCCGCCCATCTGCATCAGGTTCGTCGCCAGGGAGCAGAACGACAAGCTGGACGCCTACCTGGCCACTGTACTTGAGAAGTCCCGATGAAGGCTGTCGACACCCAACCCTTCCTGACCTGTAGATCCTGCCATGATGATACGACGACATGATCTAGTGATAGCATGTAAATTGGAACTTCTGCAATTATTGGTCGTTTGATGTAGAATGAACAGACTTTTCGACCATGTCAGCAGTTTACCACATGATCAACTATGTAGTGCAAATGTACAATACAAACCTAACTACTAGTTAAAAAACGCTCTTATATTATGGGACAGAGGGAGTAGCAAACAGAGTGACCATGACCATAGTGGATCAGATGAATCAACATATCAACGAGGCTTCATGTGCATTTGAGGTGCGGGAAACAAGAAACAGATAGCTTTTTCAAAACAAAACAAAAACCCTGAGAAACCAAAGAACCCTGATGAGATGTGCAACTGATTTCTGCTCAGTTCACCAGCTGTTTGCGCAGCCTGACACTGGAGCTTTTCTTCAGACTTGCACCACTCAACACTAGCCAACACGCACTATTCTATAGAGCACACACATATCAGTCAAAATGGTCAGAATAAAAAGCATGCATACAAGTAGCAGGGCCTCCCAACTCCATTGTGTAAAACTCCTGCCAACATAACAGCATGTAATATTCTATCCAGTACCAACCATCACAATTTAAAGCAACAGCGTAATCTCTACCGAGCCAATAAGACAACTTCAAAACATGGCAACACCGTGAAATCGAATAAATTTAATACAGCACCCAACACCCTTCCAGTTCTCGATCATACCACGAGATGTCAAATATATCGGATGACGGATCAACTAGTCTCCTACTCCCTCCGTCCGAGAAAGCTTGTCCCAAGCTTGTCTTTCAAATGGATGAGTCTAACACTAACTTGGTGATACATCCATTTGAGGGACAAGCTTTTTCAGACGGAGGGAGTACTTGTTAAACAGCTGACTCAGCAACGAAGATAAATGGTTCAGTGCAATAGGACGCAATATTCTTCAACAGGTCAAAAATGTTGCTCCACTATCTAACATCTACTCCAAGGAGAAGCTGAACTGAATTCCACTCTTTCCATGATCATGTTCATGTTTCTTCAAGATATGGCAGTAATTTAACTGGAACAATGAAGCCCAATAGCATGGATTAGTCACCTAACAAACACTAAGGATCACATAATGAAAGATTGAGGTCTCAAAATATACCTCGATCCGGAAAAGTGAGGTTGGAAAGACAATGCCAACACCAGCAGAGCTTCTGAATGTGCGCCGAAACTCAGGGAATGAGAAATTCTTAAACTCACCCTCAGATAACTTGGCAAGATTTCCAGCACAAAGAAATGCATGACCATGAATTCCATTATCTCTGAACAGCTTTAGGGGCAAATCAAAGGATAGATCAGCAAATGCAGAAACAGCAAGATCGCCTCCCAAGTAATCCCTCCCTGTAGAGGCAGCAGCGTCTGACTCGCCTGGGACAGATCTCCGTGGTTCGGATGGGCCAACTCCTCTTGTTTTGAAACCCAACAGAGATGATATCACACCAAGGCTGCATACAGGGGAAGAAAGACCTCCAAGGTAAAATCTATCAGGGACAGGTGAAGACAATTCCATAAATCCTCTGCTCAAAGGTAGAATCACCCCTGCTGATATGCCAACATTAAGGGCAGCATTGCAAAAACCGAGTGGAACAGCGCCGCGACCATCAAACTCCTGCAGCAAAGAAAAGAGTGATGTTTGGTGAGAAAATATTCACAAGGCATACTTCTATCTGGAAACTCATTTGACAAAATTACAAACTTTTAGGTTTCCATCCTTTTCGGATGCTTCCTTCTGCCTCATTCTATTTAGAAAACACTGTCTATAACAAAGCCTTGAGGCAAGGGTATTGTGCTAACAGGCATGGCCCTCATAGTGATATGCAGGTGTCAAGTTGATTGGTCTGAGTTGGAGCGCAAGCGCTCTTTGCTACCTATATTCAAATGTGCTGTAGCATTGCATTACAAGGATTGGTTCCACTACTTCCACACCTATCACAACCGTACAATTCATATGGCTTTGATTAAGGTTGGCCATAAGGTTGCCAACTTTCTCTGGAACTTCGAATAAGGTGATATTCGCCTTCATGATGAAAGATAGTTATGACGCACCAACCAAGGGCCACGACCCAAAACCAACAAAAGAGAATGAGAGAAATGACCAAGACTGTTGTGGACCTTGATTCGCAATGGATAACTACCATGCTGAAGATAATAGCCAGCATGGCTACAGGTGACTGGGTAGACATAGTTTGAAACTAGAATAACTTTGAGTGAATAGATTGTCTGTTATTGCCTGTCCCAAACGTAGATAAAATACATGCCACCTTTATATAGTGGATGATCAGGCCCTTGACCTCTCGTAAGTCCTAATAGGACAATACAATTAGACTTATTAGATCTTTCCTTATTAAACTGAACTCTTTCCTAATCCTATTAACTCTCCTCCTTTCCAGTCCAAGTCCTTGAGAATACAAGCACCTGGCCTTCTTTCCGGCGAGCCAGTCATAGTGAAACTGGTGCTTCTTTGATGAACTGTACTAACATCCACAGCAGAGACACCAAGACTGAACTCTTAACAGAGATATAAAGAATCGAAGAAGCTACACCTGGGTGTAGCTCTTTACTATATACAGCTTTCATGACAATACTCACCAATTATTATAATAAATAATCTGATGGACAACAGGGTAAGTGAGCAATCCGTATGGTAAGCAGAACAGAGTGATGGAAGTTTTGGATGTTCACCACTCATGTGAAAAGAACAAAAGGAGTTCCTACCAAGAAAATCTCAAATCACATTGTGCATGGTAAACAGAACTCATCAATAAATAGTGAGCACTACCAAAAAACGAGCAATAATTCTTCTATATCCTAACAAGGACAGTAATTAATTATCTTCCCAAATCGAAACAAAACTTGCCATGTGAACTGGGTCACGTAAAGTCGGACCAAATATCTCCAAACACAAGTATTGATGACGAAAAAATGGCAATAATTTAGGTACCTAAAACTCTAATACATAATTTTCGTAACCTATATATGCATTGGTTTCTAATGCATTACTCAACATAAGTTATCCATGATAGATCAAAAAGATGAACTGAACACTGATTTATCCAACCGTGAGTAGATACCAGATGTCACAGCCCTAGCTTGGCCTTGCTTGTCATTGCATCATCATCTTGCATCATGTTTAAATTCTCAGAAACTTGAAATGGGGACTGACCAAACCCTAGCACCAAATAAATTCAAATAGGCTCAAATAAAATCACTTCCAATAAACCCAAGTGACTTCAGGAAAAGTCCATCATTTTTGAAATTGGTGAAAACCTCTGACAAAATGTGGTGCATATTTTCCCAAGGTCATTTCAGGTTTTTGGATTAAATCATAAGTATTTGAATTGGAGCATTTAATGGCTACAAATATGTTAAATGCTTCAATAATTCTGAAAACATTTGAGGGCTGTTAGTAAACATTTTAAAAGTGCCCACAAATTTTCTCAGGAGTTTTAAAAATGGTTTAGTATTATTACTAAATCAAAAACAGAAAAGCAGAATAGAAAAACTGAACCAAAACAAATAAGAGAAGGGAGAGAAAGTTACCTGGACCTACCTACTGTGCAGCCCACCTGGCCTGGCCCTGTGCCAGCCCAGCCCACCTCCTCCTCCCCTGTCGTCTTCCTCCCCCTGCCAGGAGGACGGCGCGTGCCCGACGCGCGAACGCATGCGCCCCGGCCACCTCCTCCCTCCCAGCCTGCCTGGCTCCCCCTCGACGCGCCTAGACGACGCCAGCGCGATGCCTGGACGCCTCGGACCCCTCTCACTCCTCCCCGTGGCTCTCTCCCCTCTGCCCCCCTTCCTCTCACCCGCGCCGAGCGCAGCCGTCGCCGCCGACGAGCACCACCGTAGCCACAGCCTCCCCCTCGATCTCTCTCCGTGCTCTGAAAGACCGCCACGACAGCCTCTTCCTCCTCGATGACTCACGCAAGCCCGGACGCCCTGTAGAGCGGCCTTCAACGCCGTCTTCTTCCTCGATGCCGTGGATCGCCGCCGTCGATTTCGTCGCGTACAGGACCTCCCCGAGCACTCTGAGCGTCTCTGCGAGATCAACGTGAGCCCCCGCATCATCTCCCGCTGTTTTCCCTCTCGTTTTCATCCTCTAGCCGTGGCCCCCTTCGACCGAGCGCCGCCGTCCGCCATGGCCGATGCTCTGCTTGATGCCGAGCTCGTTCCGCCTTGCACCGCTGCCCATCGTGCTTCGGGTGTAACACTGATGATGCCCCGCCGCTCCGTTGGGTCGCTAGCAACTCGCAGCCCCATGGCCGAGCACCACCGCAACACGGCCGCCGCTCCGCTCGTCGCTGCCGTCGCTAGACCCCACGCCGGCGGCTGCAACGACCACCACTGGACACGCCACACTGTGGGCGTCCCAGCGAACCCACCCGCACGACCAGCCGTTGCCGGAAACGGCCGGCCGGCGATCGCCGCCGTGCACTGCTTAGCGCCGGCGAGTAGTCGCCGGTTAACCCGTCATTAGCTGCCTAACCATCTAGGTAACCACCCCCTGACCCACTGACAGTCGGGCCCCACCTGTTTAATTAACCAGCTAACGAAATAAGTTAGAATTAATCTAAGTCCAGTGGCCCCACGTGTCAGTTTGACTACGCTGACGTGGCCGTTTACCTGGCCCCACTGGTCAGCCTCTGTTCTTGCCCTGTCACACTGACGTGCGGGTCCCACGGGTCAGGTTTGACCCGGACCAGACCCTGTTGACCTGCTGACGTCACAGTGACGCAGTGCTGACGCAATAACTCATTTCCTGGATTTATTATTATTCAGAAAATTCCAGAAAATAGTATAAACTTCTAAAAATCATATAAAATCAACCGTAGCTCAGAATGAAATAATTTATATATGAAAAATGATCAGAAAAATGCAATCTATCCATCTGTATCATTTTCATGCATGTCAAACTAAGTTATACCTGCTGTATAGGTGAAAACATGATAATGACATTATAAATGCTAAATATGGAGTTTGCATATGAACCCTTAGTTCATATGGACCTCATTTAAACTGTTGCTAGATGCATTAGTGTAAATCATAACATTCTTGACATGTCATGACCATGCATCATATGGTCGCATTGCATTGATTGTGTCCTTCTCTGTTTGCCGGTAACCGTCCCCTCTCAGTAGCCGATGCTCCGATGACGTGATCGATGACACCGATGAAGAACTATAATATCTTCAGAAGTGCCAGGCAAGCAAAACCCCCTTGTTCAATCCGATACAATCCCATTCTCTCGCTCCTGCTCTCTTCTACTGCATTAGGACAATCGATTCAATTGTTACATGTTGCGGTAGTTGAACCCCTTTTCCTCTGCATGACCTGTCATTGCCACAGTAAATAGATGAAACCCACTAGCATGAGTAGGAGTTGTTTGAGCCCTGATGTGCCTACCCATTCATGCTTGTTTGTCATGCCTGCTACTGCTTAGAGTTGAGTCGGGTCTGATTCGTCGGGGATGAATTGGAATGGTGATGAACATGTCCTACTGTGTGTGAGCTAAGTGTGTGAACACGATTTGGTAAAGGTAGCGGTGAGAGGCCATGTAGGAGTACATGGTGGGTTGTCTCATTGAAGCCGTCCTCAGGAACTGAGTTCTGTGTTTGTGATCCATGATACAGTTACTACCACGCATTGGGCCCGAAACCAATGGACCCTCTCGGCTTCTTAATCACCCTTGTCCTCCGTCCAGGAGTTGCAAGTAGTTTCTGGTGTTTGTAGTAAGCTGGAGGCCGTGGACAGCGCTGACCAAGGGGTGGGTTGTGATGCGGTAGGCTCGTGGCCCGGTGTACCGAGTCGCCCGTTTGGTGTCTCGGGAACCCTGCACACATCGTTCCGGGCCGTATGTGGAAACCTCGGCCGGACTCCCTGCGGATGGAACCTGAATAGGCGATAAACCTGGACTAGAGACTTGAGTGTTTAGGTAGGCTGTGGCCGACTCCCTCGCCAGGCTTCCGCTTGAAGGTTGCCGAGGTACACGACATGTACATGGTGGTAAGTGGCGAGAGCGTGTGTGACGAAGTACAGCCCTGCAGGGTTAATATGATCTATTCGAATAGCCGTGTCCGCGGTAAAGGACTTCTGGGTTGCCTATAACAGTTCATAGACAAGTGAAAGTGGATACTCTAAAATGCGCAAGATAAGCGTGAGTGCTATGGATGGCGTTCTCGTAGGGAGACGGGAGCGGATCCATAGTGGTGTATTGATATGGTGAATATGTGGACTCGTGTGCGCCACCTCAAAAGAGTTGCTTGCAGTCGTAGTTCAGGATAGCCACCGAGTCAAAGCTGGCTTGCTGCAGTTAAACTCCACCACCCCCTTTGTTGATACCGATGCATATGTAGATAGTTCTGATGTAAGTCTTGCTGGGTACATTTGTACTCATGTTTGCTTATTTTATGTTTTGCAGAGAGACTTCAGTCTCGCTAGTAGTTCCGCGTGGACTTCGACGTTTAGCTTGTTACCTCAGCTATGATCTTGTGCCCTCGGCAGGATCTAGTAGATAGTCAGGCTTCTTAGCCTTTTTCATTTATAGTTGTCTGTACTCAGACATGTTAAGCTTCCGCATGTGTTTGACTTGTATGCTCTGAATGCTGGGTCGAGAGACCCATGTTTGTAATATCTCGCTCCTCGGAGCCTAATGAATAAATACTTGAGTCGTAGAGTTATGTTGTGATGCCATGTTGTATTTACACATATCGAGCATATTGTGTGTATGATTGAAATGCTTGGTATGTGTGGGATCAGACAACCTAGTTGTTTATCCTTGGTAGCCTCTCTTATGGGGAAATGTAGTATTGTGCTTCCATGAGCCATAGTAGTCCGCTACAGCCCGGTTCACCGGAGTCCTGCTAGCCCAGCACTACTGCTCCGGAACACTTGACTGGCCGGCATGTGATTCACTTCGTTCCTGTGTCTGTCCCTTCGGGGAAATGTCACGCGGTGACATCCGGAGTCCTGCCTAGCCTGCTACAGCCCGGGTTCCCGGAGTCCTGTTAGCCCAGTGCTACAACCCGGATTCGCACGCTGCTGACCGGCACGTTCGATGTTGATTCATGTATGCCTGTCCCCATACGTTAGTGCCGCTTTGGGTTCACGACTAGCCATGTCGGCCCGGGTTCTCTGTCATATGGATGCTAGCGACACTGTCATATACGTGAGCCAAAAGGCGCAAACGGTCCCGGGCCATGGTAAGGCGACACCCGTGGGAATACCATGCGGGAGGCCGCAAAGTGATATGAGGTGTTACAGGCTAGATCGATGTGACTTGGAATCGGGGTCCTAACACCAGAAGCCTCAAATACTTCTAATTGCTGCATATTGACACTGGTAAGGTTATTTGAAGCCAGTCAACAAACCATGACAGGTACTGCCCAAAGCAAAATCAGCAATGCTTAAATGGTATTCCCTCTGTTCCTAAATATATGTCTTTTTAGACATTTCAAATGGACTACAACATACGGATGTATGTAGACATATTTTAGAGTGTAGATTCACTCATTTTGCTCCGTATGTAGTCACTTGTTGGAAACACTAAAAAGACTTATATTTGGGACCGGAGGGAGTACGTATATATACTGCAGTTATATTTAGCTAATGGGTGGCGACAGGAGGGGGATAGGACCCGGGAAAGCCAACCCGTGGCCTGGGTCGTAAAGCCGGAATCCTGACGACGATGGTAGCATTTGTTTGACATTGTTTATCATGTCCGCCCTAGGTTGGCCTGGGGCCCGGCCCAACCTTTGGCTCCACCACCAGGTGGCGAGTACTCAGCTGCTCTTGGCGCAGTAATCGGATAGTTGACTAATTTGATGCCTCAAGTGCTAATAATTTGACCTCCGATGGTTGCTTATGTTCTCTATTGGAATGTGAAGCTATACGTCTGAGGAAGAATAATATGACTTCCGATGGCTTAATTTCAAATAATATGAGCTCGGATGGTTGGTTATGTTCTCTATTGGGATGTGAAGCTATAAGTGTGAGGAAGAATTTGAAAGTTGTCTTCAGGACCGTGACCCATTAGAACAGTCCTTCCAAATAGTTAAATGTCAAAATTATTCAGTTAAGATCATGCTAAGTTTTGATATCCATCTCTTATTGAACTTCCAATTATTTTCCACTGGCAATCTCTCCCAAACAAGTCACTCACAAACAATGAGAGTTGTTGGTAACATGATCAATTGCAATATATTCTACAATCTACATTTCCACTGCCAAACGGAATTTGTTAAAACCAAAGAGAACAGATGTTACTTGCATTAAATACCGGGGTCTTGCACAGTCACTCTTTTGTACATCCATCTTTTTACAGGGAATTACTTATTCCTTGTGGTAAGGGTTTCCATCACTCTTGGATTATTCAATCTAACAGTATATTCCAATGAAATGGTAATGCTGGTATAAAGTATAAAGCACATTCCTGGATTTTGCGCGTTATTTGATGAAAAAATAAACCTGAACTGTGCGCTTAGGTGATATTCGCTAGGCAGTAGCAAAACACACAATTAACACTTAGGCTTCTTTTTCTTGATTTAATTCACAGGTTACTTTACAGTGCAGCTAATAAAAAGCAGATAAACAGTAAGTAGTGAGTGTTTGACGTATTAAAAAGGGCAGCCCGGTGCACGTAGCTCCCGCTTGCGCAGGGTCCAGGGAAGGGTCCGACCACTTTGGGTCTTTTGAATGCAGCCTTTCCCTGCATTCCTGCAAGAGGCTGTTTCCAGGACTCGAAGCCGTGACCTCATGGTCACAAGGCCTCATGGTCACAAGGCAACAGCTTTACCGCTGCGCCAATGCTCCTCTTCAATGTTTGACATATTAGAAAGCAGAAACGCAATGAAGGTAAAGTAGGCATAAACTTTGCATGGAAGATTAACCACGAGAAGTTGGTTGCATAAGAACCTGGCGGAAGAATCTTAGCCCATTTTTCCATAGACCGCCAACTTGAGAAGTTGAGACAAATGCATATCCTTTTGTTGGCCGGAATTCTGAATCTCTTTTATCTATTTTATATGCATAACTCAGTGCAGAAAGCAGATTATGTCCTAACTGCCTCCTTATGGATTCTGATGCCATTTGTGAGGGATCAGTTAAGGTACGCCATGCCAGATCGTAAGACAAGTTATGGTGCCAGGTTGAAAGCAAACCAAACTTAAGGCCAAGAAGACGCTGCTTGTATGATGAAAACTTCAGCCAATCTTCGGAAAGGATTGATGCCCGAGCCGTCAAAGGTGTTGGTATTGATTTCAATCTTGGCAGGTACACTCCAATGTCTATCTTTGATGACTGATCCCAACCATATTCTCCTGAAACATTCCACATGTCCCCATAACCAAATAGGTTCTTCAACATGAACCATCCTTCAACTGGCCATGATATTACCTGAATATAATATAAGCATCATTCCCGGAAACATTTCAGATACTGAATGCAGTTAAAAAAGAAGGCACATATTACTCAAGACCTCCAATGCAATCTTCTGCTCTTATGTTGTTAACACTAAGCGTATACTAGACATTAGAATGACATCACATAACAAACCAATTTACCTATTTTACCCAAATAAAAAGATGTTTGCATGGTTCTGTTTTCTGACTAGAATGGCGTCACATAATACGGTGTATTTACTATGCTGTAGGTCAACCGTCAAAATATATGTTTCCTTACCAACAATAGTTAAGTGGTTTTCTTGGATAAGAGATGGTTCACAGTTGTATGCCTCACTCAAGATAATAAAATGGTAACCAATTGAGTGTTCTCAAATAGCGATGAAGAATTGAGTGTCGCCACACCACCAAATGGTTGTGTCTGATAATCTATCCAAATCCTACATAATTATTAAGATAAATAGATGTATTCATTCGAGAGGGCGTATGCTAACTTAGGTGATAAACGAACACACGAAAGCAACCAAAGTAAGACTCCAAGCATTAAAATTTCCTATTCATACACCAAATAACAGCACATGACTACTGATTAGTGTTACCTCTAATTCTTGTCTAGCAGTAACGAATGCAATAATTGGTAATGTAGGTAAAAAGTGGCCACTTTGAGCATCCTTGGTTTAGAACATGCCAGCAATGCAATGCAATAATTAAACTACAGTACACACATAGTAGCAGCAACGAATCCAAACTAATTCAGCAGCACTTCATCTGACCAACACATCGCTAACGGAAGAAATAACAAACTGAAGGCACTTGCGTTGCAATTTTACAGAGATCTTCACCTCTTTCTTGGGGAAGAAGAAGATGCCACGATTGTAGGGTCTGGCCGCCTCCACGACTTGGATGGTGACGATTGCAGTACCGGGGAACTCGGGCGGGCCTGCGCCGAGGGTGATGGAGACGGAGTCGAACACGTCGAGGCGGCGCAGCAGCGCGTTGGCATGGCTGGAGGCGCGCACCAGGCCCTGCACGGTGCCGGCAGAGCGGAGCAGGTCGGCGACCTCCGCCTCGATGAGGGAGCCGCGGGTCTTGAAATTGCCCCTGATGATGACGTCGTGGACGCGGATGCCGACGGGCTCGGCGTGCAGGCGACGGAAGACGGCCTTCACCTTCTCCTTGTACGCCGGCGGCCCGTCCAGCTCCTCTGCATCGTCCTCCTCCTCGTCGAAGTCGACCCCATTGTCCTCGCCACGGTCGGGCTGGTCGGGAGCCTTGCGGGGCTCGTCCGAAGGCTCGTGGGGAGCAGGGTTCGGGGCTTGCTCGGCGGTGGAATCCGCGGCGATCGCCATGGCTGGGGTTTCGGGTGAAAAGTGGAAATGGAATCTCGCACAAGGTGTGGCGAGGGTTTAGAAGCCTATATCTCTATTCGGCCTGGTCAATCTATTCGTGGGCCTCTATTGCAGTACTAGCTGGGCCATAAACTGGCGAAAAAAGGTAGCTTCCCTTGTTGCTCAAAAAAAAATGTAGCTTCCCTTTGGACGGAAACAAAAAGAAACCACTAAAAAAATCAATCGTCTTAGCTATGGTCCTCATTCCTCAAGCTCACGGGAGATAAAAAGTATGGTTCTAACTAGTAGCTTTAAAAAAATTTAGATGATGCTCAGTTCCACGTAAAATTCAGGTATTTTGCTGGAGAGTATTATGAGGAATCATCCCACTACGAGCCATCCTGACAAATAGACATGTCGATTCTAATGGTGCATGCCCTATCTGCCACCAAGAGGCGGAGGATGTCAGGCATCTTCTATTTGAGTGTGCGCATGCAAGGGATCTTTGGGCGCGGCCGGGCATGCTCGAGCTAGTCGATAACTCATTGCATGTTGATAGATCAGGCTCGGCTATTTTTGAGTACCTGCTATCATTACCGGATAATTACCTACAGATACATCCTAGTGTCAATTTTAAGCAAGCTCTTGGCACTGGAAGTTGGTACCTATGGTGGGTTCGAAGACAAATGACACACAATGCTCCCGTGCCTCCATCATGGAGATGACCAATTTCTGTTCTCTCGATCGCAAGAAATTTTCAAATGTCTTCATCCCGTTCTCTAGAGTTGCCTGAAACAAAATGGAGTAAACCTGACCCACGATATACTAAGCTAAATGTTGATGCAGCGTTCTTTGCAGATGAAGTACTGGGTGCAACATCTGCAGTACTTAGAGATGACAGGGGGAACTTTATTGCGGCTCAGTGCAAATTCATCCCACATGCAGCGAATGTTATTACTGTTGAAGCAATGGCTATGAGGGATGGATTAGAGTTCGCTAATTCGCTCGGTCTGAACCAAGTTGATGCGGAGTCGGACTCACTACAAGTCATCAATTACTGCAATGGACAGACGAGATGGTGGGATGATGCGGCAGCTTTATTCGTTGAGTGTGTGGATTTAGGATCTATGATCGGGAAGGTCATGTTTAAGCATTGTCTTCGTTCTTGTAACAAAGTAGTGCATGTGCTAGCAAACTATAGTTATTGTAATATGGCTTCGATTAGTTGGTTAAACGAGCCTCCTGACTGTATTGTCAGTTTGCTCGTAGACGATGTAAACGTGTTCTGATCTAATAAAGCTAGCCATGATGGCCTTTCAAAAAAACTAGTTCTTTTAACATAGTACAGATGCACACACTCATAGATGCACACATACACTCACCCATATGAATGCACGCACGCACATCCCTACCCCTATGAGCACCTCCGAGAGACTGAGCTGGCACATCTTCTTGAGATTGACGGAGTCGCCACAGACGCCTTCGTAGTCGACGGGAACGTCTCTTCCACTAAACGCACATCGCCGAAAGGCCTGAAATAATTTCAGAAAAATGCGAGCATCGGTGTCAAGTCTAGGACTTGAACTCTGGTGGGCTGGAGATACAACTGTCCTCCTAACCATCCAACCACATATCTCGAATTAGGCTTTTGCCCTACTTTATAGCCCAAATGACCCATCCGATATAAGGTGGTGAGATAACCTTCTTACCAGATCAAAATACAGAGGATAATAAAGAGAGGAGCGGAAACGTCACCAACTCAGCGTTGAGCAAGAAAAAAGGACTAGCCACACTTAACAATAGGCTTGAGGTTGTTACGGCCCAAGGGTGCCTCACCTTATCGGAATCCGCCCAAGTAGGTCATCCTGGGGCCTCCTAGGTCTGTTATGACATGGGACAGTTCGCCTGGGCCATGGTCCTACTACCACGTGGACCTGGAAAACTTGGAGTATACCACGAGATGACTGACGCCCATGAGGACTCCTCTAATTGATTTAGAAGTTAGAACATGTAACCCTAAACCACGTTAGCGATATAAGTTGAGGCTAGATCAGCTAGGTACAGAATCACAAAGATATTGCTCAATGCCTCAATCTTTGTAACCCATGTACACAAATCAATATATGCGAGTAGGAGTAGGATATTACCTCTTTTACGAGGGTCTAAACATGATTAAAACTCTCCCTTGTTTCCCATTCGATCTACTCGTCTGACCAGGTACCCTATCGAAGATTTGACCAAAAACTCCGACAAGGCTACAGGAACTACCAGACGAAGCAAAACCATGCCTCCATAGGAAACCACTGGGCCAGTTACACCACACACACCAAGATATCGCAAGAAAGGGCCGCTTGCACTCTCGCTCTAGGTCGCGGAGCTCCGATCCTGCGAGCGAACAGTTAGGACCGAGAGTGATGATAACTAGGACATGCGTAAAATATAGGAGACCAACGAAACCACCCACGTCAGAGTCGAAGAAGCTTCTCGCCAGGGTCGAAGCAAGCCCGAATACGCTGACTCATTGCAACCAGAAGGTACCTGAGCTTCACGACGACGCCCTCAAGAGGGTGACAAGGCAACACGCCATCTACGTCGAATCTAAAAAAGACGAACTGAAAGTGCAACTATCCTTGGGTGGTTTTGGTACTAACAACATATAGCTCATTGAACTAATGCTATTTCAAGATGATCATTTTAGAAAGTTCAATGATTGGCTTGGCATGGATTAGGAATGTGGACCCCTGAAAATGCTAAGGACACATATTGGCTCAAGCTCAAGACTCTACATTTTCATTTTAGTGATCCAAGATCACATTGAGTCCATAGGAAAAGCCAATACTATTAAAAGGGATGAGGTGTTCCTTAATGGCTTGCTTGCTCAAAATTCTTAGTGATATGCTCCAAAAACCCTCAACCACTTTCTCATATCCACATATGTCTGAAACCAAAAGTCAAACTCGGCCCCACCGATTTGATCTATCCGGCGCCACCGAGTTCATTTGACATAGCCACTGCCAGAAACCCTAATCAATTCGGTCTCACCGATAGGGATCTCGGTCTCACCGAGATGGGATTGCAAACTCTCTGTTTCCCTTCGTAACGTTTCGGTCTAACCGAGATGAGCGATCGGTCCCACCGAGTTCGCAATGCAAACTCTCTGTTTCCCCTTCGTAACATTTCGGTCTCACCGAAATGAGCGAATCGGTCCCACCGAGTTTGCCTGACCAACTCCCTGGTTAGCTTATTACCAAAATCGGTCCCACTGAGTTTGTGTAATCGGTCTCACCGAGATCACGTTATGCCCTAACCCTAATGAAATCGGTCCCACCGAGTTGACATGTCGGTCCCACCTGAAAGCCTAACGTTCACATTTTGAACTGAACCGGTCTAACCGAGTTTTCTGATTCGCTCCCACCGAGTTTGGTGAATTGTGTGTAACGGTTAGATTTTGTGTGGAGGCTATATGTACCCCTCCACCCACTCTTCATTCGTGAGGAGAGCCATCAGAACATGCCTACACTTCCAGCATACATTTTCTGAGAGAGAACCACCTACTCATGTGTTGAGGTCAAGATATTCCATTCCAACCACATAAATCTTGATCTCTAGCCTTCCCCAAGTTGCTTTCCACTCAAATCATCTTTCCACAAAATCCAAATCCGTGAGAGAGAGTTGAGTGTTGGGCAGACTATCATTTGAAGCACAAGAGCAAGGAGTTCATCATCAACACACCATCTATTACCTTTTGGAGAGTGGTGTCTCCTAGATTGGTTAGGTGTCACTTGGGAGCCTCCGTCAGGATTGTGGAGTTGAACCAAGCAGTTTGTACGGGCAAGGAGATCGCCTACTTCGTGAAGATCTACCCTAGTGAGGCAAGTCCTTCGTGGGCGATGGCCATGGTGGGATAGACAAGGTTGCTTCTTCGTGGACCTTCGTGGGTGGAGCCCTCCATGGACTCGCGCAACCGTTATTGATACGTCTCCATCGTATCTATAATTTTTGATTGTTCCATGCTATTATATTATGTGTTTTGGATGTTTAATGGGCTTTAATATGCTCTTTTGTATTATTTTTGGGACTAACCTATTAACCGGAGGCCCAGTGCCAGTTTTATGTTTTTTTGCCTATTTTAGAGTTTCGCAAAAAAGGAATACCAAACGGAGTCCAAACGGAATGAAACCTTCACGATGATCTTTCTTGGAACGAAAGCAATCAAGAAAACTTGGAGTGGAAGTCTAGAACTCCGTGAGGCGGCCACGAGGCAGGAGGGCGCGCCCAGGAGGGTAGGCGCGCCCCCACCCTCGTGGGCCCCTCGTAGCTCCACCGACGTACTTCTTTCGCCTATATATACTCTTATACCCTAGATTGATTAGAGAGAGCCACGAAACAACTTTTCCACCGCCGCAACCTTCTGTACCCGTGAGATCCCATCTTGGGACCTTTTCCGGCGATCTGCCAGAGGGGGAATCGATCATGGAGGGCTTCTACATCAACACCATAGCCTCTTCGATGAAGCGTGAGTAGTTTACCACAGACCTTCGGGTCCATAGTTATTAGCTAGATGGCTTCTTCTCTCTCTTTGATTCTCAATACAAAGTTCTCCTCAATGTTCTTGGAGATCTATTCGATGTAATACTCTTTTGCGGTGTGTTTGCCGAGATCCGATGAATTGTGGATTTATGAACAAGATTATCTATGAATATTATTTGGTTCTTCTCTGAATCCTGATATGCATGATTGGTATCTTTGCAAGTCTCTTCGAATTATCGGTTTAGTTTGGCCTACTAGATTGATCTTTCTTGCAATGGGAGAAGTGCTTAGCTTTGGGTTCAATCTTGCGGTGTCCTTTCCCAGTGACAGTAGGGGCAGCAAGGCACGTATTGTATTGTTGCCATCGAGGATAAAAAATGGGGTTTATATCATATTGCTTGAGTTTATCCCTCTACATCATGTCATCTTGCTTAATGCGTTACTCTATTCTTATGAACTTAATACTCTAGATGCATGCTGGATAGCGGTCGATGTGTGGAGTAATAGTAGTAGATGCAGAATCGTTTCGGTCTACTTGACACGGACGTGATGCCTATATTCATGATCATTGCCTTAGATATTCTCATAACTATGCGCTTTTCTATCAATTGCTCAGCACTAATTTGTTCACCCACCGTAATACATGCTATCTTGAGAGAAGCCACTAGTGAAACCTATGGCCCCCGAGTCTATTTTACATCATATTAGTTTCCTGTCAACTTGCCAATTTTTGTCGCCGTTCTTTTTATTTTGCAATATTTACTTTCCAATCTATACAACAAAATACCAAAAATATTTACTTTACTATCTTTATTAGATCTCACTTTTGCGAGTGACCGTGAAGGGATTGACAACCCCTTTATCGCGTTGGTTGCAAGGTTCTTGATTGTTTGTGCAGGTACTAGGTGACTTGTGCGTTGTCTCCTACTGGATTGATACCTTGGTTCTCAAAAACTGAGGGAAATACTTACGCTACTTTGCTGCATCACCCTTTTTTCTTCAAGGGAAAACCAACGCATGCTCAAGAGGTAGCAAGAAGGATTTCTGGCGCCGTTGCCGGGGAGATCTACGCCAAGTCAAGACATACCAAGTACCCATCATAAACTCTTCTCCCTCGCATTACATTATTTGCCATTCGCATCTCGTTTTCCTCTCCCCCACTTCTAAAATGATTTTTGAAAACCTTTGCCTTTTCTTCGCCCTCCTTCCGTTCGATCTTGTGTTACCATGTGCCTTCTTTTCGCTTGCATCTTCGCTTGCTAAAAGTTTATGGATCCTCGTCCACTTGCTAATCTTTTTGAGAGATCCAATTATGATGAACCAATTGCTAGTGAGTTGAGTGCACTAGATTATTTTTATGAGGTTTTGCTTGAAATTCGTGAATCTGAAAATTGTGATGAAGAAATTTATTAAGAGATTCACGATAGCTCCTTGAATAAAAAGCATGATTGCAATGATTTTACTATAAAGTCTCTTGATGTCAATTGTGCTAATAATATGCAAAACCCTAAGCTTGGGGATGCTAGTTTTGCTATGTCTACTACTTGTTGCAATGATCATGATTGGCGTGATTCTTCTTATGATCTTGAAAATTTATTTAAGCCCCATGATGAATATGAGATTGATAATAGTGTTTGCAATAATATTGAAAGTGGGTTTGGAAGAGTGTCAACTTTAGATCCCACATATTTGGAGAATGTTCAATCTTATGGTATTTTTGATAAAAGTGGGTTTGGAGAGGTCATGACTTTAGTTAATGATAGTCCCACTATTTTGGAAGAGTGTCAACTTCGCATGCATGTGGACCATGTTGAGAATATGTTATGTGATAGATATTTTGTTGAATTTGTCTATGATCCTACATGTAATTATTATGAGAGAGGAAAATATGGTTGTATAAATTTTTCCTTCTTCCTTGCATATGCTAATTTTTGCTTGCTATGATAATTTGTTTGCTTATAAAATGCCTATGCATAGGAAGTATGTTAGACTTAGATGTGTTTATCACGTGTTCTATGATGCTCTCTTTGTGCTTTAATTCTTGTCTTTGATGTGAGCATCATTAAAATTGTCAATGCCTAGCTAGGGGCGTTAAACGATAGCGCTTGTTGGGAGGCAACCCAATTTTATTTTTGTTCTTTGCTTTTTGCCCATGTTTAGTAATAAATAATTCATCTAGCCTAGATGTTGTTTTATGTTTTAATTAGTGTTTGTGCCAAGTAGAACCTTTGGGAAGACATGGGTGAAGTCTTTGCGATCTTGCTGTAAAAAACAGAAACTTTTGCGCTCACGAGATTAGCTGCCATTTTTTACTGGAGAGTGATTTTAGGTTGATTCTTTTTGAAGATAATTAATAGACAAATTCCTCACGTGCACCAATTTATTTCAGAATTTTTGGAGTTACAGAAGTATTCGAACATGTCAGATTGCTACAGACTGTTTTGTTTTGACAGATTCTGTTTTTCGTGTGTTGTTTGCTTATTTTAATGAATCTATAAGTAGTATCTGTTGGGGATCGTAGCAGAATTTAAAATTTTTCTACGCATCACCAAGATCCATCTATGGAGTATACTAGCAATGAGGGGAAAGGAGTGCATCTACATACCCTTGTAGATCGCGAGCGGAAGCGTTCCAATGAACGGGGTTGATGGAGTCGTACTCGCCGTGATCCAAATCACCGATGACCGAGTGCCGAACGGACGGCACCTCCGCGTTCAACACACGTACGGAGCAGCGACGTCTCCTCCTTCTTGATCCAGCAAGGGGGAAGGAGAGGTTGATGGAGATCCAGCAGCACGATGGCGTGGTGGTGGAAGTAGCGGGGTCTCGGCAGGGCTTCGCCAAGCTTCTGCGAGAGGGAGAGGTGTTGCAAGGGGAGAGGGAGGCGCCAGGGGCTGTCATGTTGCTGCCCTCCCTCCCCCCACTATTTATAGGACCCCTGGAGGGCGGGGGGGGGGGGGGCGCCGGCCCTGGAACCCATCTGCATGGGGGGGGGGGGCGGCCAGGGGGGAGACTTGCCCCCCAAGGCAAGTGGGGCGCCCCCCACCCTAGGGTTTCCAACCCTAGGCGCAGGGGGGAGGCCCATGGGGGGTGCCCCAGCCCACTAAGGGCTGGTTCCCTTTCCACTTCATCCCATGGGGCCCTCCGGGATAGGTGGCCCCACCCGGTGGACCCCCGGGACCCTTCCGGTGGTCCCGGTACAATACCGGTGACCCCCGAAACTTTCCCGGTGGCCGAAACTTGACTTCCTATATATAATTCTTCACCTCCGGACCATTCCGGAACTCCTCGTGACGTCCGGGATCTCATCCGGGACGCCGAACAACTTTCGGGTTTCCGCATACTAATATCTCTACAACCCTAGCGTCACCGAACCTTAAGTGTGTTGACCCTACGGGTTCGGGAGACATGCATACATGACCGAGACGCCTCTTCGGTCAATAACCAACAGTGGGATCTGGATACCCATGTTGGCTCCCACATGTTCCACGATGATCTCATCGGATGAACCACGATGTCGAGGATTCAATCAATCCCGTATACAATTCCCTTTGTCAATCGGTACGTTACTTGCCCGAGATTCGATCGTCGGTATCCCAATACCTTGTTCAATCTTGTTACCGGCAAGTCACTTTACTCGTACCGTAATGCATGATCCCGTGGCTAACTCCTTAGTCACATTGAGCTCATTATGATGATGCATTACCGAGTGGGCCCAGAGATACCTCTCCGTCATACGGAGTGACAAATCCCAGTCTCGATCCGTGCCAACCCAACAGACACTTTCGGAGATACCCGTAGTGAACCTTTATAGTCACCCAATTACGTTGTGACGTTTGGTACACCCAAAGCACTCCTACGGTATCCGGGAGTTGCACGATCTCATGGTCTAGGGAAATGATACTTGACATTGGAAAAGCTCTAGCAAACGAACTACACGATCTTTTATGCTATGCTTAGGATTGGGTCTTGTCCATCACATCATTCTCCTAATGATGTGATCCCGTTATCAACGACATCCAATGTCCATGGTCAGGAAACCGTAACCATCTATTGATCAACGAGCTAGTCAACTAGAGGCTTACTAGGGACATGGTGTTGTCTATGTATCCACACATGTATCTGAGTTTCCTATCAATACAATTCTAGCATGGACAATAAACGATTATCATGAACAAGGAAATATAATAATAACCAATTTATTATTGCCTCTAGGGCATATTTCCAACAGTATCGGGGGGTATGAACCATAGAGAAGATGGAATACAGTAGGTTTAACACCAATATAAGTAAAGAATGATTTCATTACAGTACCTTAAAGTGGTGGTTTATTTTCTTATACTAACGGAGCTCATGAGATTTTCTGTTGAAGTTTTGTGTTATGAAGTTTTCAAGTTTTTGGGTAAAGATTTGATGGATTTTGGAATAATGAGTGGCAAGAGCCTAAGCTTGGGGATGCCCAAGGCACCCCAAGGTAAATTCAAGGACAACCAAAAGCCTAAGCTTGGGGATGCCCCGGAAGGCATCCCCTCTTTCGTCTTCGTCTATCGGTAACTTTACTTGAGGCTATATTTTTATTCACCACATGATATGTGTTTTGCTTGGAGCGTCTTTTATGATTTGAGTCTTTGCTTTTTAGTTTACCACAATCATGCTTGCTGTACACACCTTTTGGGAGAGACACGCATGAATCCGAATTTATTAGAACACTCTATGTGCTTCACTTATATCTTTTGAGCTAGATAATTTTGCTCTAGTGCTTCACTTATATCTTTTTAGAGCACGGTGGTGGTTTTGTTTTATAGAAATTATTGATCTCTCATGCTTCACTTATATTATTTTGAGAGTCCTTTAGAACAGCATGGTAATTTGCTTTGGCTATAAAACTAGTCCTAATATGATAGGCATCCAAGGTGGGTATAATAAAAACTTTCATAATAAGTGCATTGAATACTATGAGAAGTTTGATTCTTTATGATTGTTTTGAGATACGAAGATGGTGATATTAGAGTCACGCTAGTTGAGTAGTTGTGAATTTGAGAGATACTTGTGTTAAAGTTTGTGATTCCCGTAGCATACACGTAGATGAACCGTTATGTGATGAAGTCGGAGCATGATTTATTTTTTGATTGTCTTCCTTATGAGTGGCGGTCGGGGATGAGCGATGGTCTTTTCCTACCAATCTATCCCCTAGGAGCATGTGCGTAGTACTTCGTTTCGATAACTAATAGATTTTTGCAATAAGTATGTGAGTTCTTATGACTAATGTTGAGTCCATGGATTATACGCACTCTCACCCTTCCACCATTGCTAGCCTCTCTAGTACCGCGCAATTTTCGCTGGTACCATAAACCCACCATTTACCTTCCTCAAAACAACCACCATATCTACCTATTATGGCATTTCCATAGCCATTCCGAGATATATTGCCATGCAACTTTCCATCGTTCCGTTTAT
Organism: Aegilops tauschii subsp. strangulata; assembly: GCF_002575655.3. NCBI lineage: Eukaryota > Viridiplantae > Streptophyta > Magnoliopsida > Poales > Poaceae > Aegilops > Aegilops tauschii. The sequence goes on along the minus strand of NC_053037.3, from coordinate 464,959,097 downwards.
TATTACACGCTCCATCATTGTCATATTGCTTTGCATGATCATGTAGTTGACATCGTATTTGTGGCAAAGCCACCGTTCATAATTTTTCATACATGTCACTCTTGATTCATTGCATATCCCGGTACACCGCCGGAGGCATTCACATAGAGTCATATTTTGTTCTAAGTATCGAGTTGTAATTCTTGAGTTGTAAGTAAATAAAAGTGTGATGATCTTCATTATTAGAGCATTGTCCCATGTGAGGAAAGGATGACGGAGACTATGATTCCCCCACAAGTCGGGATGAGACTCCGGACGAAAAATAAAAAAAGGGAGAAAAAAAGAGGCCATAAAAAAAGAGAAAGGCCCAAATAAAAAAATGAGAGAAAAAGAGAGAAGGGGCAATGTTACTATCCTTTTACCACACTTGTGCTTCAAAGTAGCACCATGATCTTCATGATAGAGAGTCTCCTATGTTGTCACTTTCATATACTAGTGGGAATTTTTCATTATAGAACTTGGCTTGTATATTCCAATGATGGGCTTCCTCAAAATGCCCTAGGTCTTCGTGAGCAAGCGAGTTGGATGCACACCCACTTAGTTTCCTTTTGAGCTTTCATACACTTATAGCTCTAGTGCATCCGTTGCATGGCAATCCCTAATCACTCACATTGATATCTATTGATGGGCATCTCCATAGCCCATTAATATGCCTAGTTGATGTGAGACCATCTTCCTCCTTTTTGTCTTCTCCACAACCACCATTCTATTCCACCCATAGTGCTATATCCATGGCTCACGCTCATGTATTGCGTGAAGATTGAAAAAGCTTGAGAACATTAAAAGTATGAAACAATTGCTTGGCTTGTCATCGGGGTTGTGCATGATTGAAATATTTTGTGTGATGAAGATGGAGCATAGCCAGACTATATGATTTTGTAGGGATAACTTTCTTTGGCCATGTTATTTTGAGAAGACATGAATACTTTGTTAGTATGCTTGAAGTATTATTATTTTTATGTCAATATTAAACTTTTTTCTTGAATCTTTCGGATCTGAACATTCATGCCACAATAAAGAAAATTACATTGATAATTATGTTGGGTAGCTTTTGTCGGTGTCAAAACCGGCGGATCTCGGGTAGGGGGTCCCGAACTGTGCGTCTAAGGTGGATGGTAACAGGAGGCGGGGGACACGATGTTTACCCAGGTTCGGGCCCTCTCGATGGAGGTAATACCCTACTTCCTGCTTGATTGATCTTGATGATATGAGTATTACAAGAGTTGATCTACCACGAGATCGTAGAGGCTAAACCCTAGAAGCTAGCCTATGGTATGATTGTTGTTGTCCTACGGACTAAACCCTCTGGTTTATATAGACACCGAAGGGGGCTAGGGTTACACAGAGTCGGTTACAAGGGAGGAGATCTACATATCCGTATTGCCAAGCTTGCCTTCCACGCCAAGGAGAGTCCCATCCGGACACGGGACGAAGTCTTCAATCTTGTATCTTCATAGTCCAACAGTCCGGCTAAAGTATATAGTCCGGCCATCCGAGGACCCCCTAATCTAGGACTCCCTGAGTAGCCCCTGAACCAGGCTTCAATGATGATGAGTCCGGCGCGCAGATTGTCTTCGGCATTGCAAGGCGGGTTCTTCTCCAAATTCTGAGTACCCGTTGAGTAGTGTCCGGCTTCCCATAAATGTTGCACTCCTTGGCTTCCATGCCTAATAATGGCTATCTTCCACGTGTCGAGCGAATGCGAGAAGCCAGGACATTTTTACATTTGCCACCCTAGCCATGTGAGTAAACCGTCTATTAAAGAGACGGGGATTCTTAGATCCAGATCACACCACCCTCCCACATCGAGTATCCATCGGAGCGCGCCTGGCAAAATCCATTCCAACATGGCCGGCCATCGCAGCTCCTCCTCTCGCTCCCGTAGCCCTAAGCCCAGCGATTGGAAGAGGTGTTCCGTCCCTCACAGCCAATTAGTAAAGTTACAGACCCAGGGATTTCTCCTGCCAGCGTATATGGTTCCCGTTCGAGCCGGGCTCGCCACCTATAATGGCGGGGAGCAAGCAGAGAGCTCCCCCAACCCATCCAAGGGGGAGCAGGTATGCCTTGTCCCTTATTTACTAAGGGGACTTGGATTCCCAATCCATCCGTTCCTCCGCGGGCTCCTGGAGTTCTACGACCTCCAGTTGCATAACTTTACCCCCGCTTCCATCCTACACATCGCTGGCTACGTCGCCCTTTGCGAGCTGTTCCTGGGCTGCGAAGCTCATTTTGAGCTATGGCGGAGGCTATTCTGCCTCGTGCCCCGTACACAGAAGGGGTCACTATATCAAGTGGGCAGAGCCGAAATATGGCGCATCGCCGGTACCGGATACCTGTCCGGTACACCGAAGAAGACGTCCGAAGACTGGCCTTCGGAGTGGTTTTATATGGAGGACGCCCCCTTCCAGATCCTATTCGGATGGGCCTTCCTGAGTTCGACAACGCCCCTTTGAAGAAACGCCACAGCTGGCGCCCTCGGAGCCCCCAGGAAGAAGATAACAGGGAAGTCCTTTATCTGATGGGCCGGATAGATATGCTGGTCAAATCAGGATTGACAATAACCGAGGTTATGTCCATATACATAATGCGGGGGGTGCAGCCACTTCAATATCGGGGACAACCCATGTGGCACTTCAATGGGGAAGACGACGCCACCCGCTGCGGTTGTAAAGGTCCGGACTCCATCGCTGCACTAGCGAAGATACTGGCCGACTTGTATAAAGGAGAAGAAGAGGAGTTCGCCCGTATCAAGCCACGGGACGGATTCTCCATGTACAACCCCCAAGCTGGGTGAGCTGCTACTTTCTACTCCAGTCCTTTCCGCATTCTTTGTCATAAATATTTACCTTGTTATTTCATAACAGGAACTGCGAAAAGCCGTGAGGGAGGTCCACAGCCCGTCTCCACAACCAGAGGACCCTGACCGGGCCCTTGACCCCGGACTTGAGGAAGATCCAGACACATTTGTGGAGCTCATCGACAGAACGTTCTATCAGTTGAGCTGTGACGGTACCTTGGTGGCTATCATAGCCGATTATCCTGGACTACTCCCCGCCTCGCATGTAAGTAAAACCGGAGCCCTGACTTCAAAGAAGGATCCCTTTTTCTGCACTTCACCTACCACACACATATGGTGTTTTACTGGGAAGGCCCTCGGGACGCCATGACGAACCCGCAGTGACTCGTCAACAAGGGGCACCGAAGCCGGGTAGGCTTAAAAGGAAGGCGGTCAGGACTGAGACGCTGTCGCAGAGGTACGAAAGAGAATCCCGCTCCGTGGTGGTTGTCTTTTAAAATATAATAACGCCCATGTTTCCTGGTAGGAAAAACGCTCGCCGGACTATATTCAGAGAGGTTGCCGGTCACGCCTCCACCAGTCGAGCTCCAGAGCCGGACATGGACGCTAACATAGGGCCAACGCCGGATGTCCCTCCTACAGAGGATGCGGATAGGCTATCCGCTACAAATTCCAAAGTGGAGAGCGCCATGAATCACAGGCGTCGCCGGGCCGTACTCCGTGACGCTTGTTTCTCCCAAGAGGCGTTCGATGCCTTCAACTCAGGAGACGCGTACATCCGAGCTGCTCAAAGTGGTCTTGCCAGAGCCACGGACCAGTATGTGAAAGATATACGGGTAAGGAAATCTAATAATTATGTATATCAGTAGCCCCTGAGACTTGAAGCAGTTGACACAACTGATTTAAGGATCATTGTTTGCATAGGTTCTTACGGAGAAGAATACCGAGTTGTCTCTAGAGCTGGAGGAGTGCAAAGCCCAGCTTCAAGCCGCAGTTGCCGCGGTGAAGGAGTCCGAGAAGGCCCCCTCTAGTAACACTTGTTTTCATTGCAAAGAATGTCATGTACCAGGTAGTATGCGGTATGCGTGCAAATCTAACAATAGATTGTGCAGATGATCCCGGAGTGAATCCGGATGAGCAACATGTTCTACGACAGCTAAAGGCTAGTGAGCGCGTGCTTACGCAAGTTAGGCGGGAGAAAAACGATCTCCAAGACGCCAATATCTAGCTGGGCGTGGAACTGAAAGATGTTCGAGCCCAGCTTGCTGACTCCGTGAAGGAGAATAAGCGGCTTCGACGCGGCATTTTCAGTAAGTGCTTGAACGAAATTTTAGAGAGTTCGGCGAAGAAGCCGGCTAACAGAGTTATGTCTGCAGGTATGCTGACGGGTCGTCCCGCGGAGGAGATGCCCGGGTCTGCGGGTGATCTTCTGCCAGAGCTCTCCCAACTGCACGGACAAGTTCGGCAGGTGATGCAGGGTATTGCCCAAGCCTTGTGGCCATCCGCCTCCCCGCCATGAGGCATGGGGGAGCTTATAGAGAAGCTCAAGGGAGCGCGGCGGCGCTTCCGATTATGGAAGATATCGGCCTGCCGACAAGGTGCGAGGGAAGCCTGGGCCATGGTGAAGACGCGATATACCAAGGCTGACCCGAACCACATGGCCGAGGTCGGACCTGTGGGGCCTGATGGGAAAGAGATCCCTGTCAGTTTGGTGTATGACCAAGTAGAATTAGCCACAAAGTATTCCCAACAGGATTGTAGGCTAGACGTCCTGTTGGATGGTATAGAAGAAGAATTTAGTCAGTCTAAGTGACTATGTACTTCAAGTGACATGTATTGTCCCTAGCCGGATTGTAAATCATTTGTCATGGCGGACCTTTTCGCTTCGACCTCTGGACCCGACAGTCCAGAGTGTATCCGAATACCCGCTCAGTTATGTCGAAACCGGGGTATGCGTGGAAACCAGGCGTAGGGGTCATAAGTGCTTGAACAGACAAGTACCCAACTAGCTATGTTATATTACATGGATAGTAAGAAACATCTTCCAGGGAGAATAGTTCCGTTAAGGGTTCCTTTCCCTGGGTACGCATGCCCTAATGTGCATGTCCGAGCTACGAAATGAGACGCGGGATATAAACATCTGGGGGCATGTGTTTACAATAAGTAAAGGTCATCTTTTGTTCACCGACCGAGTATTCCCTTAAGAACGCTAGCTTTCGGCTTCACCCAGTCTGAGGTACACATCCGGCTGACCCGGCAGTAACAATCGCAGAGGTGCTCCCCTTATGCCCTAGCCGAATTAACGGGAACGTAGGGCATAAATACAAGAGCCAGGCAACCCATCTTGGCCAAAACTTAAGTCATATCAATGCATATAATGGCGAAAAAAGGTCCATGCGGAAGGATAACACATGTGTGGGGCATAGAGCCCGGAAGATAGTTATATTAAGCTTCTGTATAAGAAGCCCCCAGGTATCATGGGCGCAACTAGCGCGTCAAGATTGTGTAGTCAAGACACATTTTAGCCTTTTAAGGCCTTGAAGAAAAAAGGGTAAGAAAGAAATAAAGAAAAGACAGATAACGCATATACAAAAAATTGACAGAGGTAAGGAGACGAACATCGAGTCCGGCGCTAGGCGTAGAATCTTTGGAGCCTGGCTGCGTTCCATGGGTTTGGCTCGAGTCGATTGTCCGATGCATCCCGCACACGGTACGCTCCACCGGTCAGAACTTGGTCAATAACGAAGGGACCTTCCCATTTGGGCTTGAGCTTGTTCTTTTTCTTCTCCGGTAGGCGTAGAACGAGTTCGCCAACATTATAAGTTTTGGCCCGTACTTCTCTGCTTTGATATCTTCGAGCCTGTTGCTGATAGAATGCGGAACGGGCTTTTGCCACGTCACGCTCCTCCTCCAGGGCGTCCAAACTGTCCTGCCGATCAAGCTCGGCTTCTTTCTCTTCATACATGCGCACTCGAGGTGAGTCATGAATTATGTCGCAGGGCAGTACCGCCTCTGCGCCGTACACCATAAAAAACGGTGTGTATCCGGTAGTGCGATTTGGCGTGGTCCGCAGTCCCCATAGTACGGAGTCGAGCTCCTCTACCCAGTGCGTATTGGATTCCTTCAAGGATCGCACTAATCTGGGTTTGATGCCGCTCATGATAAGACCGTTTGCTCGTTCGACTTGACCGTTAGTTTGCGGGTGATAGACAGAAGCATAATCGAGCGTGATGCCCATGTTGCTGCACCAAAGTTTTACCTCGTCGGCTGTAAAGTTCGAGCCGTTATCGGTGATGATGCTGTGGGGGACGCCGTAACGGTGTACGACACCAGATATGAAGTCTATCACTGGTCCGGATTCGGCCGTTTTAACTGGTTTGGCTTCTATCCATTTGGTGAATTTATCCACCATGACCAATAAGTATTTTTTCTTATGGCTTCCCCCTTTAAGGGGTCCGACCATATCCAGCCCCCAGACCGCAAAGGGCCAAGTAATGGGGATTGTTTGGAGAGCGGTAGGCGGCATATGGCTTTGGTTTGCAAAAAGCTGGCAACCGACGCAACGCTGAACGAGGTCCTGTGCGTCTGCTCGGGCCGTCGGCCAGTAGAAACCTGTACGGAAGGCCTTGCTTACAAGGGCCCGAGCTGCGGCGTGGTGGCCGCCAAGTCCAGCATGAATTTCTGCCAAAAGTTGCCGTCCTTCTTCTTCGGAGATGCACCTTTGAAGGACTCCGGTAGCGTTTTCTTATAAAGCTCTCCCTCGTGGACCTTATAGGCTTTAGACCGCCGCACAATGCAGCGCGCCTCGTTTGGGTCTTCGGGTAGTTCCTGCCTCGTTAGGTAGGCCAGGAATGGTTCTGTCCACGGGGCGATGACAGCCATTATTACGTGGGCGGAAGGTGTTATTTCGGTGGCAGAGCCTCCAATTATGTCAGAGTGTTCGGTATCTGTCGTTGTGGCCGGGTCCGGACTATTATTACCGGTTTCCCCTTCCCATACCACGGATGGTTTAAATAGCCTTTCCAAGAAGATATTAGGTGGGACGGGTTCGCGCTTAGCGCCGATGCGGGCGAGGACATCCGCTGCCTGATTGTTTTCTCGAGCCACATGGTGGAATTCGAGCCCCTCGAATCGAGCTGACATTTTGAGGACGGCGTTGCGATAAGCTGCCATTTTTGGATCCTTGGCGTCGAAGTCTCCATTTATTTGAGATATTGCGAGGTTCGAGTCCCCACGCACCTCCAGGCGTTGAATGCCCATGGAGACTGCCATCCGGAGACCATGTAACAAGGCCTCGTATTCTGCCGCGTTGTTAGAATTTGTGTATAGTATTTGGAGTACGTATTGGACTGTATCTCCGGTGGGGGACGTCAGGACGACGCCGGCCCCCAGACCAGCCAGCATTTTAGAGCCTTCAAAGTGCATAATCCAGTTGGAGTACGCGCCGTACTCTTTAGGGAGTTTGGCTTCTGTCCATTTGGCGACGAAATCAGCCAGGACTTGTGACTTAATGGCTCGTCGTGGTTTGTATATTATGTCGAACGGGAGGAGCTCAATAGCCCATTTAGCAATCCGGCCCTTGGCCTCACGGTTGTTTATTATGTCGTTGAGTGGCACTTCAGAGGCCACCGTAATTGAACACTCTTGAAAGTAGTGTCGCAGTTTCTGGGATGCCATGAAGACCGCATATGCTATCTTTTGATAATGTGGGTACCGTGATTTGCATGGAGTGAGGACAGTGGATACATAGTATACCGGCTTTTGAAGCGGGAACTTATGTCCGTCCATCTCTCGTTCGACAACGAGGACTGCGCTTACAACTTGGTGTGTTGCCGCTATGTATAGCAGCATTGGTTCGCCGACGTTAGGTGCGGCCAAGATTGAGTTCGTGGCCAAAATGGCTTTTATTTCTTCTAATCCGGCCGTGGCCGCATCCGTCCACTCGAAGTGTTCGGTGCGTCGTAGGAGGCGATAAAGGGGTAGTGCCTTTTCTCCTAATCGGGAGATAAAGCGGCTTAAAGCAGCCACGCATCCAGTTAGTTTCTGGATTTGCTTGAGGTCTGTTGGTATAGCCAACTATGACAGAGCTCGGATTTTAGCCGGGTTTGCTTCGATTCCTCTATTAGAGACGATGAAGCCTAAGAGCTTTCCGGCGGGCACGCCGAAGACGCATTTTTCCGGATTGAGCTTGATGTCGTATGTTCGGAGATTATCGAACGTGAGCCTCAAGTCGTCTATTAAGGATTCGATGTGTTTGGTTTTAATGACCACATCATCTACGTATGCCTCCACTGTTTTGCCAATCTGTGTCTCCAAGCATGTCTGAATCATGCGTTGATAGGTTGCACCGGCGTTTTTGAGCCCGAAAGGCATGGTGTTAAAACAGAAGGGGCCGTATGGAGTGATAAATGCCGTTGCGGCTTGATCGGACTCCGCCATCTTAATTTGGTGGTATCCGGAGTATGCGTCGAGGAAACACAATGAGTCGTGTCCTGCGGTAGCGTCGATAATTTGATCGATGCGAGGGAGGGGGAAGGGATCCTTTGGGCAAGCCTTATTAAGGTCCTTGAAGTCGACGCATAGGCGCCAGCATTTGTCCTTCTTTGGTACCATCACCAGGTTTGCTAGCCAGTCCAGATGTTTTATTTCCCGAATGAATCCGACCTCCAGTAACTTGGCTAGCTTCTCTCCCATAGCTGTTGGGAATCGTAGCATAATTTAAAATTTTCCTACGCTCACCAAGATGCTTCTATGGAGTCTACTAGCAACGAGGGGAAGGGGGTGCATCTACATACCCTTGTAGATCGCGAGCGGAAGCGTTCCAATGAACGTGGATGACGGAGTCGTACTCGCCGTGATCCAAATCACCGATGACCGAGTGCCAAACGGATGGCACCTCCGCGTTCAACACACGTACGGTGCAGCGACGTCTCCTCCTTCTTGATCCAGCAAGGGGGAAGGAGAGGTTGATGGAGATCCAGCAGCACGACGGCGTGATGGTGGATGTAGCGGGTCTCGGCAGGGCTTCACCAAGTTTCTGCGAGAGAGAGAGAGGTGTTGCAGGGGAGGAGGGAGGCGCCCAAGGCTGTAGGTTGCTGCCCTCCCTCCCCCCCTTTATATAGGCCCCCTGGGGGGGGCGACGGCCCAGGGAGATGGGATCTCCAAGGGGGGGCGGCGGCCAAAGGGGGGAAGGGGTGCCTTGCCCCCCAAGGCAAGGGGGAAGCTCCCCCTAGGGTTCCCAACCCTAGGCGCATGGGGGGAGGCCCAAGGGGGGCGCCCCAGCCCACTAAGGGCTGGTTCCCTTCCACTTTCAGCCCACGGGGCCCTCCGGGATAGGTGGCCCCACCCGGTGGACCCCCGGGACCCTTCCGGTGGTCCCGGTACAATACCGGTAACCCCCGAAACTTTCCCGGTGGCCGAAACTGGACTTCCTATATATAATTCTTCACCTCCGGACCATTCCGGAACCTCTCGTGACGTCCGGGATCTCATCCGGGACTCCGAACAACTTTCGGGTTTCCGCATACATATATCTCTACAACCCTAGCGTCACCGAACCTTAAGTGTGTAGACCCTACGGGTTCGGGAGACATGCAGACATGACCGAGACGCCTCTCCGGTCAATAACCAACAGCGGGATCTGGATACCCATGTTGGCTCCCACATGTTCCACGATGATCTCATCGGATGAACCACGGTGTCGAGGATTCAATCAATCCGTATGCTATTCCCTTTGTCAATCGGTATGTTACTTGCCCGAGATTCGATCGTCGGTATCCCAATACCTTGTTCAATCTCGTTACCGGCAAGTCTCTTTACTCGTACCACAATGCATGATCCCGTGACTAACGCCTTAGTCACATTGAGCTCATTATGATGATGCATTACCAAGTGGGCCCAGAGATACCTCTCCGTCACACGGAGTGACAAATCCCAGTCTCGATCCGTGCCAACTCAACAGACACTTTCGGAGATACCCGTAGTGCACCTTTATAGTCACCCAGTTACGTTGTGACGTTTGGCACACCCAAAGCACTCTTACGGTATCCGGGAGTTGCACGATCTCATGGTCTAAGGAAAAGATACTTGACATTGGAAAAGCTCTAGCAAACGAAACTACACGATCTTTTATGCTATGCTTAGGATTGGGTCTTGTCCATCACATCATTCTCCTAATGATGTGATCCCGTTGTCAATGACATCCAATGTCCATAGTCAGGAAACCATGACTATCTGTTGATCAACGAGCTAGTCAACTAGAGGCTTACTAGGGACACGTTGTGGTCTATGTATTCACACATGTATTACGATTTCCGGACAATACAATTATAGCATGAACAATAGACAATTATCATGAACAAAGAAATATAATAATAACCATTTATTATTGCCTCTAGGGCATATTTCCAACAATAGCTTGTCGCTTAGGCTCAGAGAAGCGCCGAAGAGTTTGCTTGACCGGCTTGAATCCCTTTAGGATGTTAAGGCTATGCTCGGCCAGCCTGCGTGGGATTCCTGGCATGTCTGAAGGATGCCAGGCGAAGATGTCCCAATTCTCGCGCAAGAACTCCCGTAGTGCGGCGTCTACTGTGGGGTTTAACTGTGCCCCGATGGATGCTGTTTTTGTAGGGTCCGTTGGATGGACTTGAAATTTGACTATTTCATCTGCTGGTTTAAAAGAGGTGGAGTTGGATCTTTTATCGAGTATCACGCCGTCCCTGTTCACTGTGGAGCGCAGCGTAGTTAATTCCTCAGCCACGAGGGCTTCGGATAACGCCTCGAGGGCCAGTGCGGCTATTTTATTTTTGGCACAGAGTGCTATGTCCGGATCACTTGCTAGAGTGATGATTCCATTGGGTCCGGGCATTTTGAGCTTCATGTACACGTAATGGGGTATAGCTTGGAAGATCATGAATGCCTCCCGCCCTAGAAGGGCGTGGTATCCGCTATTCAAGGGGGCCACTTGGAATGTGATTTCTTCGGACCTATAATTCTCCGGCGTGCCGAATACCACATCTAGTGTGATTTTGCCAGCACATCGTGCCTCCCGACTAGGGATGATTCCTCTGAAGGTCATGCTGCTTTGCTCAATGCGGCTACTGTCTATTTCCATTTTTCGAAGGGTCTCCTCGTAGATGAGGTTTAGTCCGCTACCGCCGTCCATGAGCACTTTAGTAAGCCGGAAGCCATCCACAATTGGACTAAGGACCAGGGCGGCTGGTGCTCGGGCTGTTCGGAATTTAGGTTCGTCACTTGCATTGAAGGTGATAGCCGTGTCGCTCCATGGATTTATTGTTGCTACGTGGCAGACTTTGGCAAGGCTGCGGAGTGCTCGCTTACGCCTATTATTTGAGGCGAAGGTCTCGAAGACTGTCAATACTGTATTGTTGTTCTCCACGGGATGGTGCTCTGCGGTATTGTTGATGAGGATTGTTGGGAATCGTAGCATAATTTAAAATTTTCCTACGCTCACCAAGATGCATCTATGGAGTCTACTAGCAACGAGGGGAAATGAGTGCATCTACATACCCTTGTAGATCGCGAGCGGAAGCGTTCCAATGAACGTGGATGACGGAGTCGTACTCACCGTGATCCAAATCACCGATGACCGAGTGCCGAACGGACGGCACCTCCGCGTTCAACACACGTACGGTGCAGCGACGTCTCCTCCTTGATCCAGCAAGGGGGGAGGAGAGGTTGATGGAGATCCAACAGCACGACGGCGTGCTGGTGGATGTAGCGGGTCTCCGGCAGGGCTTCGCCGAGCTTCTGCGAGAGAGAGAGAGAGGTGTTGCAGGGGAGGAGGGAGGCGCCCAAGGCTGTAGGTTGCTGCCCTCTCTACCCCCTTTATATAGGCCCCCTTGGGAGGGGGGGCCGGCCAAAACCCATCTAGGGTTGGGGGGGCGGCGGCCAAGGGGTGGAAAGGGGTGCCTTGCCCCCCAAGGCAAGGGGGAAGCTCCCCCCTAGGGTTCCCAACCCTAGGCGCATGGGGGGAGGCCTAAGGGGGGCGCCCCAGCCCACTAAGGGCTGGTTCCCTTCCACTTTCAGCCCACGGGGCCCTCCGGGATAGGTGGCCCCACCCGGTGGACCCCCGGGACCCTTCCGGTGGTCCCGGTACAATACCGGTAACCCCCGAAACTTTCCCGGTGGCCGAAACTGGACTTCCTATATATAATTCTTCACCTCCGGACCATTCCGGAACCTCTCGTGACGTCCGGGATCTCATCCGGGACTCCGAACAACTTTCGGGTTTCCGCATACATATATCTCTACAACCCTAGCGTCACCGGACCTTAAGTGTGTAGACCCTACGGGTTCGGGAGACATGCAGACATGACCGAGACGCCTCTCCGGTCAATAACCAACAGCGGGATCTGGATACCCATGTTGGCTCCCACATGTTCCACGATGATCTCATCGGATGAACCACGGTGTCGAGGATTCAATCAATCCGTATGCAATTCCCTTTGTCAATCGGTATGTTACTTCCCGAGATTCGATCGTCGGTATCCCAATACCTTGTTCAATCTCGTTACCGGCAAGTCTCTTTACTCGTACCGCAATGCATGATCCCGTGACTAACGCCTTAGTCACATTGAGCTCATTATGATGATGCATTACCGAGTGGGCCCAGAGATACCTCTCCGTCACACGGAGTGACAAATCCCAGTCTTGATCCGTGCCAACCCAACAGACACTTTCGGAGATACCCGTAATGCACCTTTATAGTCACCCAGTTACGTTGTGACGTTTGGCACACCCAAAGCACTCCTACGGTATCCGGGAGTTGCACGATCTCATGGTCTAAGGAAAAGATACTTGACATTGGAAAAGCTCTAGAAAACGAAACTACACGATCTTTTATGCTATGCTTAGGATTGGGTCTTGTCCATCACATCATTCTCCTAATGATGTGATCCCGTTATCAATGACATCCAATGTCCATAGTCAGGAAACCATGACTATCTGTTGATCAACGAGCTAGTCAACTAGAGGCTTACTAGGGACACTTTGTGGTCTATGTATTCACACATGTATTACGATTTCCGGACAATACAATTATAGCATGAACAATAGACAATTACCATGAACAAAGAAATATAATAATAACCATTTATTATTGCCTCTAGGGCATATTTCCAACAGTCTCCCACTTGCACTAGAGTCAATAATCTAGTTACATTGTGATGAATCGAACACCCATTGCGTCCTGGTGTTGATCATGTTTTTCCCTAGGGAGAGGTTTAGTCAACGGATCTGCTACATTCAGGTCCGTGTGTACTTTACAAATATCTATGTCTCCATTTTGAACACTTTCACGAATGGAGTTGAAGCGACGCTTGATATGCCTGGTCTTCCTGTGAAACCTGGGCTCCTTCGCAAGGGCAATAGCTCCAGTGTTGTCACAGAAGAGAGTCATTGGGCCCGACGCATTGGGAATCACCCCTAGGTCGGTAATGAACTCCTTCATCCAGACTCCTTCCTGTGCTGCCTCCGAGGCTGCCATGTACTCCGCTTCACATGTAGATCCCGCCACGACGCTTTGCTTGCAACTGCACCAGCTTACTGCTCCTCCATTCAAAATATACACGTATCCGGTCTGTGACTTCGAGTCATCCAGATCTGTGTCGAAGCTAGCGTCGACGTAACCCTTTACGACGAGCTCTTCGTCACCTCCATAAACGAGAAACATATCCTTAGTCCTCTTCAGGTACTTCAGGATATTCTTGACCGCTGTCCAGTGTTCCTTGCCGGGATTACTTTGGTACCTTCCTACCAAACTTACGGCAAGGTTTACATCAGGTCTGGTACATAGCATGGCATACATAATAGACCCTATGGCCGAGGCATAGGGGATGACACTCATCTCTTCTATATCTTCTGCCGTGGTCGGGCATTGAGCCGTGCTCAATTGCACACCTTGCAATACAGGCAAGAACCCCTTCTTGGACTGATCCATACTGAACTTCTTCAATATCTTGTCAAGGTATGTACTCTGTGAAAGACCAATGAGGCGTCTTGATCTATCTCTATAGATCTTGATGCCTAATATATAAGCAGCTTCTCCAAGGTCCTTCATTGAAAAACACTTATTCAAATAGGCCTTTATACTTTCCAAGAATTCTATATCATTTCCCATCAATAATATGTCATCCACATATAATATGAGAAATGCTACAGAGCTCCCACTCACTTTCTTGTAAACACAGGCTTCTCCATAAGTCTGTGTAAACCCAAATGCTTTGATCATCTCATCAAAGCGAATGTTCCAACTCCGAGATGCTTGCACCAGCCCATAGATTGAGCGCTGGAGCTTGCATACTTTGTTAGCATTCTTAGGATCGACAAAACCTTCTGGCTGCATCATATACAACTCTTCCTTAAGGAAGCCGTTAAGGAATGCCGTTTTGACGTCCATCTGCCATATCTCATAATCATAGTATGCGGCAATTGCTAACATGATTCGGACGGACTTCAGCTTCGCTACGGGTGAGAAAGTCTCATCGTAGTCAACCCCTTAAACTTGTCGATAACCCTTAGCGACAAGTCGAGCCTTATAGATGGTCACATTACCATCCGCGTCCGTCTTCTTCTTAAAGATCCATTTGTTTTCTATGGCTCGCCGATCATCGGGCAAGTCAGTCAAAGTCCATACTTCGTTTTCATACATGGATCCTATCTCGGATTTCATGGCTTCTAGCCATTTGTCGGAATCCGGGCCCGCCATCGCTTCTTCATAGTTCGAAGGTTCACCGTTGTCTAACAACATGATTTCCAGGACAGGGTTGCCGTACTACTTTGGTGCGGAACGTGTCCTTGTGGACCTACGAAGTTCAGTAACTTGATCCAAAGCTTCATGATCATCATCATTAACTTCCTCCCCAGTCGGTGTAGGCACCACAGGAACATTTTCCCGCGCTGCGCTACTTTCCGGTTCGGAAGGGGTGACTATCACCTCATCAAGTTCCACTTTCCTCCCACTCAATTCTTTCGAGAGAAACTCCTTCTCCAGAATGGACCCGTTCTTGGCAACGAAGATCTTGCCTTCGGATCTGAGGTAGAAGGTATACCCAATGGTTTCCTTAGGGTATCCTATGAAGACGCATTTTTCCGATTTGGGTTCGAGCTTTTCAGGTTGAAGTTTCTTGACATAAGCATCGCATCCCCAAACTTTTAGAAACGATAGCTTAGGTTTCTTCCCAAACCATAATTCATATGGTGTCGTCTCAACGGATTTCGACGGAGCCCTATTTAAAGTGAATGCGGCAGTCTCTAAAGCATAGCCCCAAAATGAGAGCGGTAATCGGTAAGAGACATCATAGATCGCACCATATCCAATAGAGTGCGATTACGACGTTCGGACACACCATTTCTCTGAGGTGTTCCAGGCGGCGTGAGTTGTGAAACTATTCCACATTTCCTTAAGTGTGCACCAAACTCGTGACTTAAATATTCTCCACCACGATCTGATCGTAAGAATTTTATTTTCCTGTCACGTTGATTCTCAACTTCACTCTGAAATTCCTTGAACTTTTCAAAGGTTTCAGACTTGTGTTTCATTAGGTAGACATACCCATATCTACTTAAATCATCAGTGAGAATGAGAACATAACGATATCCTCCGCGAGCCTCAACACTCATTGGACCACACACATCGGTATGTATGATTTCCAATAAGTTGGTTGCTCGCTCCATTGTTCCGGAGAACGGAGTCTTGGTCATCTTACCCATGAGGCATGGTTCGCACGTGTCAAATGATTCGTAATCAAAAGACTCCAAAAGTCCATCTGCATGGAGCTTCTTCATGCGCTTGACACCAATGTGACCAAGGCGGCAGTGCCACAAGTATGTGGGACTATCGTTATCAACTTTACATCTTTTGGTATTCACACTATGAACATGTGTAACATCACGTTCGAGATTCATCAAAAATAAACCATTGACCAGCGGGGCATGACCATAAAACATATCTCTCAAATAAATATAACAACCATTATTCTCGGATTTAAATGAGTAGCCATCTCGAATTAAACGAGATCCAGACACAATGTTCATGCTCAAAGCTGGCACTAAATAACAATTATTGAGGTTTAAAACTAATCCCGTGGGTAGATGCAGAGGTAGCGTGCCGACGGCGATCACATCGACCTTGGAACCATTCCCGACGCGCATCGTCACCTCGTCCTTTGCCAGTCTCCGTTTATTCCGTAGTTCCTGTTTTGAGTTACAAATATGAGCAACCGCACCGGTATCAAATACCCAGGAGCTACTACGAGTACTGGTAAGGTACACATCAATTACTTGTATATCACATATACCTTGGGTGTTGCCGGCCTTCTTCTTGTCCGCTAAATATTTGGGGCAGTTCCGCTTCCAGTGACCACTTCCCTTGCAATAAAAGCACTCAGTCCCGGGCTTGGGTCCATTCTTTGACTTCTTCCCAGTAACTGGTTTATCGGGTGCGGCAACTCCCTTGCCGTCCTTCTTGAAGTTCTTCTTACCCTTGCCCTTCTTGAACTTGGTGGTTTTATTCACCATCAACACTTGATGTTCTTTTGTGATCTCCCCTTCCGCTGATTTCAGCATTGAATATACCTCGGGAATGGTCTTTTCCATCCCCTGCATATTGTAGTTCATCACAAAGCTCTTGTAGCTTGGTGGAAGCGACTGGAGGATTCTGTCAATGACCGCGTCATCCGGGAGATTAACTCCCAGCTGAGACAAGCGGTTGTGCAACCCAGACATTCTAAGTATGTGCTCACTAATAGAACTGTTCTCCTCCATTTTACAGCTGAAGAACTTGTCGGAGACATCATATCTCTCGACCCGAGCATGAGCTTGAAAAACCAGTTTCAGCTCCTCGAACATCTCATATGCTCCATGTTTCTCAAAACGCTTTTGGAGACCCGGTTCTAAGCTGTAAAGCATGCCGCACTGAACGAGGGAGTAATCATCAGCACGTGATTGCCAAGCGTTCATAACGTCTTGGTTCTGTGGGATTGGTGCATCACCTAGCGGTGCTTCTAAGACATAATCTTTCTTGGCTACTATGAGGATGAGCCTCAGGTTCCGGACCCAGTCCGTATAGTTGCTGCCATCATCTTTCAGCTTGGTTTTCTCTAGGAACGCGTTGAAATTGAGGACAACGTTGGCCATTTGATCTACAAGACATAGTGTAAAGATTTTAGACTAAGTTCATGATAATTGAGTTCATCTAATCAAATTATTTAATGAACTCCCACTCAGATAGACATCCCTCTAGTCATCTAAGTGAAACATGATCCGAGTTTAACTAGGCCGTGTCCGATCATCACGTGAGACGGACTAGTCAAGATCGGTGAACATCTCCATGTTGATCGTATCTTCTATACGACTCATGCTCGACCTTTCGGTCCTCCGTGTTCCGAGGCCATGTCTGTACATGCTAGGCTCGTCAAGTCAACCTAAGTGTATTGCGTGTGTTCCGAGGCCATGTCTGTACATGCTAGGCTCGTCAACACCCGTTGTATTCGAACGTTAGAATCTATCACACCCGATCATCACGTGGTGCTTCGAAACAACGAACCTTCGCAACGGTGCACAATTAGGGTGAACACTTTCTTGAAATTATTATAAGGGATTATCCTACTTGCTACCGTCGTTCTAAGCAAATAAGATGCAAAAACATGATAAACATCACATGCAATCAAATAGTGACATGATATGGCCAATATCATCATGCTCCTTTGATCTCCATCTTCGGGGCACCATGATCATCTTCGTCACCGGCATGACACCATGATCTCCATCATCATGATCTCCATCATTGTGTCTTCATGAAGTTGTCACGCCAACGATTACTTCTACTTCTATGGCTAACGCGTTTAGCAACAAAGTAAAGTAATTTACATGGCGTTATTCAATGACACGCAGGTCATGCAAAATAATAAAGACAACTCCTATGGCTCCTGCCGGTTGTCATACTCATCGACATGCAAGTCGTGATTCCTATTACAAGAATATGATCAATCTCATACATCACATATATCATTCATCACATCTTCTGGCCATATCACATCACATAGCACTTGCTGCAAAAACAAGTTAGACGTCCTCTAATTGTTGTTGCAAGTTTTTTACGTGGTTTGTAGGTTTCTAGCAAGAACGTTTCTTACCTACGTATGACCACAACGTGATTTGCCAATTTATATTCACCCTTCATAAGGACCCTTTTCATCGAATCCGTTCCGACTAAAGTAGGAGAGACAGACACCCGCTAGCCACCTTATGCATCTAGTGCATGTCAGTCGGTGGAACCTGTCTCACGTAAGTGTACGTGTAAGGTCGGTCCGGGCCGCTTCATCCTACAATACCGCCGAAACAAGAAAAGACTAGTAGCGGCAAGAAGAATTGGCAAACTCAACGCCCACAACTGCTTTGTGTTCTACTCGTGCATAGTAACTACGCATAGACCTGGCTCTGAAACCACTGTTGGGAATCGTAGCATAATTTAAAATTTTCCTACGCTCACCAAGATGCATCTATGGAGTCTACTAGCAACGAGGGGAAAGGAGTGCATCTACATACCCTTGTAGATCGCGAGCGTAAGCGTTCCAATGAATGTGGATGACGGAGTCGTACTCGCCGTGATCCAAATCACCGATGATCGAGTGCCGAACTGACGACACCTCCGCGTTCAACACACGTACGGTGCAGCGACGTCTCCTCCTTCTTGATCCAGCAAGGGGGGAGGAGAGGTTGATGGAGATCCAACAGCACGACGGCGTGGTGGTGGATGTAGCGGGTCTCCGGCAGGGCTTCGCCGAGCTTCTGCGAGAGAGAGAGGTGTTGTAGGGGAGGAGGGAGGCGCCCAAGGCTGTAGGTTGCTGCCCTCCCTCCCCCCCTTTATATAGGCCCCCTTGGGAGGGGGGCCGGCCAAAACCCATCTAGGGTTGGGGGGGGGGCGGCGGCCAAGGGGTGGAAAGGGGTGCCTTGCCCCCCAAGGCAAGGGGGAAGCTCCCCCCTAGGGTTCCCAACCCTAGGCGCATGGGGGGAGGCCCAAGGGGGGCGCCCCAGCCCACTAAGGGCTGGTTCCCTTCCACTTTCAGCCCACGGGGCCCTCCGGGATAGGTGGCCCCACCCGGTGGACCCCCGGGACCCTTCCGGTGGTCCCGGTCCAATACCGTTAACCCCCGAAACTTTCCCGGTGGCCGAAACTGGACTTCCTATATATAATTCTTCACCTCCGGACCATTCCGGAACCTCTCGTGACGTCCGGGATCTCATCCGGGACTCCGAACAACTTTCGGGTTTCCGCATACATATATCTCTACAACCCTAGCGTCACCGGACCTTAAGTGTGTAGACCCTACGGGTTCGGGAGACATGCAGACATGACCGAGACGCCTCTCCGGTCAATAACCAACAGCGGGATCTGGATACCCATGTAGGCTCCCACATGTTCCACGATGATCTCATCGGATGAACCACGGTGTCGAGGATTCAATCAATCCGTATGCAATTCCCTTTGTCAATCGGTATGTTACTTGCCCGAGATTCGATCGTCGGTATCCCAATACCTTGTTCAATCTCGTTACCGGCAAGTCTCTTTACTCGTACCGCAATGCATGATCCCGTGACTAACGCCTTAGTCACATTGAGCTCATTATGATGATGCATTACCGAGTGGGCCCAGAGATACCTCTCCGTCACACGGAGTGACAAATCCCAGTCTTGATCCGTGCCAACCCAACAGACACTTTCGGAGATACCCGTAATGCACCTTTATAGTCACCCAGTTACGTTGTGACGTTTGGCACACCCAAAGCACTCCTACGGTATCCGGGAGTTGCACGATCTCATGGTCTAAGGAAAAGATACTTGACATTGGAAAAGCTCTAGCAAACGAAACTACACGATCTTTTATGCTATGCTTAGGATTGGGTCTTGTCCATCCCATCATTCTCCTAATGATGTGATCCCGTTATCAATGACATCCAATGTCCATAGTCAGGAAACCATGACTATCGGTTGATCAACGAGCTAGTCAACTAGAGGCTTACTAGGGACACTTTGTGGTCTATGTATTCACACATGTATTACGGTTTCCGGACAATACAATTATAGCATGAACAATAGACAATTACCATGAACAAAGAAATATAATAATAACCATTTATTATTGCCTCTAGGGCATATTTCCAACAGCACTTGTATTGAAGGTGATAGCCGTGTCGCTCCATGGATTTATTGTTGCTACATGGCAGACTTCGGCAAGGCTGCGGAGTGCTCGCTTATGCCTATTATTTGAGGTGAAGGTCTCGAAGACTGTCAATACTGTATTGTTGTTCTCCACGGGATGGTGCTCTGCGGTATTGTTGATGAGGATATCCTCACCACTCTTGGCCACCTGCCGGAGTACCCAACATGCTCTAAGGCTGTGTGTTGGTATGGTATCCGCTGTACTGTGAATTTTTCATGGCCCGTTGAGCCATCCCTCCAGTACGGTTCCACGCCCTGTAGTGGGCTTTTGTTTCTTTGTAATTGGATCGGGTGATTTATGAGAGTACACCCTTTTAATTCGAACGGGGGTTTTAGTGAGAGCCGGAGGATCCCAGAATTTTGTTTGGGTTTTCTAGGAGCTTTCCATCGCACAGTACTTCTGTACTATGGCCGCCAAGTCAGCGAAGTGTGCTATGTCACGACGACTTATGGCGTTGAGGATTCCCTTGTCCGTGCAATTTTTGCAAAAGAATGAAATTGCGTCTTCCTCGCGACAGTCCCTGACCTTGCTCATTACAAGGAGGAATCTGGCCCAATAGTGATGTACTGTTTCTTGGGGCTCTTGTCTAATGTGGGAAATATCACTTATGTCTGGGTGGGTGGGTAGATTTAGGTCCGAACCCTGACCCGATCTGAGACCCGGGAGCGGCGGAATTTCCGATTTTGAAAGTTCGGGTTCCGGTTTGTTGCCCAATAGGTCTGGCCCGCTGTCTGATTCTAGGTTTAGAGCTTGGGCCATGTCCTCCCATAGACGGTTATCCGGCTTAGAGAGCTCAGGAATCCGGACATAGCTTGTCCTCAAGATAGAGGAAGAATCGCTGCGTTGCTCCTCCACCACCGCTATCTGATGGGTGATCGGCGGAGAGTTAATCTCCCTTTGGTCGGGTGTAAGCCCGATCCGATCATAGTCTGTAGCGACTCCCAAGGCGGCGATGCGATCCAAGAGCTCATTCAAAGAAGAAAGCTCCATTGGATCCATCTGCTCGGCGAATTCCGAGCCGACGTGGAGGCTGTTTTTGATGACCCGAGAAGTCATCGTCGGCGGAGCGGCCGAACGGGCGGTCATGAGAAAGCCGCCTAGTCGGAGAGTTTGGCCTACAGCCAGGGCTCCCCCAGGGGTAATGTTGTCCTTGACAACGAGACGGGCCATCCCTCCTTATGATGACGGCACAGCGGAACTCTCAATGAAAGCACCAATGTCGGTGTCAAAACCGGTGGATCTCGGGTAGGGGGTCCCGAACTGTGCGTCTAAGGCGGATGGTAACAGGAGGCGGGGGACACGATGTTTACCCAGGTTTGGGCCCTCTCGATGGAGGTAATACCCTACTTCCTGCTTGATTGATCTTGATGATATGAGTATTACAAGAGTTGATCTACCACGAGATCGTAGAGGCTAAACCCTAGAAGCTAGCCTATGGTATGATTGTTGTTGTCCTACGGACTAAACCCTCCGGTTTATATAGACACCGGAGGGGCCTAGGGTTACACAGAGTCGGTTACAAGGGAGGAGATCTACATATCCGTATTGCCAAGCTTGCCTTCCACGCCAAGGAGACTCCCATCCGAACACGGGACGAAGTCTTCAATCTTGTATCTTCATAGTCCAACAGTCCGGCTAAAGTATATAGTCCGGCCATCCGAGGACCCCCTAATCCAGGACTCCTCAGCATTCCACATCAAAAATTCTATTTTTATCATTTACCTACTCGAGGACGAGCAGGAATTAAGCTTGGGGATGCTTGATACGTCTCCAACGTATCTATAATTTTTGATTGTTCCATGCTATTATATTATCTGTTTTGGATGTTTAATGGGCTTTAATATGCTCTTTTATATTATTTTTGGGACTAACCTATTAACCGGAGGCCCAGTGCCAGTTTCTGTTTTTTTGCCCGTTTTAGAGTTTCGCAGAAAAGGAATACCAAACGGAGTCCAAACGGAACGAAACCTTCGCGATGATATTTCTTGGAACGAAAGCAATCCAGAAAACATGGAGTGGAAGTCTGGAACTCCGCGAGGCGGCCACGAGGCAGGAGGGCGCGCCCAGGGGGTAGGCGCGCTCCCACCCTCGTGGGCCCCTCGTAGCTCCACCGACGTACTTCTTTCGCCTATATATACTCTTATACCCTAGATTGATCAGAGAGATCCATGAAACAACTTTTCCACCGCCGCAACCTTCTGTACCCGTGAGATCCCATCTTGGGACCTTTTCCGGCGATCTGCCGGAGGGGGAATCGATCACGGAGGGCTTCTACATCAACACCATAGCCTCTCTGATGAAGCGTGAGTAGTTTACCACAGACCTTCGGTTCCATAGTTATTAGCTAGATGGCTTCTTCTCTCTCTTTGATTCTCAATACAAATTTCTCCTCGATGTTTTTGGAGATCTATTCGATGTAATACTCTTTTGCGGTGCGTTTGCCGAAATCCGATCAATTGTGGATTTATGAACAAGATTATCTATGAATATTATTTGGTTCTTCTCTGAATTCTTATATGCATGATTTGATATCTTTGCAAGTCTCTTCGAATTATCGGTTTAGTTTGGCCTACTAGATTGATCTTTTTTGCAATGGGAGAAGTGCTTAGCTTTGGGTTCAATCTTGCGGTGTCCTTTTCCAGTGACAGTAGGGGCAGCAAGGCACGTATTGTATTATTGCCATCGAGGATAAAAGATGGGGTTTATATCATATTGCTTGAGTTTATCCCTCTACATCATGTCATCTTGCTTAATGCGTTACTCTGTTCTTATGAACTTAATACTCTAGATGCATGCTGGATAGCGGTTGATGTGTGGAGTAATAGTAGTAGATGCAAAATCGTATCGGTCTACTTGACACGAACGTGATGCCTATATTCATGATTATTGCCTTAGATATTCTCATAACTATGCGCTTTTCTATCAATTGATCGGCAGTAATTTGTTCACCCACCGTAATGTTGGGGAACGTAGTAATTTCAAAAAAATTCCTACGCACACGCAAGATCATGGTGATGCATAGCAACGAGAGGGGAGAGTGTTGTCCACGTACCCTCGTAGACCGAAAGCGGAAGTGTTAACACAACGCGGTTGATGTAGTCGTACGTCTTCACGATCCGACCGATCAAGTACCGAACGTACGGCACCTCCGAGTTCAGCACACGTTCAGCTCGATGACGTCCCTCGAACTCCGATCCAGCCGAGTGTTGAGGGAGAGTTTCATCAGCACGACGGCGTGGTGACAATGATGATGTTCTACCGACGCAGGGCTTCGCCTAAGCACCGCTACGATATTATCGAGGTGTAATATGGTGGAGGGGGGCACCGCACACGGCTAAGAGATCAATGATCAATTGTTGTGTCTTTGGGGTGCCCCCCTACCCCGTATATAAAGGAGCAAGGGGGAGGCCGCCAGCCAAGGAGGAGGGCGCGCTAAGGGGGGAGTCCTACTCCCACCGGGAGTAGGACTCCTCCTTTCCTTGTTGGAATAGGAGAAGGGAAGGGGGAAGGAGAAAGAAGGAAGGGGGCGCCCCCCTCCCTAGTCCAATTCGGACTAGTCCATGGGGAGGGGTGCGGCCACCCTTTGGGGCCTTTCTGTCCTTTGCCGTATGGCCCATTAAGGCCCAATACGAATTCCCGTAAGTCTCCGGTACTCCGAAAAATACCTGAATCACTCAGAACCTTTCCGAAGTCCGAATATAGTCGTCCAATATATCGATCTTTACATCTCGGCCATTTCGAGACTCCTCGTCATGTCCCCGATCTCATCCGGGACTCCGAACTCCTTCGGTACATCAAAACACATAAACTCATAATATAACCGTCATCGTAACGTTAAGCGTGCGGACCCTACGGGTTCGAGAACTATGTAGACATGACCGAGACACCTCTCCGGTCAATAACCAATAGCGGAACCTGGATGCTCATGTTGGCTCCCACATATTCTACGAAGATCTTTATCGGTCAGACCGCATAACAACATACGTTGTTCCCTTTGTCATCGGTATGTTACTTGCCCGAGATTCGATCGTTGGTATTTCGATACCTAGTTCAATCTCGTTACCGGCAAGTCTCTTTACTCGTTCCGTAATACATCATCCCGCAACTAACTCATTAGTTACAATGCTTGCAAGGCTTATAGTGATGTGTATTACTGAGTGGGCCCAGAGATACCTCTCCGACAATCAGAGTGACAAATCCTAATCTTGAAATACGCCAACCCAGCAAGTACCTTTGGAGACACCTGTAGAGCACCTTTATAATCACCCAGTTATGTTGTGACGTTTGGTATCACACAAAGTGTTCCTCCGGTAAATGGGAGTTGCATAATCTCATAGTCATAGGAACATGTATAAGTCATGAACGAAAGCAATAGCAACATACTAAACGATCGAGTGCTAAGCTAACGGAATGGGTCAAGTCAATCACATCATTCTCCTAATGATGTGATCCCGTTAATAAAATGACAACTGATGTCTATGGCTAGGAAACATAACCATCTTTGATCAACGAGCTAGTCAAGTAGATGCATACTAGTGACACTCTGTTTGTCTATGTATTCACACATGTATCAAGTTTCCGGTTAATACAATTCTAGCATGAATAATAAACATTTATCATGATATAAGGAAATAAATAATAACTTTATTATTGCCTCTAGGGCATATTTCCTTCAGTCTCCCATTTGCACTAGAGTCAATAATCTAGTTCACATCGCCATGTGATTTAACATCAATAGTTCACATCACCATGTGATTAACACCCATAGTTCACATCGTCATGTGACCAACACCCAAAGGGTTTACTAGAGTCAGTAATCTAGTTCACATCGCTTATGTGATTAACACCCAAAGAGTACTAAGGTGTGATCATGTTTTGCTTGTGAGATAATTTTAGTCAACGGGTCTGTCATATTCAGATCCGTAAGTATTTTGCAAATTTCTATGTCTACAATGCTCTGCACGGAGCTACACTAGCTAATTGCTCCCTCTTTCAATATGTATCTAGACCGAGACTTAGAGTCATCTAGATTAGTGTCAAAACTTGCAGCGACGTAACCCTTTACGATGAACCTTTTGTCACTTCCATAATCGAGAAACATATCCTTATTCCAGTAAGGATAATTTTGACCGCTGTCCAGTGGTCTACTCCTAGATCACTATTGTACTTCCTTGCCAAAATCAGTGTAGGGTATACAATAGATCTGCTACACAGCATGGCATACTTTATAGAACCTATGGCCGAGGCATAGGGAATGACTTTCATTCTTTTTCTATCTTCTGCCGTGGTCGGGCTTTGAGTCTTACTCAATTTCACACCTTGTAACACAGGCAAGAAACTCTTTCTTTGACTTGTTCCATTTTGAACTACTTCAAAATCTTATTAAGGTATGTACTCATTGAAAAAACTTATCAAGCGTCTTGATCTATCTCTATAGATCTTGATGCTCAATATGTAAGCAACTTTACCGAGGTCTTTCTTTGAAAAAGTCCTTTCAAACACTCCTTTATGCTTTGCAGAATAATTCTACATTATTTCCGATCAACAATATGTCATTCACATATACTTATCAGAAATGTTGTAGTGCTCCCACTCACTTTCTTGTAAATATAGGCTTCACCGCAAGTCTGTATAAAACTATATGCTTTGATCAACTTATCAAAGCGTATATTCCAACTCCGAGATGCTTGCACCAGTCCATAGATGGATCACTGGAGTTTGCATATTTTGTTAGCACCTTTAGGATTGACAAAACCTTCTAGTTGCATCATATACAACTCTTCTTTAATGAATCCATTAAGGAATGCAGTTTTGTTTATCCATTTGCCAGATTTCATAAAATGCGGCAATTGCTAACATGACTCGGACAGACTTAAGCATCGTTGCGAGTGAGAAAATCTCATCGTATTCAACACTTTGAACTTTGTCAAAAACCTTTTTCCGACAAGTCTAGCTTTGTAGATAGTAACACTACTATCAGCGTCCGTCTTCCTCTTGAAGATCCATTTATTTTTTTATGGCTCGCCGATCATTGGGCAAGTCAATCAAAGTCCATACTTTGTTCTCATACATGGATCCCATCTCAGATTTCATGGCCTCAAGCCATTTTGCGGAATCTGGGCTCACCATCGCTTCTACATAGTTCGTAGGTTCGTCATGGTCTAGTAACATAACTTCCAGAACAGGATTACCGTACCACTCTCGTGCGGATCTTACTCTGGTTGACCTACGAGGTTCAGTAACAACTTGATCTGAAGTTTCATGATCATCATCATTAACTTCCTCACTAATTGGTGTAGGTGTCACAGGAACCGGTTTCTGTGATGAACTACTTTCCAATAAGTGATGAGGTACAGTTACCTCATCAAGTTCTACTTTCCTCCCACTCACTTCTTTCGAGAGAAACTCCTTCTCTAGAAAGGATCCATTCTTAGCAACGAATGTCTTGCCTTTCGGATCTGTGATAGAAGGTGTACCCGATTGTCTCCTTTGGGTATCCTATGAAGACACATTTCTCCGATTTGGGTTTGAGCTTATCAGGATGAAACCTTTTCACATAAGCATCGCAACCCCAAACTTTAAGAAACGACAACTTTGGTTTCTTGCCAAACCACAGTTCATAAGATGTCGTCTCAACGGATTTAGATGGTACCCTATTTAACGTGAATGCAGCTGTCTCTAATGCATAACCCCAAAACGATAGTGGTAGATCGGTAAGAGACATCATATATTGCACCATATCTAATAAAGTACGATTACGATGTTCGGACACACCATTACACTGTGGTGTTCCAGGTGGCGTGAGTAGTGAAACTATTTCACATTGTTTTAACTGAAGGCCAAACTCGTAACTCAAATACTCTTCTCTACGATCAGATCATAGAAACTTTATTTTTCTTGTTACGATGATTTTCCACTTCACTCTGAAATTTTATGAACTTTTCAAATGTTTCAGACTTATGTTTCATTAAGTAGATATACCCATATCTGCTCAAATCATCTGTGAAGGTGGGAAAATAACGATATCCACCACGAGCCTCAATATTCATTGGACCACATACATCTGTATGTATGACTTCCAACAAATCTGTTGCTCTCTCCATAGTTCCGGAGAACGGCGTTTTAGTCATCTTGCCCATGAGGCATGGTTCGCAAGCATCAAGTGATTCATAATCAAGTGATTCCAAAATCCCATCAGTATGGAGTTTCTTCATGCGCTTTACACCAATATGACCTAAACGGTAGTGCCACAAATAAGTTGCACTATCATTATTAACTTTGCATCTTTTGGCTTCATTATTATGAATATGTGTATCACTACGATCGAGATCCAACAAACCATTTTATTGGGTGTATGACCATAGAAGGTTTTATTCATGTAAACAGAACAACAATTATTCTCTAATTTAAATTAATAACCGTATTGCAACAAACATGATCAAATCATATTCATGCTCAACGCAAACACCAAATAACACTTATTTAGTTTCAACACTAATCCCGAAAGTATAGGGAGTGTGCGATGATGATCATATCAATCTTGGAACTACTTCCAACACACATCGTCACCTCGCCTTTTACTAGTCTCTGTTTATTCTGCAACTCCCGTTTCGAGTTACTACTCTTAGCAACTGAACCAGTATCAAATACCAAGGGGTTGCTATAAACACTAGTAAAGTACACATCAATAACATGTATATCCAATATACCTTTGTTCACTTTGCCATCCTTCTTATCCACCAAATAGTTGGGGTAGTTCCGCTTCCAGTGACCAGTCCCTTTGCAGTAGAAGCACTTAGTCTCAGGCTTAGGACCAGACTTAGGCTTCTTCACTTGAGCAGCAACTTGCTTGCCGTTCTTCTTGAAGTTCCCCTTCTTCCCTTTGCCCTTTTCTTGAAACTAGTGGTCTCGTCAACCATCAACACTTGATGTTTTTCTTGATTTCTACCTTCGTCGATTTGAGCATCACGAAGAGCTCGGGAATTACTTTCGTCATCCCTTGCATACTATAGTTCATCACGAAGTTCTACTAACTTGGTGATGGTGACTAGAGAATTCTGTCAATCACTATTTTATCTGGAAGATTAACTCCCACTTGATTCAAGCGATTGTAGTACCCAGACAATCTGAGCACATGCTCACTGCTTGAGCTATTCTCCTCCATCTTTTAGCTATAGAACTTGTTGGAGACTTCATATCTCTCAACTCGGGTAGTTTCTTGAAATATTAACTTCAACTCCTGGAACATCTCATATGGTCCATGACGTTCAAAACGTCTTTGAAGTCCCAATTCTAAGCCGTTAAGCATGGTGCACTAAACTATCAAGTAGTCATCATATTGAGCAAGCCAAACGTTCATAACGTCTGCATCTGCTCCTGTAATAGGTCTGTCACCTAGCGGTGCATCAAGGACATAATTCTTCTGTGCGGCAATGAGGATAATCCTCATATCATGGATCCAATCCGCATCATTGCTACTAACATATTTCAACATAATTTTTCTCTTGGAACATATCAAAATAAACAGAGGGAAGCAACAACGCGAGCTATTGATCTACAACATAATTTGCAAAATACTATCAGGACTAATTTCATGATAAATTTAAGTTCTATTAATCATATTACTTAAGAACTCCCACTTAGATAGACATCCCTCTAATCATCTAAGTGATTACGTGATCCAAATCAACTAAACCATAACCGATCATCACGTGAAATGGAGCAGTTTTCAATGGTGAACATCACTATGTTGATCATATCTACATTCACGCTCGACCTTTCGGTCTCAGTGTTCCGAGGCCATATCTGCATATGCTAGGCTCGTCAAGTTTAACCTGAGTATTCTGCGTGTGCAAAACTGGCTTGCACCCGTTGTAGATGGACGTAGAGCTTATCACACCCGATCATCACGTGGTGTCTGGGCACGACGAACTTTGGCAACAGTGCATACTCAGGGAGAACACTTTTATCTTGAAATTTAGTGAGAGATCATCTTATAATGCTACCGTCAATCAAAGCAAGATAAGATGCATAAAAGATAAACATCACATGCAATCAATATAAGTGATATGATATGGCCATCATCATCTTGTGCTTGTGATCTCCATCTCCGAAGCACCATCATGATCACCATCGTCACCGGCGCGACACCTTGATCTCCATCGTAGCATCGTTGTCGTCTCGCCAACTATTGCTTCTACGACTATCGCTACCGCTTAGTGATAAAGTAAAACAATTACATGGCGATTGCATTGCATACAATAAAGCGACAACCATATGGCTCCTGCCAGTTGCCGATAACTCGGTTACAAAACATGATTATCTCATACAATAAAATTCAGCATCATGTCTTGACCATATCACATCACAACATGCCCTGCAAAAACAAGTTAGACGTCCTCTACTTTGTTGTTGCAAGTTTTACGTGGCTGCTACGGGCTTAGCAAGAACCGTTCTTACCTACGCATCAAAACCACAACGATAGTTTGTCAAGTTGGTGATGTTTTAACCTTCGCAAGGACCGGGCATAGCCACACTCGGTTCAACTAAAGTGAGAGAGACAGACACCCGCCAGTCACCTTTAAGCAACGAGTGCTCGCAATGGTGAAACCAGTCTCGCGTAAGCGTACGCGTAATGTCGGTCCGGGCCGCTTCATCTCACAATACCGCTGAACCAAAATATGACATGCTGGTAAGCAGTATGACTTATATCGCCCACAACTCACTTGTGTTCTACTCGTGCATATAACATCAACGCATAAAACCAGGCTCGGATGCCACTGTTGGGGAACGTAGTAATTTCAAAAAAATTCCTACGCACACACAAGATCATGGTGATGCATAGCAACGAGAGGGGAGAGTGTTGTCCACGTACCCTCGTAGACCAAAAGCGGAAGCGTTAACACAACGCGGTTGATGTAGTCGTACGTCTTTACGATCCGACCGATCAATTACCGAATGTACGACACCTCCGAGTTCAGCACACGTTCAGCTCGATGACGTCCCTCGAACTCCGATCCAGCCGAGTGTTGAGGGAGAGTTTCGTCAGCACGATGGCGTGGTGACAATGATGATGTTCTACCGACGCAGGGCTTCGCCTAAGCACCGCTACGATATTATCGAGGTGTAATATGGTGGAGGGGGGCACCGCACACGGCTAAGAGATCAATGATCAATTGTTGTGTCTTTGGGGTGCCCCCCTGCCCCCGTATATAAAGGAGCAAGGCGGACGCCGCCGGCCAAGGAGGAGGGCGCGCCAAGGGGGGGGGGGTCCTACTCCCACCGGGAGTAGGACTCCTCCTTTCCTTGTTGGAATAGGAGAAGGGAAGGGAGAAGGAGAAAGAAGAAGGGGGCGCCCCCCTCCCTAGTCCAATTCGGACTAGTCCATGGGGAGGGGTGCGGCCACCCTTTGGGGCCTTTCTGTCCTTTGCCGTATGGCCCATTAAGGCCCAATACGAATTCCCGTAACTCTCCGGTACTCCGAAAAATACCCGAATCACTCGGAACCTTTCCGAAGTCCGAATATAGTCGTCCAATATATCGATCTTTACGTCTCGGCCATTTCGAGACTCCTCGTCATGTCCCCGATCTCATCCGGGACTCCGAACTCCTTCGGTACATCAAAACACATAAACTCATAATATAACCGTCATCGTAACGTTAAGCGTGCGGACCCTACGGGTTGGAGAACTATGTAGACATGACCGAGACACCTCTCCGGTCAATAACCAATAGTGGAACCTGGATGCTCATATTGGCTCCCACATATTCTACGAAATTCTTTATCGGTCAGACCGCATAACAATATACGTTGTTCCCTTTGTCATCGGTATGTTACTTGCCCGAGATTCGATCGTTGGTATCTCGATACCTAGTTCAATCTCGTTACCGGCAAGTCTCTTTACTCGTTCCGTAATACATCATCCTGCAACTAACTCATTAGTTACAATGCTTGCAAGGCTTATAGTGATGTGTATTACTGAGTGGGCTCAGAGATACCTCTCCAACAATCGGAGTGACAAATCCTAATCTTGAAATACGCCAACCCAACAAGTACCTTTGGAGACACCTGTAGAGCACCTTTATAATCACCCAGTTACGTTGTGACGTTTGGTAGCACACAAAGTGTTCCTCCGGTAAACGGGAGTTGCATAATCTCATAGTCATAGGAACATGTATAAGTCATGAACGAAAGCAATAGCAACATACTAAACGATCGAGTGCTAAGCTAACGGAATGGGTCAAGTCAATCACATCATTCTCCTAATGATGTGATCCCGTTAATCAAATGACAACTCATGTCTATGGCTAGGAAACATAACCATCTTTGATCAACGAGCTAGTCAAGTAGAGGCATACTAGTGACACTCTGTTTGTCTATGTATTCACACATGTATCAAGTTTCTGGTTAATAAAATTCTAGCATGAATAATAAACATTTATCATGATATAAGGAAATAAATAATAACTTTATTATTGCCTCTAGGGCATATTTCCTTCACATAATACATGCTATCTTGAGAGAAGCCACTAGTGAAACCTATGGCCCCCGAGTCTATTTTACATCATATTAGTTTCCCGTCAACTTGCTAATTTCTGTCGCCGTTCTTTTTATTTTGCAATCTTTACTTTCCAATCTATACAACAAAAATACCAAAAATATTTACTTTACTATCTTTATTAGATCTCACTTTTGCGAGTGACCGTGAAGGGATTGACAACCCCTTTATCGCGTTGGTTGCAAGGTTCTTGATTGTTTGTGCAGGTACTAGGTGACTTGTGCGTTGTCTCCTACTGGATTGATACCTTGGTTCTCAAAAACTGAGGGAAATACTTACGCTACTTTGTTGCATCACCCTTTCCTCTTCAAGGAAAAACCAACGCATGCTCAAGAGGTAGCAGTTACCCTTCGTGGGTTGAAGTCTCCATCAACGTGGATGTACGATAGCACCACCTATTAGAACCACACCAAAAATCTCTGTGTCTACATTGCGTTTGCTCCCTCCAAACTCCTCCCTTTACCTTCATGTGCAATGTTTTACATTCCGCTGCTATACTCTTAGACTTGCATGTGTAGGTTGATTGCTTGACTTGTTCTAAGTTGCTAAAATCTGCCAAGACTTAAAATTGGGAAAAGGCTAGATTTTATTTGGTCAAGTAGTCTAATCATCCCCCTCTAGACATACTTTCGATCCTACAAGTGGTATCAGAGCTTTCGTGTCCATTTGCCTTGATTTCCATAGCTTTTGGTGATCATAGCCTTGGTTTCACAACCTAGAAGAGTATGGCGTCTAGCGAGGGAAATTACCACCGTAGAGGTCCTTACTTTGATGGTACAAATTTTGCTAGTTGGAAGCATAAGATGAAATTGCATATTCTTGGACATAACCCCGCCATTTGGGCTATTGTGTGTATTGGCTTGCAAGGTGAATTCTTTGATGGGAGAGAACCGAACCGTCAAGCTACCGCGGAAGAATTAAAGATGTTGCAATACAACGCTCAAGCTTGCGATATCCTCCTCAACGGATTGTGCCCAGAAGAATTCAACAAAATCACCCGTCTTGAGGATGCAAAGGAAATTTGGGATACTTTGATTGATATGCACGAAGGTACCGACTCCGTCAAGGAATCCAAATTGGATGTGCTTCAAAGTCAACTTGACAAGGTCAAAATGAAGGATCGTGAAGGTGTCGCTGAAATGTACTCTAGGCTTGCTCTCATCACAAATGAGATTTCCGGCTTAGGAAGTGAAGAGATGACCGATAGATTCATCATCAAGAAGATCCTAAGAGACTTGGATGAAAAATATGATACCGTGTGCACACTGATCCAAATGATGCCCAATTACAAAGATCTCAAGCCTACGGAAGTCATTGGAAGAATTGTTGCTCATGAGATGTCACTCAAGGATAAGGAAGAGCTTCACAACAAGTCATGTGGTGCTTACAAAGCCACATGTGATACTCCTACATCATCAAGTGAGAAAAAAACCTTCAATGAGGAATTGAGCCTAATGGTGAAGAATTTCAACAAGTTCTACAAGAGTAGAAGCAAGGAAATAAGCTCCAAGACAAGGTCCTACAATGATAAAAAGATCTTCGAGTCGTGAATGTAATTACTACAATTGTGGAAGACCCGGACACTACTCCAATGAGTGTACGGCTCCCTACAAAAGAAGAGAAGATTCACCCAAAATGAGAAGTAGAAGAGAAGAATCACCACCAAGAGAGAGAAGGAGTAGAGATGATCGTTATGAATGAAGAACCTCTCGGAGAAGCAAGGAGTCGGAAAGGAAGGACAAATCATCAACGAGCTACACAAAACGAAGACATCAAGCTCATGTTGGTGAATGGGTATCCGGCTCCGACTCCGACCATCACTCCAAAAGAAGTTATCACTCCGACTCCGAATATACTCAAGATGAAGGTGTTGCCGGTCTAG
This sequence comes from Aegilops tauschii subsp. strangulata, assembly GCF_002575655.3. Classification (NCBI taxonomy): domain Eukaryota; kingdom Viridiplantae; phylum Streptophyta; class Magnoliopsida; order Poales; family Poaceae; genus Aegilops; species Aegilops tauschii. Next base: position 464,925,579 of record NC_053037.3, on the reverse strand, counting down.
CACTTGTGTTAGCCAACTCCTACGACATATTTGACTCACCAAATGAAGGAATTGGAAGATGCTTCGTGGCTAAAGGCCCAAAGGTATCACACCCTGAGTATGTTGATTTCAATAGTGATGAAGATGACTTGCTAGGTGATGATGATTTACTTGTTGACAACTCTAGTGATGAAAACTATGATGAACTTGCTATTAATCATGATAATCAAGATAAAACGAATGATGAAGATAAGAAGGAGATTGAGCGTCTAACTAAAGAACTAAACACTCTTAAGTTACCTCATGAAACTACCTTGGAAGATTATCGAGAACTTTTAAAGACTCATGAGAAGTTACGCTTTGAAAAGCTCAACCTTGAGCAAGAGCATGGGTTCTTAAAAGCAAACAATGATGATTTTCGCAAGAAAAGTTCTTCTTACATTGCCAAGCGTTTACTCTTGTCTACTTACATGCCACAAGTTAAATCTAGCAACAAGAGTAAGAAAGATTCTTCATCTAGTAGTAACAATAATCATGCTAAATCCAATGTTGTTGCTTCTAGTAGTTCTCTTGATTCCACTAATGATTCTCTTAGCCAAGTTACACTTGAGCAAGAAAATAGCTTATTGAAGGGAATTATAGAGAAAGGTGTTTACAAGAGCCTTGCCCTAAGTAAGCAATTTGAGGAAATTGTACGCAAGCAAGGAAGGCACCGGAAGAATCAAGGAGTTGGCTTTGAACGAAAGTTCAATGCCAATGGAGTTGAGTGGGAAGAAGATCAATACCCCAAGACGAAGTTTGTTCCTCAACAAGAGAAGTATGATCCTACTTCTTTCCAAGTGACACAAGCTAGAGATGATCCTCCACCACAAGACCACAAGCAGAAGGCAAGGACAAGCTTCAAGAGGAGATTGATGCATTTGAAGAAGCTCCTAAGGCCTTGGTCAAGTGGGTTCCCAAGACTACATCAAGTTCTACTACGTCAAGTACGACTACAAGTCCAAGGATTCCCATCAAGATGATGTGGATCCCGAAGAAGAAGAACTAGAGAGTTCTTGAGGGTGACTCCGCCAACATACTTCACTCATATCATTTTGGCAAGGACAAGTGCAAACAACTTCCACATCTTGCACTAGTTCAAGGAGTCACAAACCCTCTTGTTGGTAAGACAAGGGACAAGGTAACCTAATGCCTTCATGGACATCATCTTGTGTGTATATCACTCTATGTCTATGGATATCCTTGTTTGTTCCTTGTGGGACTAACCCGTGTAGGTATTGAAAGTGCAACTCACTCCAATGGATTGCTCCAGATGATCTACATCAACATTGAGCATCCACATCTTCAACATCTACATGAAGTCATCATCGACAAAACCCAAGGTTAGTTCATCCCTCTTAGGGGGGATATCACATCTAGGGGGAGCTTTACTCCAATCAATTGACCTAAAGCAACTCTAATGATGTGAACACAACAATGCTTTATGTAAAAGTGGTAACCCCACTTGTGCTTAAACGATGAGTATGACATATGATCAAATGTTCTCATTTGACTCCTAAGTCAATATACTCATATATAGATGACCTAGTCATCGCCAATTGTTTGATAGATGCTAGAGTGTTTGTGCATGCTTTGTCACATATTTCATTTGCCATTTTATTGTGTGAGCATGTTGACTGCATATTTTACTCATTCGAGGACATCCATTTGTTGTTTTGATTGTTTGGCTTTTTCTCTTTTGCCAAGTGGATGGACAAGAATGCCTAAGAACTTCCTCTAGCTATCTATGCTTTTCTCGTCTCAAACTCTATTCATGCTACATCACAAAGTTTGATCAAGTCAGATTTGAACCACTCTGTGTGAGGAGCACTCGGAGTCCCCGATTCGTCATAGACTTAAACTTCCAAAACCTCTCTGTGCATTTTGGTATGACCGATTCATCCACTTCGGTCACACCAAGTTCACTGAGTTGATCTAGGTTTTCAATCTCGGTGCAACCGATTTGAACTTTTCGGTCACACCGAGTTGCAGTAACCGCTGGCTATTCTGCACCTCGGTGCCACCGAGTTGTTCCACTCTGTCACACCGACAGGGTCAGTATATATATACCCACGGGTGAGATTTTGAAAATTTCTTCAAAACTCCTCAGCCTGCGCGTGTCCTGCTCTGCCGCCTCGGGTCTCCGGATCGTCTCCTCGTCGCTAGCGACCTCCCGCCGCTAGTCTCCGTCGCCGTCAACGGGATTCTGCCCCACCGTTGTCGCCGTAGCAAACTCACCGCGGAGCTAGGGTATGTGTTCGATCATTTGTGCTATTTCCTTACTCCGATTCGTAGCACATTGCTTTGCCATGATCTTTACCAAGTATGAAATCAATCTATCCAGAGAAAACTTCCTTTAGGTTAGGTTTGATTCGAAAATTTAGGGTTAGGTTTCCGCTGAACTCATCTCGGACCGACCGAGTTGTAGAAATCGGTCTCACCGATTTGGCTTAGGCCATTGCACATGCGCTTTTCGGTCTGACGGAAAATTGCAAATCGGTGGGACCAAGTTCAACTCTCAATGAAACCCTAGTGATCTCGGAGCCACCGAACTGTGACTCACTCTGACCGAGTTCACTAGTTTAGACTCCAAAAGTTGCTTCAGTATCACCGAGTTTAACAAATTGGTAGCTCCGAAATGATTTCTGAGGAGAACTAAAACTAAGTTTTTGACTCATCTATTTTGCAAAAACTCTGCACTTTGTGATGCTCATCCACTCTACCTCATCTATATCTATTCACAGGGTTTGCTGTCAGTTTGCTTGCCAAGATGTCTGACCGGAGTGATAGCCAGAACAGATCAGAAGAGCAAGTGCAAATGAGTGAGGGCACTAGTCCCTCAAGCAGCTATGATGAGGGCAGCAGGAGCACTCCCAGCAATTTGCCCAAGGCAGCCACTAGAACAAGGAAGAAGAGAACCTCAGATTCTGAGGATGAGGACTATGTGGCAAGAGAAGAGGAAGTGAGCTCCAAAAATAAAGTCCTGAAGAAGGAGTATGGCACAGCTACTGCAATCAAGCCAGGGTTGCACAAGAAGGCACCTGCCAAGAGAGTGCCAATGTCAAAGCCAAGGAAAGTTCAACAGGAGAAACCATGAAATTCACAATAGAATCTGATGATGGTGAGGTAGTTGGAGATGGGAAGAAGAGGAAGAAGGCCAGAACAACTCCTGCTAAAGTTCTTGGACATCCTTCTATGAGAAGAAGTGATGATGAAGATGAAGAAGAAGATGTTGCACCCCCTCCCAAATCACAGAAGCTCATGGGTGATGCAATCAGGTTAGGGGCTACTCCATCAAAGCCCAAAACTGCTCCCAAAGCTACTGCTCAAACTCAGAAGCCTTCTAAGCCCAAGAGAAGCACCAGGAACATACCAGCTAAAGAGAAGAACAAGGCCCCAGTGCCAGAGATGGAAGAAGAAGATGATGAAGCCCAAGTGCTGAGAAAACTCAAACCAAAGATTCCAGACCACAATGACACTCATCCAGTGGCAGAGGACATGAACATCAGGAAGGATGCTGGTCTCGGACTTTGGAGACAAAGTGACCCTTATGCTGTGAGGAGAAAGACTGCTGTGGACTGCAGGTTCCACACCAAAGAACAACAAGACTTCTATGAGACCATTCTGCTGGACAAGAAGCCTATAGTCTGTGATATGAAGTGGGTTGATTGGGAGTACATTGATGAGAATGAAGATCATTTCCCAGGAGTACATGAGAGTTTCAAGGCTTGTGGAGTTGACAAGTTTGTTGGACATAAGCTTACCAAATGGAATGATGAGCTCATCATGCAATTCTACTCCACAACTCATTTCTATCCAGATGGTAGAATTGTTTGGATGTCTGAGGGTACTAGGTACCAGTCAACTGTAGATGAGTGGGCCAAGTTGATCAATGTCCCAGAAGAGCATGAGGATGGTTTGGATGTGTATGCCAAGAAGAAGAAAGACCACAACTCAATGGCAAATATGTACAAGGAGATCCCAGAAAAAGCTTTGGAGAGACACAAGTTTGGATCTGTACATTATTTGTTGTTTGGTCTGCCTACTATCAACACCATCTTAAGGCATACACTATTACCCAAATCTGGAGATCACAAGATGATCAGAGGCCATTTAATCAACTTGCTGCAGATATTTAATGTGCCTCAGAAATTCAAGGTCATGAGTCTGATTGTTGAGACAATCAAGAGGACAGCCGCAGATCAGAAGAGATCTTGTGGGTATGCTCCACACATTCAGGTGCTCATCAACCCCAAGATGGGCACATGCACTTACTTGTTGGACAAGGAGCATTTACCTTTGCACCCAGAATTTGAAGATAACACAGTTGTGATGAATGAGGATGATCCTTCATCAGTGCAAGCACAAGAGAAGAGAGCAAAGGCAAAGGCACAAAAAGCCGCAAGGATGCCAAGTGTTGAGGAGGCATCTCAAGTGTTCTTAAAGACAAAACAAGATCAACTAGCTTATCTAATTCAGGCAACATTAAGGATTGAGAAGGGCTTGGCCACCCCGACTCAGAATCAGGAGAACTTGGAGAGGATTATAGAAACAAAGTTCTATGATCTTGATCTGAAAGTCACTGAGATACAGACTGCAGTTGAGCAGCTCCAGGAGGAAGCATAAGAGAAGAGAGGACAGGCAACTACAGATGCTTTTCAGCGAGTGCCAAGAGGTCAGAGGTCAGCTGCAGTGCCAGTGCCAGATACAAGAGCTACTTCATCTGCACCAGGAGCAACAGCTTTAGTGCCACCTCCAGTAGCCACTCCACCAGCTCCAGCTACATCTATTGATGCCTTCGTCCTTGGAGTTCTCTCTACACCACCTCCCGAAGACCAAGTCTAAGAGACGCATAACACTATGCATTTTCAAACTTTTTAGTAACTTGTTGCCAAAGGGGGAGAAATGTATAGATCATAGGCTTCGAGAGAGAGAGTGTTGCTTTCTTTGTCTCTCTAGCATTTTGGTTGATACTTTTGTGTGTGCTTATTTGATACTTTATGTCTGTGTGTGAGATACTTATATGGTCATGTGTTTGACCATATCATACTTTAATGTTTGCTTGGATGATATTATCTTTTATATCCCATATATGATCGTTCACTTTGCTTGGTGATGAGTGCATGTTTTAATTCCTATCATTTTGAGCGCTCCACCAAGATGTATGTGACATGGAAGAGTAACCCATGATCCTAATCGATTGTGCATTTGCATTCAAAATAAAAATTTAAATAATGCAAAAATTACATGGCGATTGCATTTCATACAATAAAGCGACAGCCATAAGGCTCCTGCCAGTTGCCGATAACTTTTACAAAACATGATCATCTCATACAACAATTTATATATCATCACATCTTGACCATATCACATCACAGCAAGCCCTGCAAAAACAAGTTAGACGTCCTCTACTTTGTTGTTGCAAGTTTTACGTGGCTGCTACGGGCTTAGAAAGAACCGTTCTTACCTACGCATCAAAACCACAACGACTTTTCATCAAGTGTGCTGTTTTAACCTTCAACAAGGACCGGGCGTAGTCACACTCGATTAAACTAAAGTTGGAGAAACAGACACCCACTAGCCACCTGTGTGTGAAGCACGGTGGTAGAACCGGTCTCATGAATGCGGTCATGTAATGACGGTCTGGGCCGCTTCATCCAACAATACCACCGAATCAAAGTATGACATGCTGGTAAGCAGTATGACTATTATCGCCCACAACTCCTTGTGTTCTACTCATGCATATAACATCTACGCACAGACCTGGCTCGGATGCCACTATTGGGGAACGTAGCATACAATTTCAAAAAAAAATCGACGCTCACGCAAGACCTATCTAGGAGATGCATAGCAACGAGAGGGGGAGAGCATCTTCATACCCTCGCAAAGCGGAAGCGTTTATCAACGCGGTTGATGTAGTCGTACACCTTCACGATCTGTCCCGATCAAGTACCGAAAGTACGGCACCTCCGCGTTCAGCACACGTTCAGCTCGATGACGTCCTCGCCTTCTTGATCTAGCAAGAGGGGCGAAGTAGTGGATGAGTTCCGGCAGCACGACGGCGTGGTGACGGTGTTGGTGAAGAACAATCTCCACAAGGTTTCTCCTAAGCACTACGAAAACTATGACGGAGGATAAACTAGAGGGGACGGGGTTGCCAGCACACGGCTTGGCGATACTTGATGTGTCTTGGGTGCTAGCCCTGCCCCTCTATTTATATGTTGAGCCCTGGGGTCGAAACTTGGAGTAAAAGCCTCCTCAAAGTCGGTTTTGCCCGAAAGGCAAGAGTCCCACATGGATTGCAGGACGAAACGCCACAATCCTTGGCGTCTAGCCCAGACGCCATGGGCCTCGGCGTCTGGCCCAGGGCCAGGCGCCAGGATCTCCGGCGTTTGGCCTCTGACCTCCGCAAAACTATCTTTTGCACCGACCTATAGCCTCGTGGGCCTGACCCCTTGGCCTAACCATATCATCCAATATATGACTCTTTACCTCCGGACCATTCCGGAGCTCCTCGTCATGTCCGTGATCTCATCCGGGACTCCGAACAACATTCGGTCACCAACATACATAACTCATCGTCAACGAACGTTAAGCATGTGGACCCTACGGGTTCGAGAACTAAGTAGACATGACCGAGACACCTCTCCGGTCAATAACCAATAGCGGAACCTGGATGCCCATATTGGCTCCTACATATTCTACGAAGATCTTTATCGTTCGAACCTTATGACAACATACGTAATTCTCTTTGTCATCAATATGTTACTTGCCCGAGATTTGATCGTCGATATTCTCATACCTAGTTCAATCTCGTTACTGGCAAGTCTCTTTACTCGTTCCGTAATGCGGCATCCCGTAACTAACTCATTAGTCACATTCTTGCAAGGCTTATAGTGATGTGCATTACCGAGAGGGCCCAGAGATACCTCTCCGACACTCGGAGTGACAAATCCTAATCTTGATATATGCCAACCCAACAAACACCTTCGGAGACACCTGTAGAGCATCTTTATAATCACCCAATTACGTTGTGACGTTTGATAGCACACAAGGTGTTCCTTCGGTATTCGGGAGTTACATAATCTCATAGTCAGAGGAATATGTATAAGTCATGAAGAAAGCAATAGCAATAAATCTTAACGATCATTATGCTAAGCTAATGGATGGGTCTTGTCCATCACATCATTCTCTAATGATGTGATCCCGTTCATAAAATGACAACACATGTCCATGGTCAGGAAACTTAACCATCTTTGATTAACGAGCTAGTCAAGTAGAGGCATACCAGGGACACTCTGTTTTGTCTATGTATTCACACATGTACTAAGTTTCTGGTTAATACAATTCTAGCATGAATAATACACATTTATCATGACATAAGGAAATATAAATAACAACTTTATTATTGCCTCTAGGGCATATTTCCTTCAGTCTCCCACTTGCACTAGGGTCAATAATCTAGTTCACATCGTCATGTGATTTAACACCAATAGTTCACATCTTTATGTGATTAGTCCACATCGCCATGTGACTAACACCCAAAGGGTTTACTAGAGTCAATAATCTAGTTCACGTCGCTATGTGATTAACACCCAAAGAGTACTAAGGTGTGATCATGTTTTTCTTGTGAGAGAGGTTTAGTCAACGGGTCTGCCATATTCAGATCCGTATGTATTTTGCAAGTTTCTATGTCTACAATGCTCTGCACGGCGCTACTCTAGCTAATTGCTCCGACTTTCAGTATGTATCCAGATTAAGACTTAGAGTCATCCGGATCAGTGTCAAAGCTTGCATCGACGTAACCCTTTACGACAAACTTTTTGTCACCTCCATAACCGAGAAATATATCCTTATTCCACTAAGGATAATTTTGACCGCTGTCCAGTGATCCACTCCTGGATCACTATTGTACCCTCTTGCCAAACTCATGGTGAGGTACACAATAGGTCTGGTACACAGCATAGCATACTTTATAGAACCTATGAATGAGGCATAGGGAATGACTTTTCATTCTCTTTCTTTTTTCTGCCGTGGTCGGTTTTGAGTCTTTACTCAACTTTACACCTTGCAACACAGGAAAGAACTCCTTCTTTGACTGTTCCACTTTGAACTACTTCAAAATCTTGTCAAGGTATGTACTCATTGAAAAAACTTATCAAGCGTCTTGATCTATCTCTATAGATCTTGATGCTCAATATGTAAGTAGCTTCACCCAGGCCTTTCTTTGAAAAAACTTCTTTCAAACACTCCTTTATGCTTTCCAAAAAATTCTACATCATTTCTGATCAACAATATGTCATTCACATATACTTATCGGAAAGGCTGTAGTGCTCCCACTCACTTTCTTGTAAATACAGGCTTCACCGCAAGTCTATATAAAACTATATGCTTTGATCAACTCATCAAAGTGTATATTCCATCTCCGAGATGCTTGCACCAGTCCATAGATGGATTGCTGGAGCTTGCACATTTTGTTAGCACCTTTAGGATTGACAAAACCTTCTGGTTGCATCATATACAACTCTTTTTTTAAGAAACCCATTAAGGAATGCAGTTTTGACATCCATTTGCCAGATTTCATAAAATGTGGCAATTGCTAACATGATTCAGACAGACTTAAGCATCGCTACGAGTGAGAAAATCTCATTGTAGTCAACACCTTGAACTTGTCAAAAACCTTTTCTCGACAAGTCTAGCTTTGTAGATAGTAACACTACTACCAGCTTTTGTCTTCCTCTTGAAGATCCATTTATTCTCTATGGCTTGCCGATCATAGGGAAAGTCAACCAAAGTCCACACTTTGTTCTCATACATGGATCCCATCTCAGATTTCATAGCCTCAAGCCATTTTGCGGAATCTGGGCTCATCATCGCTTCCTCATAGTTCGTAGGTTCGTCATGGTCAAGGAACATGACCTCTAGAACAGGATTACCGTACAACTCTGGTGCGGATCTTACTCTGGTTGACCTACGAGGTTCGGTAGTAACTTGATCTGAAGTTACATGATCATCATCATTAGCTTCCTCACTAATTGGTGTAGGAGTCACAGGAACAGATTTCTGTGATGAACTACTTTCCAATAAGGGAGCAGGTACAGTTACCTCATCAAGTTCTACTTTCCTCCCACTCACTTCTTTCGAGAGAAACTCCTTCTCTAGAAAGGATCCATTCTTAGCAACGAATGTCTTGCCTTCGGATCTGTGATAGAAGGTGTACCCAATAGGCTTCTTTGGGTATCCTATGAAGACACATTTCTCTGATTTGGATTCGAGCTTATCAGGTTGAAGCTTTTTCACATAAGCATCGCAGCCCCAAACTTTAAGAAACGACAACTTTGGTTTCTTGCCAAACCACAGTTCATAAGGTGTCGTCTCAATGGATTTAGATGGTGCCCTATTTAACGTGAATGCAGCCGTCTCTAAAGCATAACCACAAAACGATAGCGGTAAATCAGCAAGAGACATCATAGATCGCACCATATCTAGTAAAGTACGATTACGACGTTCGGACACACCATTACGTTGTGGTGGTCCGAGTGGCGTGAGTTGCGAAACTATTCCGCATTGTTTCAAATGAAGACCAAACTCGTAACTCAAATATTCGCCTCCGTGATTAAATTATAGAAAACTTTATTTTCTTGTTACGATGATTCTCCACTTCACTCTGAAATTCTTTGAACTTTTTCAAATGTTTCAGACTTGTGTTTCATTAAGTAGATACATCCATATATCCTCAAATCATCTATGAAGGTCAGAAAATAACGATACATGCCGCGAGCCTCAACACTCATCGGACCGCATACATCAGTATGTATTATTTCCAATAAGTCAGTCGCTCGCTCCATTGTTCCAGAGAACGGAGTCTTTAGTCATCTTGCCCATGAGGCATGGTTCGCAAGCATCAAGTGATTCCAAAAGTCTATCAGCATGGAGTTTCTTCATGCGCTTTACACCAATATGACCTAAACGGCAGTGCCACAAATAAGTTGCACTATCATTATTAACTTTGCATCTTTTGGCTTCAATATTATGAATACATGTATTACTACGATCGAGATTCAATAAACCATTTATATTGAGTGTATGACCGTAGAAGGTTTTATTCATGTAAATAGAACAACAATTATTCTTTGACTTGAATGAATAACCGTATTGCAATAAACATGATCCAATCATATTCGTGCTCAACGCAAACACCAAATAACATTTATTTTAGGTTCAACACTAATCCCGAAGGTAAAGGGAGTGTGCGATGGTGATCTTATCAACCTTGGAATCACTTCCAACACACATCATCACCTCGCCCTTAACTAGTCTCTGTTTATTTTGCAAATCCCGTTCGAGTTACTACTCTTAGCAACTGAACCAGTATCAAATACCGAGGGGTTGCTATAAACACTAGTAAAGTACACATCAATAACATGCATATCAAATATACCTTTGTTCACTTTGCCATCCTTCTTATCCGCCAAGTATCTAGGGCAGTTCCACTTCCAGTGACCATTTCCTTTGAAGTAGAAGCACTCGGTTTCAGGCTTGGGTCTAGCTTTGGGCTTCTTCATGGGAGTGGAAACTTGCTTGCCATTCTTCTTGAAGTTCCCTTTCTTTCCCTTGCCCTTTTACTTGAAACTATTGGTCTTGTCAACCATCAACACTTGATGCTTTTCTTGATTTCTACCTTCGTTGATTTCAGCATCACAAAGAGCTCAGGAATCGTTTTCGTCATCCCTTGCATATTATAGTTCATCTCGAAGTTCCAGTAACTTGGTGACAGTGACTAGAGAACTTTGTCAATCACTATCTTATCTGGAAGATTAACTCCCACTTGATTCAAGCAATTGTAGTACTCAGACATTCTGAGCACATGCTCACTAGTTGAGCTATTCTCCTCCATCTTGTAGGCTAAGTACTTTGTCAGAGGTCTCATACCTCTCGACTCGGGCATGAGTCTAAAATACCAATTCCAGCTCTTTGAACTTTTCAAATGTTTCAGACTTATGTTTCATTAAGTAGATATACCCATATCTGCTCAAATCATCTGTGAAGGTCAGAAAACAACGATACCCACCGCGAGCCTCAACACTCATCGGACCGCATACATCAGGATGTATTATCTCCAGTAAGTCAGTTACTCGCTCCATTGTTCCGGAGAACGGAGTTTTAGTCATCTTGCCTATGAGGCATGGTTCGCAAGCATCAAGTGATTCATAATCAAGTGATTCCAAAAGCCCATCAGCATGGAGTTTCTTCATGCGCTTTACACCAATATGACCTAAACGGCAGTTCCACAAATAAGTTGCACTATCATTATTAACTTTGCATCTTTTGGCTTCAATATTTATGAATATGTGTATCACTATGATCAAGATCCAACAAACCATTTTCATTGGGTGTATGACCATAGAAGGTTTTATTCATGCAAACAGAACAACAATTATTCTCTAACTTAAATGAATTACCATATTGCAATAAACATGATTAAATCATATTCATGCTCAATGTAAACACCAAATAATATTTATTTAGGTTCAACACTAATCCCGAAAGTATAGGGAGTGTGCGATGATGATCATATCAATCTTGGAACTACTTCCAACACACATCATCACTTCACTCTTAACTAGTTTCTGTTCATTCTGTAACTCCTGTTTCGAGTTACTACTCTTAGCAACTAAACAAGTATGAAATGCCGAGGGGTTGCTATAAATACTATTAAAGTACACATAAATAACATGTATATCAAATATACCTTTGTTCACTTTGCCATCCTTCTTATCCGCCAAGTATCTAGGGTAGTTCCACTTCCAGTGACCAGTACTTTTGCAGTAGAAGCACTTAGTCTCAGGCTTAGGTCCAGACTTGGGCTTCTTCACTTGAGCAGCAACTTGCTTGCCGTTCTTCTTGAAGTTCCCCTTCTTCCCTTTGCCCTTTTTCTTGAAACTAGTGGTCTTGTCAACCATCAACAGTTGATGCTTTTTTTTATTTCTACCTTCACCGATTTTAGCATCGCAAAGAGCTTGGGAATTGTTTTCGTCATCCCTTGCATATTATAGTTCATCACGAAGTTCTAGTAACTTGGTGATAGTGACTAGAGAAATTTGTCAATTACTATCTTATCTGGAAGATTAACTCCCACTTGATTCAAGCAATTGTAGTACTCAGACATTCTGAGCACATGATCACTGGTTGAGCTATTCTCCTCCATCTTGTAGGCAAAGTACTTGTCAGGGGTCTCATACCTCTCGACTCGGGCATGAGTCTGAAATACCAATTTCAGCTCTTGGAACATCTCATATGCTCCGTGGCGTTCAAAAACGTTTTTGAAGTCCCGGTTCTAAGCCGTAAAGCATGGTGCACTAAACTATCAAGTAGTCATCATACCGAGCTTTGTCAAACGTTCATGACGTCTACATTTGCTCCTACAATAGGTCCGTCACCTAGCGGTGCATCAAGGACATAATTCTTCTGTGCAGCAATGAGGATAATCCTCAGATTACGGACCAAGTCCGCATCATTGCTACTATCATCTTTCAACTTATTTTTCTCTAGGAACATATCAAAAATAAAACAGGGGAGCTATACGCGAGCTATTAATCTACAACATAGATATGCAAATACTATCAGGACTAAGTTCATGATAAATTAAAGTTCAATTAATCATATTACTTAAGAACTCCCACTTAGATAGACATCCCTCTAGTCATCTAAATGATCACGTGATCCATATCAACTAAACCATGTTCGATCATCACGTGAGATAGAGTAGCTTTCAATGGCGAACATCACTATGTTGATCATATCTACTATATGATTCACGCTCGACCTTTCGGTCTCAGTGTTCCGAGGGCATATCTGCATATGCTAGGCTCGTCAAGTTTAACCCGAGTATTCTGTGTGTGCAAAACTGGCTTGCACCCGTTGTATGTGAATGTAGATCTTATCACACCCGATCATCACGTGGTGTCTCGGCACGACGAACTGTCGCAATGGTGCATACTCAGGGAGAACACTTATACCTTGAAATTTAGTGAGAGATCATCTTATAATGCTATCGCCGTACTGTTGGGGAACTTAGTAATTTCAAAAAAATTCCTACGCACACACAAGATCATGGTGATGCATAGCAACGAGAGGGGAGAGTGCTGTCTATGTACCGTCGTAGACTGTAAGCGGAAGCGTTATGACAACGCGGTTGATGTAGTCGTACGTCTTCACGATCGACCTATCCTAGCACCGAAAGTACGGCACCTCCGCGATCTGCACATGTTTGGCTCGGTGACGTCCCACGAACTCACGATCCAGCAGAGTGTCGAGGGAGAGCTTCGTCAGCACGACGACATGATGATGGTGATGATGAAGCTACCGGCGCAGGGCTTCGCCTAAGCACTACGACGATATGACCGAGGCGGATTATGGTGGAGGGGGGCACCGCACACGGCTAAGAGATCAATGATCAACTTGTGTGTCTATGGGGTGCCCCCTGCCCCCCCCCGTATATAAAGGAGCAAGGGGGGAGGCCGGCCGGCCCTTGGGGCGTGCCAAGGAGGGGGAGGACTCCTCCTCCTAGTAGGAGTAGGACTCCCCCTTTCCTAGTCCAACTAGGAGGAGGAAGAGGGAAGGAAGGAGAGGGAGAGGAGAAGGAAAGGGGGGCGCGCCCCCCTCACTAGTCCAATTCGGACTCCCTATAGGGAGGGGGCGCGGTTGCCCCTTGTGGGCTGCCTCCCTGAGGGAGTCCTAGACTAAGGGGTCCTCGGGCGTCCGGCCTGTTGGACATGGGCCGGACTGATGGGCTGTGAAGATACAGGACCGAAGACTCTCACCCGTATCCGGATGGGACTCTCCTTGGTGTGGAAGGCAAGCTTGGCGTCCGGATATGAAGATTCCTTTTTCTATAACCTACTTTGTACAACCCTAGTCCCCTCCGGTGTCTATAAAAACCGGAGGGTTTTGTCCATAGGGACAATCATAATCATACAGGCTAGACTTCTAGGGTTTTAGCCATTACAATCTCGTGGTAGATCAACTCTTGTAATACTCATATTCATCAAGATCAATCAAGCAGGAAGTAGGGTATTACCTCCATAGAGAGGGCCCGAACCTGGGTAAACATCATGTCCCCTGTATCCTGTTACCATCGACCTTAGACGCACAGTTCAGGACCCCCTACCCGAGATCCGCCGGTTTTGACACCGACATTGGTGCTTTCATTGAGAGTTCCGCTGCATCGTCTTCAAGAGGTTCAATGGCTCCGTCAATCATCTACAACAACGCTGTCCAGGGGGAAATTTTTCTCCCTGGCCAGATCTTCGTGTTCGGCGGCTTCGCACTGCGGGGCGACTCGCTTGGCCATCTAGAGCAGATCGACAGCTACGCCCCAGGTCACTGGATTAGTTTTGGAAACCTGGACTATGTCGCTGACGTCCGGGGAGACTTGATCTTCCAAGGATTCATGACTCCAACTCCCGCTCTAGCCTTAGATCCAGAACACATCGGCATGTCCGAAGACGGACTTCACGAGCCCGCCGGACTGTCTGCGGCCACCAAACCCAGCACGGGAGAGCCGGTTGAAGTGGCGTCGCTGGCAACCATCACGAAGCCAGACCCCTCTCCGGGCACTGGCTCCGAACCCTCGGAGTCAGCACCGTGTGAGTCCGTCCGGGGAGTATCCCCTCTGCCATACTCCGTGGATTTTCCTCTCTCTGAACAAACCTCGCCTTTAAGCGAGGCTCTGGACTTAATGTGATCCCTTGTCATTACAGAGGAGCAATGTCCGAACTATTCCCAGCCTGGACTAGGGCTAAGAGCAGGGAATTTTTTCTCCCACCCACCACCCACCTTATAGCCACTATTAAGGATTTAACCGACATGCTCGATTACGGCTCCGAAGACATCAACGGTATGGACAACGACGCCGGAGAAGAGGAGGCCCAAAACCCGCTGTTTACCGGATGCTGGACGGCCACCTCCTCGTATGATGTGTACATGGTGGATACACCCAAAGAGAATAGCAGCAACGACAAGGAAGACCCAGTCGAGGATAAACCTCCTGAGATACAACCAAAGCGCCGACGTCAGCGGTGCCGCTCCAAGTCACGCCGTGGAAAAGACAGCAATGCCGACACAGGAGAAAACAATACTCCGGACGATGCCGAAGACAATGAAGACCCCGTTGAGCCAACTTCCGAACAGGACAAACAGGAAGACGGGCAAGTTAGCCCTGATGAACTGGCTATAAACAAAGACTAGGAGGACAGTAATTATCTTCCGCTCTCAGAGGATGAGGTGAGCCTCGACAATGAGGATTTTATCATGCCTGAGGAACCTCTCGAGCAGGAGCGCTTCAAGCGCCGGCTAATCGCCACTGCAAGGAGCCTGAAAAAGAAGCAGCAGCAGCTTCAAGCTGACAAAGATCTGCTCAACGATAGATGGACTCATGTCCTGGCAGCCGAGGAATACGGCCTCGAGCGCCTAGCCAAAAGTTATCCGAAGCGCAAATTGCTACCTCAGTTCGATGACGAGGCGCTGGAGCCCGTACCATCATCGTGCAATGCGGCTGATCAACCACCACGTGGCCGGGACAAAGCGGTAACTCAAGCCGAACACCAACCCATACTACCTCGCCATAAAGGCAGAGATAAAACAGCTCGGGGACATGCATATGACCTGCGGCAGGACTTGGACAGTAGAGCAGGTCAGAACAGATCGATCTATGGATCGCGGGGGCGTGCCCCGGCACGCGACAACGGCTGCCTAGCCGGACGCAATAATCATAATCACGCCCGGACCGAGAACTGCAGACGGACTCCATCCGAGCTACGTCGCGACGTGGCCCGATATAGAGGCGTCGCACACCCCCTTTGCTTCACTGACAAGGTAATGGGGCATGAATTCCCAGAAGGGTTCAAACCCATAAACATCAAATCATATGATGGGACAACAGACCCCGCGGTATGGATCAAAGACTTTCTTCTCCATATTCATATGGCCCGCGGTGATGATCTCCATGCCATCAAATACCTCCCACTAAAACTCAAAGGACCAGCTCGGTACTGGTTGAACAGTCTGCCTGAAAACTCCATTGGCAGCTGGGAGGACTTGGAAGAAGCCTTCCTTGACAACTTCCAGGGTACATATGTTCGACCTACGGATGCCGACGACTTAAGTCACATAATTCAACAGCCCGAAGAGTCAGCCAGGAAATTCTGGACTAGGTTCTTAACCAAAAAGAACCAGATCATCGACTGTCCGGATGCCGAAGCCCTAGCGGCCTTTAAACATAGCATCCCGGACGAGTGGCTCACCCGACACCTCGGCCAAGAAAAGCTAAAGTCCATGGCAGCCCTCACGGCGCTTATGACCCGCTTTTGTGCGGGCGAAGATAGCTAGCTAGCCCGTAGCAATAACAATGCAAGTGAACCTGGCACTTCTGAAGCCAGAAATAGCAACGGCAAGCCCCGACGCAACAGACACAAGCATCAAAGCAACGGTGACAATACCAATGACACGACAGTCAACGCCGGATTCAGTGGCTCCAAGTCCGGCCAAAGGAAGAAGCCATATAAAAGAAACAATCCGGGCTCATCCAGCTTGGACCGCATACTCGATCACCCATGTCAGATCCACGGCACCCCTGATAAACCATCCAATCATACCAACAGAGACTGTTGGGTTTTTAAACAGGCCGACAAGTTAAATGCCGAAAACAAGGAGAAGGGGTCGCAAAGTGAGGACGATGACGAGGAGCCCCGTCCACCGAACACAGGGGGACAGAAGAAGTTTCCCCCTCAGGTCAAAACGGTGAACATGATATACGCTACCCACATCCTCAAGAGGGCACTACTAGGGAAAACCTTATACACAGAATCTTAGCAGCAGCGCGGTTTAAAAACAGACGCTACTGCTAATTAGCAGTAGCGAGCTTCAGGAAACCGCGCTACTAATAGCACGGTAGCAGTAGCGGTCTAGGTGAAACAAGCGCTACTACTATAATTGCCACGGCGTTGCCCCCAGGCTAGATATAGTAGTGGCGCCCTTCCAAGGACGCGCTACTGCTAAAGTACTTAGTAGCAACGTTTTTCTTCAAAACACGCTACTGCTAAGTATTGCACCTAATTAAGTTTAGTCCCATACTGCTAAGCGAACAAGGTGTTTACCACCTTAAATATGTTACTTCTCAAACTATCTCGAGCACTTGGTCTTCATTGAACTATATGTGTAGGATTTGTGGCTGCAATATGAATCTTCACCAGTGCCTATACAGGTACTGTGAGGATTCATGTTGACTACTTAGATTCTACACAAAAAGATCAATGATGACCAATGTGTATTTTTGAAGTTTTTACATGCTTAGACTTAGCAGTAGCGTTTTTTCAGGGCGAAGCGCTACTGATATTATAAAACAGAAGGAATAGCTGTAGCGCGTTTTGCTTGGCACGCTATAGCTAACTTAGCTATAGCACATTCTGGCAAAACGCGCTGCTGCTAGTTTGACTTAACCCCCGGCCGCGCGGGCTCAAAATTTCGCTAACTCCTTCCCCTCCACTTCCCCCTCTCCCCAACTGCTCCATCGCCACCGTCGCCCTGCCGCCCCCGACCTCACCGCCGCCGCCCACCGCCACCCTCAACCTCACCACCGCCGCCGCCCGCCGCACACCCTCGACGCCGCCCCCGACCCCGACCTCGATGCCGCCCCCGACCTCGACGCCGCCCCGACCCCGACCCCGTCCTCGACGCCGCCTGCCCCTCCCTCGCCGCAGTCACCATAAGGCTCTGCCTCTCCTCTCCCCTACCCTCCTCTCTCTCTGCTAAGGCAATTCATATATGTGTTGATGTTCATATGAACCCTAGGTGTTCATATGAACCCTAGATTTGTTTAGGGCAGTAGGCATTTTTTAGCATTTGGGAAAAATGATTAGCATTTTTTTAGGAAATAAGCTAGGGAATTTTTTTATGAAAATGCCTAAATAGTAATTTCATTCAAAAAACAAAAAACAGAATTATTTTTCTTTCAAAAACTTGGTTAAACTAATTGTTGCTATGTAAACAAAACACAAGATTGTTGTTATATGATATATGTCATTGATGTTCATTTGCATATTCCATTATTGAAGTGGTTCGATTGTGCCCAAGTGGCTTTGTTGTTTCCAGGGAATGAAGTCGAGTGGCCTATGTTTTGCGGGAATGTTGATTCATTTCCGTTCCGGCAAATTTCAGGTTCTCGATTTGTCCACTTTTTAGTAAAAGTCATGCTGAAATTTTCCGTGAATTTCGGCATGACTTGTGCTACAAACTAGAACATATCGAGTGCCCAGGATTTGCCGCACCGGGAAGGAGTCAACATTCCTGCAAAGCATAGGCCTTTTTTATGTCATTATTCATTTTATTAGGTATAGAATTAATTGACTAGATTTAATCGTAAGAACTAGTTGAATTAATAGAACTAGTTGAACATGTCACATTTGTTGTTATTTTTTTAGTTAAAGCAATTTTTCCCGCATCGACGTCGATGATGCCTATCCCGCATCCTCGTCGTCGAGTCGGTGGAGGACACCTGCGTCACCAGATGGGCCATGTCCGGGACTGGGCTCCACTGGGGTGGTACTGGGAGGCGCTACCTACCGGGGGTGCAGGTTGGTGAGGAGCCAGCTTGTCCTTGACCCGAACCTTCTTTGGTGGCGGTCGCATGGGCCAGTGATGGTCCAGAGGCTCAAGGACTCCGCGGAGGTGGTGCGTCACCGTGTCAGTGAGGAGGACGCACACGTCCGTCGCTACTTGTTTGCGTTGGAGCACAGGTTCTCCAATACCTGGCAGGTTCTCCAGGGATCTCACTGGAGCTATGATCTTGTGATGGTTCCTTCTCTTTGGGTGTCCACCGCCCGCGCCGATACCCATCGTGCGCTATTGTTTTAGTTGTATTAGTGATGTTATATGTATGATACTATTCAGGATGTATTAGTGATAATATTCGACGATGTACGGACGCATGAGATGATTTACTTTTGCTTATTGAATGCATGCTAATTTGAATACTTATTTATTTTACGATTTGGTTTTGCTTATTGAATGCTCATGTCAATATGAGTCCTATAAGATATTTTGAAATGTATATCTTGTGTTGCTCAAATAGGATATGTGCTTGCCCAAGTGGCCGGTCATGTTTGCAGGTTACACCTCCGAGTGGCCTATGTTTTGCAAGAGTGTTGATTCATTTCCGTTCCGGCAAATTTCAGGCGCTCGATATGTCCTATTTTAGCAAAGGTCATGCCGGATTTTTTCGTGAA
This sequence comes from Aegilops tauschii subsp. strangulata, assembly GCF_002575655.3. NCBI lineage: Eukaryota > Viridiplantae > Streptophyta > Magnoliopsida > Poales > Poaceae > Aegilops > Aegilops tauschii. Next base: position 464,906,278 of record NC_053037.3, on the reverse strand, counting down.
TTTTGGCATGAGTTGTGCCAGAATATGTAGGAAATATCGAGTGCCTTGGATTTGTGTGTTGAGTATCCTGGTAGTTGTCTTCGATCGATTTTCAATTAATGTTTCAACTATGAACATAGGAAATGTCTGACAACGAAAAGGATTTCGGTATTTGCAAATACTGCGAAGACGAGCGCGGCCTGTGCGACGGAATCTTCCTAGATGATGATAGGCGCTTCAGCATCATGCTGGACGAGAACTTCGAAGTGGATACAGTAAGTCACAACGACAAGTCTTTTTTCGTAATTAAGCATGACATCTGCTTCATTTGCTTCAACTTATAATTTAATTTTTTTACTATTCTACTAGCGTATCCCCTGCCATGCAAGAGTTTTTGTCTTGGATAAGATAGGTTTCAGTCGTACTATGGAGGTAAAGAAAGTTCACTTGAAGACCGAGCATGGTTGTATTTTCCACGCAAAATTATACAACGCAGACGACTACACCTATTTTGGATGCAAAACTTGGTGAGCACTATGCAAGACTTATGCATTTGAGCCTGATATGGTTATCACCTTTGATATTCGTCTGGAAGATGATATTGAAGGTAATATCGACATCTGGGTCGATGTGCAGACGCCTCCAGTTATACCATTATGCGAGTTTCTCAACCATATTTATGTCTTTGATATTGTTTATTCAAAAATAGTTGACAACTAATTTCTATTGTCAGCTTATTTCCGTTCAAGCAAACATGTCCAGCGCGGGACCTACTACTGTCCCGGGGCTGAACTAAACTGCGAGGAGCTAAGTCATTATGTTTCATGGCTTGAGGATCTTCATACTGTCAAGACAAATTTTCTTCCTGCACTTAGAAATGTTAGTACTGAAAACGTGCGACCAATAGTGTTCGTACCGAGCTACGGTCACATCTATTTAGGAAAGATGGTAAGATTTTTACTATTTGTCCTCAGTGCATCTTTTGCATACATTATTTTTTAAGCTAAACTTCATTTCTAAGTACGTTACTAAATGATGTTCTTCAACAGGAACTCCCGATGAATGATGTGCCTCATGGGATCGAGACTAAAGGTACCATGAGTATTGTTAGCTTACGACCAAGATATCCTACAATGCACTTTAGTGCATTCAGGATTTCTAATAGCAAGGAATGCTTAATAGTGAAAGACTGGACCAAATTTGTGATGGAGGAGTGCAGAGAAGTACTAGGGGGCAGCAATCAGAAGCGCAGCCCACAATTAGGAGACAGGTTCATCTGCATGCTCCAACTTGATGAAGGAGGAGAGCTACACATGTTTTATGTTATTTTACCGGAGAGAGAGCAGCAGGAGTGATTAGCTAGCTAGAAATGAGTTTGAAGATGATGATGTGCTACACTACGACTATGATGATTAAATAGCTAGTGTTGGTGGTAATGACTATGATGATTATTATTAGCTAGTGTTGGTGGTGATTAGATAGCTACTGCATCTAGTGTTGGTGGTGATTAGCTAGCTAGAATGAGTTTGAAGATGATGATGTGCTACACTATGACTATGGTGATTAAATAAATACTGTTGGTCGTAATGACTATGATGATGATTAAATAGCTTGTGCTGGCGGATTAGATTCAAGTGGAGGCAACATGTGGTGCACATCGAAAGTACTACTAGTCCAAACTAGATCAAGTTTGGATTAGTAGTATACTTTTGACATGCACCACATATTGCCTCCACTTGAACCTAATCCACCTTCATTTGACACACTGTTATGGACATAATGATATAAACCTCATAATTGGTATTGTACCAAAATTTGTATAACGGCGTATAAATACACTAAAAATAAAAAAATGAAAATAGGAATACTAGTAGCGATGCATAGTAAACACGCTGCTACTAGCTAGATTAGCAGCAGCGCGGGAGAGAACAAGCGCTGCCGCTATGTGTCTTAGCAGTAGCGTGTGTCCCACGCGCTACTGCTAAGTAATAGTTGTAGCGCCTTATTAGTAGCGCGGCAGCCTGCGCTACTAGTGGGCATTAAACCCGCGCTACTACTAGGGTTTTCCCTAGTAGTGGGGAGCGCAAACGCGCGCTCAGTCTACGCGATGGAGCCAGTCGCCCCAAAATTCAACCCATGGTCGTCCTACCCGATCACTTTCGATCGCAGGGACCACCCGACCAGTATCTGTCATGGCGGTTCAGCCGCACTGGTCCTTGACCCAATCATTGATGGATTCCACCTCACGCGAGTCCTCATAGATGGTGGCAGCAGCCTGAACCTGCTCTATCAGGATACAGTACGCAAAATGGGCATCGATCCCTCAAGGATCAAGCCCACAAAAACTACCTTTAAAGGAGTCATACCAGGTGTAGAGGCCCGTTGTACGGGCTCAATCACATTGGAGGTTGTCTTTGGATCCCCGGACAACTTCCGAAGCGAAGAGTTGATCTTCGATATCGTCCCCTTCCGCAGCGGCTATCAGGCACTGCTCGGAAGAACCGCATTTGCTCGATTCAATGCCGTGCCACACTACGTGTATCTCAAGCTCAAGATGCCCGGACCACGCGATGTCATAACAGTTAATGGAAACAGAGAGCGCTCCCTCCGTACCGAGGAGCACACCGCTGCCCTAGCAGCAGAAGCACAGAGCGGCCTTTTCAAGCAGAACCTTAATTCGGCGGCCAAGCTCCCGGACACTATCAAACGAGTCCGGACTACTCTGCAGCAGGACAGTCCAGCCCGTCAAGAGCTCGACTAGCAATTTGGCCTCCGTCCCAGTCCCGACCAAACGGCGGCGTTCGTACTGCGCGTACATAACGACGCACTCAAAATACCATGGGTAGAGACGGAGGCACAACCAGACTGTGGTCCACAATACGACTTCGACCTTCTCCCGACACACATACTCTCACCTTTCTTTTTCATCCTTTTCAGGGTTCTTTTCCACAGGCCCCTCGCGGCGGCCTGCTCAATGGTCCTTTCGAAGGACGGATACACCAAGGCGGCAAGTAGCACAAACGCGTGGGGGGATTTCTAGATGTCACCCTCGACGGTCATTCTACCTGTTTTTAGGACCCATACGCAAGCTCCCCCCCTTGATCTTGGCATGTCAAATAGCACGGGTGCTTCTCGCACTATTTGTACAAATACGCTCTGACATACTAATCTAATTATAATGAAAACTGTTTGCGGCCCAACTTATTTGGCACTAGCTTGCAACTTCATTTTATTTCGTTATTTTTATCGATCGCACACGTACACTCTGGTACGCTTTAATTTGCCAGGGGCTTCACTACGCTCCACACTAGGGCAACAAAGTCCGAACACTTTTACAATACAGTTCGGCACCCCGAATTTTAGCATTATATGCATTGGCTCCGAATCATGTCTTTGGTCAATAGTTGGGTTGCCGGCTCCTGTGCTTACTACCTTACGTTCCACTTTATCGGCTAGGGTAGTAAAGGGAGAACTACTGCGATTGTGTCCTGGTTTATCCAGATGAGCACCTCAGTAGAGAAAGCCGAAAACTGACTGTCATGATGCGGCGTGAGCCGGTCAGCTGTTCGGAGGTTACAAATATTTTGTGATTTTTTCCGCATTATGCAACGGATCGGCCTCAGCCGATCAGGTGTTTACCGCACCCTAGTCCGGATTAAATGCTAACTAGGGGTTGCGCCTACATTTTTATTGTCAAACTCCTATGGCTAAGTGAGGGTGATAAAGCCACATAGTCTGATTGCCTAGTTCGTTGCGCTGAACACCTCCTTCAAGGACCAAATTTTTGGATCAAGAGTGTTTAGATTCCATCCCGAAGACCCCCGTACTACCTACATGGGGGCTGAAGCCGACGACGGCCAACTCTCAGATTTAATAAAAACGGCCGCACAAGAGGTAAAATTTTAAATAAATAATAACAAGCATTATATTACATAACGATCTCGTTTCATCATACAAGGCAGCGATAACACGAATGTATTCATTCGAAGATAATGTCTTTTGCACATTGTGCCGCCACAATGCGGGGACCCTTCCAGGACATCTTCAAAATACCGCTCGGGCGTGCGGTGCTCCTTGCCAGTGGGCGGTCCCTCGGCCGCGAGCTTGACGGCGTTCATCTTCGCCCACTGCACCTTGACGCGGGCGAAGGCCATCCGCGCACCCTCGATGCCGACCTACCGCTTGATGGTGTCAAGCCGGGGGCAGGTATTGACCAGCCGCTTCACGAGCCCGAAGTAGCTGCTGGGTATAGCTTCGGCAGGCCACAGCCGGATTGTTAAATCCTTCATGACTAGTTCGAACACCCTATGCAGTTCGACCAGCTGTTTTAGCTGGTCGCCAAAGGGCACCGGATGTTCTGGCGCAAGGTATTGCGACCAGAACAGCTTCTCTGTCGAGCTCCCCTCTTCGGCTCGGAAGAACTCTGTAGCGTCAGCTACACTGCGCGGCAAATCCGCAAACGCTCCTGGAGAACTCCAAATCCAGGTTAGTAAGAGATACCTCTTCTTCACATATTTGCTCTGCATAATGAAGGCCTTACCCGCCGTGATTCTTCTGGCCTCTTGGATTTCCTGGAGGGTGCCCTGGGCTTCAACCTAGGCATCATGTGCGCTTTGGCGAGCCTTGGCGAGTGTGATCTCTTGATCCGCAATATTGCGCTCCAAGGACTCGCATTTCTTCACAGCATCCTGGAGCTCCTGCTGGACCTCACCGACCCTGGCCTCGTGCTTTTTGCGGGCGGCCTGTTCATCTGCCGTTTTCTTCTGGGCTTCGGCCAGCGCTGCCTTGAGGGTTTCCACCTCAGACGCCGCTCCTACAAATTATCATATGATCAAACACAAGCAATTCATATCTCGCTACATCCGAATAGGCCATTACATACCTTGCTTATCCTCCAGCTGCTTTCTTGCTTGGCCGAGCTCCTCCTCGGCCCGCTCCAGCCTCTGCTTCAGTCCGGAGACTTCGATAGCATGAGAGGTCGCAACCAGCAACGACGCCTACTTATTCGCATAGACATGTGGTTAGTATCCTGCGGAACTATTTGATCCTCTGTCCGGCTTTTCCTTCCGAACACCGGACAGAGTCTCAGGGGCTACTGTCTATACCGTGACATTCTTTTCACATAATTGCATTGCTTACCTCAAAGCATGTTAGAAGGCTTGTGCAGGCTTCAGTCAGTCCGCTCTTCGCGGACTGAATCTTCTCAATCACAATACCCATGAGGGTACGGTGTTCCTCAACAATGGAAGCACTTCACAGCGCTTCCAGTAGAGTATCCGGTGCCTCTGGTTGGACAGAGGTCATCGGCGGAATGGGCACACCTCCTTCTTTTGAAGAAGGCTGCTTGCCGGATTCCGGAGCCGTATAGGTCTCCGGGACCGTATTCGGCTGGGGGCCGAATTGGATATGGCCCCCATCGCCAGTCTCCATGGGGATTTGCTCCCCCATCTGTCCGGCGGCCGAGGTTTCACCCTTTGGCGCCGTCCCGACGGCCTGCTGCGTCTCTCCCTGGCCTGGGATCCTTTGGGACAACACCTCGATGTCATCCATGGCCCTGGGAGAGGAGGCCGATGGAAGGGACCCGCTGTCCATCACCTTCGGGTCCAGCGAATTCCCCGAAGATGAGGAGCGCTCGAGGTCGGAACGAGCCGGACTGCAAGTACATGGTTCAACGAGTTAAAACTACGAAGTAAAGAGGCTAAATATATAAATGCGTCAGGGTCTTTAAGTACTCATGATCCGGCCAGGGGCTTATCTCGGGGGCGCCGCTCTGGGCTGCTATCGATGTCCCACGCAGAGTTATCCGCGAGGGAGACCTTCCCCTTCTTGGACGCTTCTAACTCCACATTTGTGGAGGCCGCCCTCTTCTTCCTTCCCCCCTTAGGGGGAGAGTTGCTTTCCTCCTCCTCATCGTCATCCTCCGCGGCGGAGGAGTGAGTCTCGGCACCTTCGGACATCACGTCCGAAGCGCCCTTGCGGCGGAGACCACTTCTGGTCTCCTTGGCCTTTTTCTTGGCCTTCTTCTCTGGCGCTTGGTAGGGCACCGGAACCAGCATCTTCATCAAAAGCGGGATGGCTGGTTCCTCGGGCAGCGGAGCCGGACACTGAATCCGCTCCGCCTTCTTTGTCCAGCCCTGAAAAAATAAATAGGGAGGCTTAGGCACCTTCCCTGAAAAAGCAAGTAAAGGATACACCTTGAAATGCGAAAGACTTACCGGACTGGCGGGATGGGCCAGGTCATGCCCACGGTCCTCGGTCGTCTTCGGCCACGTCTCGTTGGCCTTGAAGAGCACCTTCTAGATATCTTCGTGCGTAGTTCCGAAGAACCGCTGCAAGGTCTGGTGCTCGGCCAGATCGAACTCCCATAGATGGCAAGCCCGACTCTGGCATGGAAGGATCCGGCGAACTAGAATCACCTGGATCACGTTGACGGGCTTGATGTTCTTGTCCACCATGCTTTGGATGCGCTTCTGCAGCGCTGTCAGCTCGTCTGACGAAGCCCAATTTAGGCCCTTCTCTAGCCATGAGGTGAGCCGCATTGGGGCGCCGGACTTGAATTCAGGAGCCGCGGCCCAGGTGGTGTCACGGGGCTCCGTGATATAGAACCACAGTTGCTGTCACCCTTTGACGGTCTCCACGAAGGAGCCTTCGAGCCATGTGACATTGGGCATCTTGCTCACCATGGCGCCTCCGCACTCTGCGTGTTGGCCACCCACCACCTTCGGCTTCACATTGAAGATCTTTAGCCACAATCCGAAGTGGGGTGGGATGCGGAGGAAAGCCTCGCACACAAGAATAAATGCCGAGATGTTGAGGATGGAATTTGGGGCTAGATCATGGAAATCTAGCCCGTAGTAGAACATGAGTCCACGGACGAAAGGGTGGAGAGGAAACCCAAGCCCGCGGACGAAGTGGGGAATGAACACTACCCTCTCATGGGGCTCCGGGGTGGGGATGATCTGTCCCTCAGTCGGGAGCCGGTGGGCGACCTCCTTGGTCAAATATCCGGCCTCCCAGAGCTGGGTGATTTCCTTCTCCTTGATGGAGGAGACCATCCACTTGCCCTGCGCTCTGGATCAAGACATGATCGGAGTGCTTTCTTGAGGCGGAAGAGATGAGGACTTGGGCGCTCGAGCTCGAGAATGGGTGGGCAGAGAGAGAGAAGGCGTGGGTGAAAGGGGGTGAATCCTTATCCCTTTATAAAGGCAGCGAATGTCAAGCGCCTCCCCACTCGCCTTAAAACTCGCCTGTTTCCCAAGGGCCGCGCAGACGGCACGGTTGGATTACCCACGCCCGTATTGATGAGAATCCCGCAATAAGGGGACACGATCTCTGCTTTGACAAGACGTGCCAGTAAAACCGCATCTCAAAATATGAGGCGGCAGGCCGAAAAACGGTTCAAAATAATGACCAGGTGGTGATGTGGTGTCACGCTACAAAAAGTTGTCAGTAGATTGGACTCGTGAAATATTATACTCTCTGCGGTTGTGTGTGGTACTTGTTTTGTAGAGCCAGACACGTTCTTTGTGTTCGAAGGCAGTTTTGGAGTATTCGGAGGAGGAACCCGCCTTGCAATGCCGAAGACAATCTGCACGCTGGACACCTCGTCATTGAAGCCTAGTTCAGGGGCTACCGAGGGAGGCCTGGACTAAGGGGTCCTCGGGCGTCCGGCCTGTTGGACATGGGCCGGACTGATGGGCTGTGAAGATACAAGACCGAAGACTCTCACCCGTGTCCGGATGGGACTCTCCTTGGCGTGGAAGGCAAGCTTGGCATCCGGATATGAAGATTCCTTTTTCTATAACCGACTTTGTACAACCCTAGTCCCCTCCGGTGTCTATAAAAACCGGAGGGTTCAGTCCATAGGGATAATCATAATCATACAGGCTAGACTTCTAGGGTTTTAGCCATTACGATATCGTGGCAGATCAACTCTTGTAATACTCATATTCATCAAGATCAATCAAGCAGGAAGTAGGGTATTACCTCCATAGAGAGGGCCCGAACCTGGGTAAACATCATGTCCCCTGTCTCCTGTTACCATCGACCTTAGACGCACAGTTCGGGACCCCCTACCCGAGATCTGCCGGTTTTGACACCCACACTCGCCTCTTCCCTATGGCCCATGTAGGTCCAATAGTCCCCCCGGGGTTTCCGATAACCCCCCGGCACTCCGATAATTATCCGGTGACCCCCGAAACTCATCTGGTGTCCGAATATAGTCATCCAATATATCAATCTTTATGTCTTGACCATTTAGAGACTCCTCGTCATGTCCGTGATCACATTCGGGACTCCGAACTACCTTCGGTACATCAAAACACATAAACTCGTAATACCGATTGTCACCGAACGTTAAGCGTGCGGACCCTACGGGTTCGAGAACTATGTAGACATGACCGAGACATGTCTCCGGTCAATAACCAATAGCGGAACATGGATGTCCATATTGGCTCCCACATATTCTACGAAGATCTTTATCGGTCAAACCGCATAACAACATACATTGTTCCATTTGTCATCGGTATGTTACTTGCCCGAGATTCGATCATCGGTATCTCAATACCTAGTTCAATCTCGTTACCGGCAAGTCTCTTTACTCGTTCCGTAATTCATCATCCCGCAACTAACTCATTAGTCACATTGCTTGCAAGGCTTATAGTGATGTGCATTACCGAGAGGGCCCAGAGATACCTCTCCGACAATTGGAGTGACAAATCCTAATCTCGATCTATGCCAACTCAACAAGTACCATTGGAGACACCTGTAGAGCACCTTTATAATCACCTCGTTACATTGTGACGTTTGGTAGCACACAAAGTGTTCCTCCGATATTCGGGAGTTGCATAATCTCATAGTCATAGGAACATGTATAAGTCATGAAGAAAGCAATAGCAATATACTAAACGATCAAGTGCTAAGCTAACGGAATGGGTCAAGTCAATCACATCATTCTCTAATGATGTGATCCCGTTAATCAAATGACAACTCATGTCTATTGCTAGGAAACTTAACCATCTTTGATTCAACGAGCTAGTCAAGTAGAGGCATACTAGTGACACTCTGTTTGTCTATGTATTCACACATGTACTAAGTTTCCGGTTAATACAATTCTAGCATGAATAATAAACATTTATCATGATGTAAGGAAATATAAATAACAACTTTATTATTGCCTCAAGGGCATATTTCCTTCAGTCTACCACTTGCACTAGAGTTTATAATCTAGATTACACAGTAATGATTCTAACACCCATGGAGTCTTGGTGCTGATCATGTTTTGCTCGTGAGAGAGGCTTAGTCAATGGGTCTAAAACATTCAGATCCGTATGTATCTTGCAAATCTCTATGTCTCCCTCCTTGACTTGATCGCTGATGGAATTGAAGCGTCTCTTGATGTGCTTGGTTCTCTTGTGAAATCTGGATTCCTTTGCCGAGGCAATTGCACCAGTATTGTCACAAAAGATTTTCATTGGACCTGATGCACTAGGTATGACACCTAGATTGGATATGAACTCCTTCATCCAGACTCCTTCATTTGCTGCTTCCGAAGCAGTATGTACTCTGCTTCACACGTAGATCCCGCCAGGACGCTTTGCTTAGAACTGCACCAACTGACAGCTCCACCGTTCAATATAAACACGTAGCCGATTTGTGACTTAGAGTCATCCGGATCAGTGTCAAAGCTTGCATCGACGTAACCATTTACGACGAGCTCTTTGTCACCTCCATAAACGAGAAACATATCCTTAGTCCTTTTCAGGTATTTCAGGATGTTCTTGACCGCTGTCCAGTGATCCACTCCTGGATTACTTTGGTACCTCCCTGCTAAACTAATAGCAAGGCACACATCAGGTCTAGTACACAACATTGCATACATGATAGAGCCTATGGCTGAAGCATAGGGAACACCTTTCATTTTCTCTCTATCTTCTGCAGTGGTTGGGCATTGAGTCTGACTCAACTTCACACCTTGTAACACAGGCAAGAACCCTTTCATTGCTTGATCCAATTTGAACTTCTTCAAAACTTTGTCAAGGTATGTGCTCTGTGAAAGTCCAATTAAGCGTTTTGATCTATCTCTATAGATCTTGATGCCCAATACATAAGCAGCTTCACCTAGGTCTTTCATTGAAAAATTCTTGTTCAAGTATCCTTTTATGCTATCCAGAAATTCTATATCATTTCCAATCAACAATATGTCATCCACATATAATATTAGAAATGCTACAGAGCTCCCACTCACTTTCTTGTAAATACAGGCTTCTCCAAAAGTCTGTATAAAACCATATGCTTTGATCACACTATCAAAACGTTTATTCCAACTCCGAGATGCTTGCACCAGTCCATAAATGGATCGCTGGAGCTTGCACACTTTGTTAGCATCCTTTGGATCGTTAAAACCTTCAGGTTGCATCATATACAACTCTTCTTCCAGAAATACATTCAGGAATGCAGTCTTTACAATCATTTTCCAAATTTCATAATCATAAAATGCAGCAATTGCTAACATGATTCGGACGGACTTAAGCATCGCTACGGGTGAGAAGGTCTCATCGTAGTCAACTCCTTGAACTTGTCGAAAACCTTTCGCAACAAGCCGAGCTTTGTACACAGTAACATTACCGTCAGCGTCGGTCTTCTTCTTGAAGATCCATTTATTCTCGATGGCTTGCCGATCATCGGGCAAATCCACCAAAGTCCACACTTTGTTCTCATACATGGATCCCATCTCAAATTTCATGGCCTCAAGCCATTTCACGGAATCTGGGCTCATCATCGCTTCCTCATAGTTCGTAGGTTCGTCATGGTCAAGGAACATGACCTCTAGAACAGGATTACCGTACAACTCTGGTGCGGATCTTACTCTGGTTGACCTACGAGGTTCGGTAGTAACTTGATCTGAAGTTACATGATCATCATCATTAGCTTCCTCACTAATTGGTGTAGGAGTCACAGGAACAGATTTCTGTGATGAACTACTTTCCAATAAGGGAGCAGGTACAGTTACCTCATCAAGTTCTACTTTCCTCCCACTCACTTCTTTCGAGAGAAACTCCTTCTCTAGAAAGGATCCATTCTTAGCAACGAATGTCTTGCCTTCGGATCTGTGATAGAAGGTGTACCCAATAGGCTTCTTTGGGTATCCTATGAAGACACATTTCTCTGATTTGGATTCGAGCTTATCAGGTTGAAGCTTTTTCACATAAGCATCGCAGCCCCAAACTTTAAGAAACGACAACTTTGGTTTCTTGCCAAACCACAGTTCATAAGGTGTCGTCTCAATGGATTTAGATGGTGCCCTATTTAACGTGAATGCAGCCGTCTCTAAAGCATAACCACAAAACGATAGCGGTAAATCAGCAAGAGACATCATAGATCGCACCATATCTAGTAAAGTACGATTACGACGTTCGGACACACCATTACGTTGTGGTGGTCCGAGTGGCGTGAGTTGCGAAACTATTCCGCATTGTTTCAAATGAAGACCAAACTCGTAACTCAAATATTCTCCTCCACGATCAGATCGTAGAAACTTTATTTTCTTGTTACGATGATTTTCCACTTCACCCTGAAATTCTTTGAACTTTTCAAATGTTTCAGACTTATGTTTCATCAAGTAGATATACCCATATCTGCTCAAATCATCTGTGAAGGTGAGAAAATAACGATACCCGCCGCGAGCCTCAACATTCATCGGACCACATACATCGGTATGTATGATTTCCAACAAATCTGTTGCTCGCTCCATTGTTCCGGAGAACAGAGTTTTAGTCATCTTGCCCATAAGGCATGGTTCGCAAGTACCAAGTGATTCATAATCAAGTGATTCCAAAAGTCCATCAGAATGGAGTTTCTTCATGCTCTTTACACCAATATGACCTAAACGGCAGCGCCACAAATATGTTGCACTATCATTATCAACTCTGCATCTTTTGGCTTCAATATTATGAATATGTGTGTCACTACTATCGAGATTCAACAAGAATAGACCACTCTTCAAGGGTGCATGGCCATAAAAGATATTACTCATATAAATAGAACAACCATTATTCTCTGATTTAAATGAATAACCGTCTCGCATCAAACAAGATCCAGATATAATGTTCATGCTCAACGCTGGCACCAAATAACACTTATTCAGGTCTAAAACTAATCCCGAAGGTAGATGTAGAGGTAGCGTGCCGACTGCGATCACATTGACTTTGGAACCATTTCCCATGCGCATCGTCACCTCGTCCTTAGCCAATCTTCGCTTAATCCGTAGTCCCTATTTCGAGTTGCAAATATTAGAAACAGAACCAGTATCAAATACTCAGGTGCTACTGCGAGCATTAGTAAGGTACACATCAATAACATGTATATCACATATACCTTCGTTCACCTTGCCATCCTTCTTATCCGCCAAATACTTGGGGCAGTTCCGCTTCCAGTGACCAATCCCTTTGCAGTAGAAGCACTCAGTCTCAGGCTTAGGTCTAGACTTGGGCTTCTTCACTTAAGCAGCAACTTGCTTGCCGTTCTTCTTGAAGTTCCCCTTCTTTCCTTTACAATTTTTCTTGAAACTGGTGGTCTTGTTGACCATCAACACATGATGCTCCTTCTTGATTTCTACCTCCGCAGCCTTTAGCATTGCGAAGAGCTTGGGAATCGTCTTATCCATCCCTTGCATATTATAGTTCATCACGAAGCTCTTGTAGCTTGGTGGCAGTGATTGAAGAATTCTGTCAATGACACTATCATCAGGAAGATTAACTCCCAGTTGAATCAAGTGATTGTTATACCCAGACATTTTGAGTATTTGCTCACTGACAGAACTATTCTCCTTCATCTTGCAGCTGTAGATCTTATTGGAGCCTTCATATCTCTCAATCCGGGCATTTGCTTGAAATATCAACTTCAACTCCTGGAACATCTCATATGCTCCATGACGTTCAAAACATCGTTGAAGTCCCGGTTCTAAGCCGTAAAGCATGGCACACTGAACTATCGAGTAGTCGTCAGCTTTGCTCTGCTAGACGTTCATAACATCTGGTGTTGCTCCTGCAGCGGGTTTGGCACCTAGCGGTGCTTCCAGGACGTAATTCTTCTATGCAGCAATGAGGATAATCCTCAAGTTATGGACCCAGTCCGTGTAGTTGCTACCATCATCTTTCAACTTAGCTTTCTCTAGGAACGCATTAAAATTCAACGGAACAACAGCACGGGCCATCTATCTACAACAACATAGACATGCAAAATACTATCAGGTACTAAGTTCATGATAAATTAAAGTTCAATTAATCAAATTACTTAAGAACTCCCACTTAGATAGACATAACTCTAATCATCTAAGTGATCACGTGATCCAAATCAACTAAACCATGTCTGATCATCACGTGAGATGGAGTAGTTTTCAATGGTGAACATCACTATGTTGATCATATCTACTATATGATTCACGCTCGACCTTTCGGTCTCAGTGTTCCGAGGCTATATCTGCATATGCTAGGCTCGTCAAGTTTAACCCCAGTATTCTGCATGTGCAAAACTGGCTTGCACTCGTTGTATGTGAACGTCGAGCTTATCACACCCGATCATCACGTGGTGTCTCGGCACGACAAACTTTCGCAACGGTGCATACTCAGGGAGAACACTTGTACCTTGAAATTTAGTGAGAGATCATCTTATAATGCTACCGTCGAACTAAGCAAAATAAGATGCATAAAGGATAAACATCACATGCAATCAATATAAGTTATATGATATGGCCATCATCATCTTGTGCCTTTGATCTCCATCTCCAAAGCACCGTCATGATCACCATCGTCACCGGCGCGACACCTTGATCTCCATCGTAGCATCGTTGTCGTCTCGCCAACTATTGGTTCTACGACTATCGCTACCGCTTAGTGATAAAGTAAAGCAATTATATGGCGATTGCATTTCATACGATAAAGCGACAACCATATGGCTCCTGCCAGTTGCAGATAACTCTGTTACAAAACATGATCATCTCATACAATAAAATTTAGCATCATGTCTTGACCATATCACATCACAACATGCCCTGCAAAAACAAGTTAGACGCCCTCTACTTTGTTGTTGCAAGTTTTACATGGCTGCTACAGGTTGAGCAAGAACTGTTCTTACCTACGCATCAAAACCACAACGATTTTTTGTCAAGTATGTGATGTTTTAACCTTCAACAAGGACCGGGCGTAGCCACACTCGATTCAACTAAAGTTGGAGAAACTGACACCCGCCAGCCACCTGTGTGCGAAGCACGTTGGTAGAACCAGTCTCGCGTAAGCGTACGCGTAATGTCGGTCCGGGCCGCTTCATCCAACAATACCGCCGAATCAAAGTATGACATGCTGGTAAGCAGTATGACTATTATCGCCCACAACTCACTTGTGTTCTACTCGTGCATATAACATCTACGCATCAACCTGGCTCGGATGCCACTTTGGGGAACGTAGTAATTTCAAAACAATTCCTACGCACACGCAAGATCATGGTGATGCATAGCAATGAGAGGGGAGAGTGTTGTCTATGTACCCTCGTAGACCGTAAGCGGAAGCGTTATGACAACGCGGTTGATGTAGTCGTACGTCTTCACGATCGACTGATTCTAGCACCGAAAGTACGGCACGTCCGCGATCTGCACACGTTCAGCTCGGTGACGTCCCACGAACTCACGATCCAGCAGAGTGTCGAGGGAGAGCTTCATCAGCACGACGGGGTGATGACGGTGATGATGAAGCTACCGGCGCAGGGCTTCGCCTAAGCACTACGACGATATGACCGAGGTGGATTATGGTGGAGGGGGGGCACCGCACACGACTAAGAGATCAATGATCAACTTGTGTGTCTATGGTGTGCCCCCTGCCCCCGTATATAAAGGAGCAAGGGGGAGGCCGGCCGGCCCTTGGGGCGCGCCAAGGAGGGGGAGGAGTGATACGTCTCCAACGTATCTATAATTTATGAAGTATTCATGCTATTATATTATCTGTTTTGGATGTTTATGGGCTTTACTAAACACTTTTATATTATTTTTTGGGACTAACCTATTAACCGGAGGCCCGGCCCAAATTGTTGTTTTCTTGCCTATTTCAGTGTTTCGAAGAAAAGGAATATCAAACGGAGTCCAAACGGAATGAAACCTTCGGGAGAGTTATTTTTGGAACGGAAGCAATCCAGGAGACTTGGAGTAGACGTCAGGGAAGCTTCGAGGAAACCACGAGGCAGGGAGGCGCGCCCTACCCCCCTGGGCGCGCCCCCCACCCTCGTGGGCCCCTCGTGGCTCCCCTGACCGACTTCTTTCGCCTATATATATCCACATACCCTAAAACATCGGGGAGCACAATAGATCGGGAGTTCTGCCGCCGCAAGCCTCTGTAGCCACCAAAAACCAATCTAGACCCGTTCCGGCACCCTACCGGAGGGGGGATCCCTCACCGGTGGCCATCTTCATCATCCCGGCGCTCTCCATGATGAGGAGGGAGTAGTTCACCCTCGGGGCTGAGGGTATGTACCAGTAGCTATGTGTTTGATCTCTCTCCCTCTCTCGTGTTCTTGATTTGGCACGATCTTGATGTATCGCGAGCTTTGCTATTATAGTTGGATCTTATGATGTTTCTCCCCCTCTACTCTCTTGTAATGGATTGAGTTTTCCCTTTGAAGTTATCTTATCGGATTGAGTCTTTAAGGATTTGAGAACACTTGATGTATGTCTTGCATGTGCTTATCTGTGGTGACAATGGGATATTCACATGATCTACTTGATGTATGTTTTGGTGATCAACTTGCGGGTTCCGTAACATTGTGAACTTATGCATAGGGGTTGGCACACGTTTTCGTCTTGACTCTCCGGTAGAAACTTTGAGACACTCTTTGAAGTTCTGTGTGTTGGTTGAATAGATGAATCTGAGATTGTGTGATGCATATCGTATAATCATACCCACGGATACTTGAGGTGACATTGGAGTATCTAGGTGACATTAGGGTTTTGGTTGATTTGTGTCTTAAGGTGTTATTCTAGTACGAACTCTAGGATAGATCGAACGGAAAGAATAGCTTCGTGTTATTTTACTATGGACTCTTGAATAGATCGATCAGAAAGAATAACTTTGAGGTGGTTTCGTACCCTACAATACTCTTCGTTTGTTCTCCACTATTAGTGACTTTGGAGTGACTCTTTGTTGCATTTGAGGGATAGTCATATGATCCAATTATGTTATTATTGTTGAGAGAACTTGCACTAGTGAAAGTATGAACCCTAGGCCTTGTTTCAACGCATTGCAATATCGTTTGTGCTCACTTTTATCGCTTGCTACCTTGCTGTTTTTATATTTTCAGATTACGAATACCCATATCTACCATCCATATTGCACTTGTATCACCTTCTCTTCGCCGAACTAGTGCACCTATACAATTTACCATCATTGTATCGGGTGTGTTGGGGACACAAGAGACTCTTTGTTATTTGGTTGCAGGGTTGCTAGAGAGAGACCATGTTCATCCTACGCCTCCCACGGATTGATAAACCTTAGGTCATCCACTTGAGGGAAATTTGCTACTGTCCTACAAACCTCTGCACTTGGAGGCCCAACAACGTCTACAAGAAGAAGGTTGTGTAGTAGACATCAAGCTCTTTTCTGGCGCCGTTGCCGGGGAGGTGAGTGCTTGAAGGTATATCTTTAGATCTTGCAATCGAATCTTTTAGTTTCTTGTTTTATCACTAGTTTAGTCTATAAAAGAAAACTACAAAAAATGGAACTGAGGGTGCCTCATATGCTTCATCTTTTTAATGTCTTCCGTGAAAATAAGGACTCCGATAATTGTGCCAAAGTGTTAGAAGAAGAATGCATTAAAATGTTTGGCACTAAATATTTGAATGATGAGCATGATTCCAATGTTTTTAGTATGAATTCTTTGAATATCCATGATGCTAATAATATGCAAAGCCACAAGCTTGGGGATGCTATGTTTGATGAAGATAATATTTTTAGTCCCCCAAGTTTTGATGTGCAAATTTATTATGATGAAAGCATGCCTCCTATCTATGATAATTATTGTGATGACATGTATGCTATAAAGAATAATGATAACCATGAAACTTTTCATCTTGATTTCAATTTTCAATCCCATGATAGTTATTTTTTTGAATTGGCTCCCACTATTCCGAACGAGAAGAATTTTGCTTATGTGGAGAGTAGTAAAAATTCTATGCTTGCAGATCATGAAAAGAATGCTTTATGTGATGGTTATATTGTTGAATTCATTCGTGATGCTACTGAAAATTATTATGAGGGAGGAATATATGCTTGTAGGAATTGCAATAATATCAAGTTTCCTCTCTATGTGCTTAAAGTTTTGAAGTTATGCTTGTTTTACCTTCCTATGCTAGTTGATTATTGTTCCCATAAGTTGTTTGCTCACAAAATCCCTATGCATAGGAAGTGGGTTAGACTTAAATGTGCTAGTCATATTCTTCATGATGCTCTCTTTATGTTTCAATTCTTATCTTTTATGTGAGCATCATTGAAATCATCATGCCTAGCTAGGGGCGTTAAACGATAGCGCTTGTTGGGAGGCAACCCAATTTTGTTTTTGTTCTTTGATTTTTGATACTGTTTAGTAATAAATTATTCATCTAGCCTCTGGTTATATGTGGTTTTATGTTTTAATTAGTGATTGTGCCAAGAAGAACCTTTGGGGAAGACTTGGGTGAAGTCTTTGCGATCTTGCTGTAAAAAACAGAAACTTTTGCGCTCACGAGATTAGCTGCCATTTTTTTAATGGAGAGTGATTTAGGTTGAATCTTTTTGAAGATGATTAATAGACAAATTACTCAGGTCCACCAATTTATTTCATAATTTTTGGAGTTCCAGAAGTATACGTTTGATACAGATCACTACAGACTGTTCTGTTTTTGACAGATTCTGTTTTCTATGTGTTGTTTGCTTATTTTGATGAATCTATGAGTAGTATCGGAGGGTATGAACCATAAATAAGTTGGAATACAGTAGATATTACACAAATATGAATTTAGCATGAGTTCACAACAGTACTTAAGTGGTGATTTATTTTCTTATACTAATGGAGCTTACGAGTTTTCTGTTGAGTTTTGTGTTGTGAAGTTTTCAAGTTTTGGGTAAAAGATTCGATGGACTATGGAATAAGGACAACCAAGAGCCTAAGCTTGGGGATGCCCCGGATGGCATCCCCTCTTTCGTCTTCGTTCATCGGTAACTTTACTTGGAGCTATATTTTTATTCACCACACGATATGTGATTTGCTTGGAGCGTCATTTTCTTTTGTTAGTTTTTGCTTGCTGTTATTTAGACTAATGTTTTTCATCTCTATTTTCAATAAAAATGTCAAGGATAGCCTTTATCATGGTTATTTTGCAAGTATACATGTTGCTGTTTCAAAACAGAAAGTTTATCGCTGTTGCAAAAATTCCCTAGAAAAGCCAGAATATGATAAAATGTTAAAACTTTTTGCATAATAAGCTCTGATAAATTTTCTACAGTGTGGTAGAATTTCATAATGTTTGGACTTAGGGAAGTATGATGAATCTTGCATTCTTTACAGACTGTATTGTTTTGGCAGATTGCTGTTATGTTTGCATTGTTTGCATATGTTTGCTTGTTTAATGATTCTATTTGAGGATAGGAGTATTAAATATGCAGAGGCATTTAGTATGCAATGTTGAATAATAATTTTAGTGATTTTTTACAGTAGAAAATGATAAGGTTTTTGCATTGGTTTATACTAACTTATCTCACGAGTTCTTGTTGAGTTTGGTGTGGATGAAGCTTTCGAGATTTAGGAAACCGTGATATGAGAGGAATTAAGGAGACACAAAAGCTCAAGCTTGGGGATGCCCAAGGCACCCCAAGATAATATTTCAAGATGTCTCAAGCATCTAAGCTTGGGGATGCCCCGGTAGGCATCCCACCTTTCTTCTTCAACAATTATCGGTTAGTATCGGTTGAGCCTAAGTTTTTGCTTCTTCACATGATGAGTGCTATCCTTGAAATGTCGTTTTATTTTATTTTGCTTGCTATTTGAATAATATCCCAAGATCTAAAATTCTTAAATGAGAGAGAGTCTTCACATAGCTTCATAATTATTTAACTACTCATTGATCTTCACTTATATCTTTTTGGAGTAGTTTGTTATTTACTCGTGTGCTTCACTTATATCCTACGAGTAAATAGTTGAATGATTTGAATATCATAAATCTGAAATTATATATGTTTCATATGCTTATCCCATGGGGAGTAATGACTTCACATATAAGAAGTAGAGGTGGTAAAAAATTTGAAGGTTGGCAAACATTGTATTGGTCACTTGAACAATTCATGAAAGAATATTGAAGGAAGAGAGATTTCACATATATATATATACTATCTTGGACATCTTCTATGATTGTGAGCCCCATTAATTATTTTCAAACTTGAGCAAATTAGTTGAAGTTGGACAAGGAAGACAACATAATGAGTTATGCTTGGGTATATTTGTATAGAAGTTATATCGTTATGGATCCTCTAACATGTGGTGCTTGCTATTTAGAATCCTTTGCTAGCCAAAATATCTGTACTAAGCGGGAATACTGCTTGTGCATCCAAAATCCTTGAACCAAGTTCCTTCCATGAGTGTCCATCATATCTACCTATATGCGGTATTTACCTGCCGTTCCAAGTAAATTTGCATGTGCCAAACTCTAAACCTTCAAATAATAATCTGTTTTGTATGCCCGAATCGCTCATGTAGCGACTAGGGGCTGTCAGTATCTTCCATGCTAGGTGGGTTATTCTCACGATGAGTGGACTCCGCTCATCATTCACAAGAAAATGGCTGGTAACTGGGATGCCCAGTCCTATGATCAAAAGATCAAAAACAAATTCGCAAATAATTTAAACAAACTCCCCCAGGATTGTTGAAAGTTGGACGGCACCCGTTGCTTCGGACAAGCCGTGGAGTGTGATTGTTGGTGGAGGGGGAGTAAAATCTTTACCTTTCTGTTTGGGAACCGCCTATAATGTATCTAGTATGGAAGATATTGGGAACTCTTGCTCGTTATGTTGACAATGAAAGCATACCTCTCAAAATTATGTTCATCTCTGTTTTTGCTTCGAGCTCTGGCACCTCTGCAAATCCATGCTTCCCTCTGCGAAGGGCCTATCTTTTACTTTTATGCAAGAGTCAGTAGTATTCCTTCTCATTCCAACCTACTTTTTAGTTGGCAAGCATCATGTGGTGGAGAAAGATCTAAGCATATATGGCCATTCAAATATATTTGATCATGAATTATTATTGTTGACAATTATCTATATGATAAATAAGTTGGGAGGCGAAGCATTAAGCCCCTATCTTTCTCTGTGTTCGATGGATGCTATTTGTTCTAAAAATATGCTTTGAGTGGTAGCAATCATGGAAGACTATATGATAGTTAAGTATGTGGGATTTGCTAAATCAAAGCTCTTACATAGACCCTTCCTGAAAATAAGATGAATTGCAATTGTTTGATGACTGAGAACATAGTTTGTTAGTTTTCAAGAAAGTTTATGATCTATATTTTAACATGTGAATAGCTTGTTACTTGATCATGAAAAGTTTTATGAGATGAACTACTGTTATGATATATAATGATGCTAGAAAAGGTGATTGAAATTATCATTGATCAAACTTATGCACCTGCTAGCATTCACACTTCATAAATTACTTCTTTTATCATTTACCTACTCGAGGACGAGCAGGAATTAAGCTTGGGGATGCTGATACGTCTCCAACGTATCTATAATTTATGAAGTATTCATTCTATTATATTACCTGTTTTGGATGTTTATGGGCTTTACTAAACACTTTTATATTAATTTTTGGGACTAACCTATTAACCGGAGGCCCAGCCCAAATTGTTGTTTTCTTGCCTATTTCAGTGTTTCGAAGAAAAGGAATATCAAACGGAGTCCAAACGGAACGAAACCTTCAGGAGAGTTATTTTTGGAACGGAAGCAATCCAGGAGACTTGGAGTAGACGTCAGGGAAGCTTCGAGGAAGCCACGAGGCAGGGAGGTGCGCCCTACCCCCCTGGGCGCGCCCCCACCCTCGTGGGCCCCTCGTAGCTCCCCTGACTGACTTCTTTCGCCTATATATATCCATATACCCTAAAAACATCGGGGAGCACAATAGATCGGGAGTTCCGCTGCCGCAAGCCTCTGTTGCCACCAAAAACCAATCTAGACCCGTTCTGGCACCCTGCCGGAGGGGGGGGATCCCTCACCGGTGGCCATCTTCATCATCCCGGTGCTCTCCATGATGAGGAAGGAGTAGTTCACCCTCGAGGCTGAGGGTATGTACCAGTAGCTATGTGTTTGATCTCTCTCTCCCTCTCTCTCTCGTGTTCTTGATTTGGCACGATCTTGATGTATCGCGAGCTTTGCTATTATAGTTGGATCTTATGATGTTTCTCCCCCTCTACTCTCTTGTAATGGATTGAGTTTTCCCTTTGAAGTTATCTTATCGGATTGAGTCTTTAAGGATTTGAGAACACTTGATGTATGTCTTGCATGTGCTTATCTGTGGTGACAATGGGATATTCACATGATCTACTTGATGTATGTTTTGGTGATCAACTTGCGGGTTCCGTAACATTGTGAACTTATGCATACGGGTTGGCACACGTTTTCGTCTTGACTCTCCGGTAGAAACTTTGGGACACTCTTTGAAGTTCTTTGTGTTGGTTGAATAGATGAATCTGAGATTGTGTGATGCATATCGTATAATCATACCCACGGATACTTGAGGTGACATTGGAGTATCTAGGTGACATTAGGGTTTTGGTTGATTTGTGTCTTAAGGTGTTATTCTAGTACGAACTCTAGGATAGATCGAATGGAAAGAATAGCTTCGTGTTATTTTACTACGGACTCTTGAATAGATCGATCAGAAAGAATAACTTTGAGGTGGTTTCGTACCCTACAATAATCTCTTCGTTTGTTCTCCGCTATTAGTGACTTTGGAGTAACTCTTTGTTGCATGTTGAGGGATAGTTATATGATCCAATTATGTTATTATTGTTGAGAGAACTTGCACTAGTGAAAGTATGAACCCTATTCCTTGTTTCAACGCATTGCAATATTGTTTGTGCTCACTTTTATCGCTTGCTACCTTGCTGTTTTTATATTTTCAGATTACAAATACCCATATCTACCATCCATATTGCACTTGTAGCACCTTCTCTTCATCGAACTAGTGCACCTATACAATTTCCCATTGTATTGGGTGTGTTGGGGACACAAGAGACTCTTTGTTATTTGGTTGCAGGGTTGCTAGAGAGAGACCATGTTCATCCTACGCCTCCCACGGATTGATAAACCTTAGGTCATCCACTTGAGAAAATTTGCTACTGTCCTACAAACCTCTGCACTTGGAGGCCCAACAATGTCTACAAGAAGAAGGTTGTGTAGTAGACATCAAGGAGTCCTCCTCCTAGTAGGAGTAGGACTCCCCCTTTCCTAATCCAACTAGGAGGAGGAAGAGGGAAGGAAGGAGAGGGAGAGGAGAAGGAAAGGGGGGGCGCGCACCCCTCCCTAGTCCAATTCAGACTCCCTATAGGGAGGGGGCGCGGCTGCCCCTTATGGGCTGCCTCCCCTCTTCCATATGGCCCATGTAGGCCCAATAGCCCCCCCGGGGGTTTCCGATAACCCCCCGGCACTCCGATAATTATCCGGTGACCCCCGAAACTCATCCGGTGTCCGTATATAGTCATCCAATATATCAATCTTTATGTCTCGAACATTTCAAGACTCCTCGTCATGTCCGTGATCATATCCGGGACTCCGAACTACCTTTGGTACATCAAAACACATAAACTCGTAATACCGATCGTCACCGAACGTTAAGCGTGCGGACCCTACGGGTTCGAGAACTATGTAGACATGACCGAGACACGTCTCCGGTCAATAACCAATAGCGGAACCTAGATGTCCATATTGGCTCCCACATATTCTACAAAGATCTTTATCGGTCAAACCGCATAACAACATACGTTGTTCCCTTTGTCATCGGTATGTTACTTGCCCGAGATTCGATCGTCGGTATCTCAATACCTAGTTCAATCTCGTTACTAGCAAGTCTCTTTACTCGTTCCGTAATGCATCATCCCGCAACTAACTCATTAGTCACACTGCTTGCAAGGCTTATAGTGATGTGCATTACCGAGAGGGCCCAGAGATACCTTTTCGACAATCGGAGTGACAAATCCTAATCTCGATCTATGCCAATTCAACAAGTACCATCGGAGACACCTGTAGAGCACCTTTAGAATCACCCAGTTACGTTGTGACGTTTGGTAGCACACAAAGTGTTCCTCTGGTATTCGGGAGTTGCATAATCTCATAGTCATAGGAACATGTATAAGTCATGAAGAAAGCAATAGCAATATACTAAATGATCAAGTGCTAAGCTAACGGAATGGGTCAAGTCAATCACATCATTTTCTAATGATGTGATCCCGTTAATCAAATGACAACTCATGTCTATGGCTAGGAAACTTAACCATCTTTGATTCAACGAGCTAGTCAAGTAGAGGCATACTAGTGGCACTCTGTTTGTCTATGTATTCACACATGTACTAAGTTTCCGGTTAATACAATTCTAGCATGAATAATAAACATTTATCATGATGTAAGGAAATATAAATAACAACTTTATTATTGCCTCTAGGGCATATTTCCTTCACGTACTAAGCAAAATAAGATGCATAAAATGATAAACATCACATGCAATCAATATAAGTGATATGATATGGCCATCATCATCTTGTGCCTTTGATCTCCATCTCCAAAGCACCGTCATGATCACCATCGTCACCGGCTTGACACCTTGATCTCCATCGAAGCATCGTTGTCGTCTCGCCAACTATTGCTTCTACGACTATCGCTACCGCTTAGTGATAAAGTAAAGCAAGTACATGGTGATTGCATTTCATACAATAAAGCGACAACCATATGATCATTCACTTTGCTTGGTGATGAGTGCATGTTTTAATTCCTATCATTTTGAGCGCTCCACCAAGATCTATGTGACATGGAAGAGTAACCCATGATCCTAATCGATTGTGCATTTGCATTCAAAAGCAAATTTTAAATAATGCACAAATTACATGGCGATTGCATTTCGTACAATAAAGCGACAACCATAAGGCTCCTGCCAGTTGCCGATAACTTTTACAAAACATGGTCATCTCATACAACAATTTATATATCATCACGTCTTGACCATATCACATCACAGCAAGCCCTGCAAAAACAAGTTAGACGTCCTCTACTTTGTTGTTGCAAGTTTTACGTGGCTGCTACGGGCTTAGCAAGAACCGT
The DNA here is from genome assembly GCF_002575655.3 of Aegilops tauschii subsp. strangulata. NCBI lineage: Eukaryota > Viridiplantae > Streptophyta > Magnoliopsida > Poales > Poaceae > Aegilops > Aegilops tauschii. The sequence goes on along the minus strand of NC_053037.3, from coordinate 464,881,925 downwards.
TCTTACCTATGCATCAAAACCACAACGACTTTTTGTCAAGTGTGCTTTCTTAACCTTCAACAAGGACCAGGCGTAGTCACACTCGATTCAACTAAAGTTGGAGAAACAGACACCCACTAGCCACCTGTGTGTGAAGCACGGCGGTAGAACCAGTCTCATGAATGCGGTCATGTAATGTCTGGGCCGCTTCATCAATCAAAGTATGACATGCTGGTAAGCAGTATGACTATTATCGCCCACAACTCTTTGTGTTCTACTCATGCATATAACATCTACGCATAGACCTGGCTCGGATGCCACTGTTGGGGAACGTAGCATACAATTTCAAAAAAATTCCTACGCTCACGCAAGATCTATCTAGGAGATGCATAGCAACGAGAGGGGGAGAGCATCTTCATACCCTTGAAGATCGCAAAGCGGAAGCGTTTATCAATGCGGTTGATGTAGTCGTACACCTTCACGATCCGTCCCGATCAAGTACCGAAAGTACGGCACCTCCGCGTTCAGCACACGTTCAGCTCGATGACGTCCTCGCCTTCTTGATCCAGCAAGAGGGGCGAAGTAGTAGATGAGTTCCGGCAGCACAAAGGCGTGGTGACGGTGTTGGTGAAGAACAATCTCCGCAGGGCTTCGCCTAAGCACTACGAAAACTATGACGGAGGATAAACTAGAGGGGACGGGGTTGCCGACACACGGCTTGGTGATACTTGACGATGTGTCTTGGGTGCTAGCCCTGCCCCTCTATTTATATGTTGAGCCCTGGGGTCGAAACTTGGAGTAAAAGCCTCCTCAAAGTCAGTTTTGCCCTAAAGTCAAGAGTCCCACTCGGACTCCAGGACCAAACGCCACAATCCTTGGCGTTTGGCCCAGACGCCATGGGCCTCGGCATCTGGCCCAGGGCCAGACGGCAGGGTCTTCGGTGTTTGGCCTCTGACCTCCGCAAAACTATCTTTTGCACCAACCTATAGCCCCATGGGCCTTACCCCTTGGCCTAACCATATCATCCAATATATGAATCTTTACCTCCGGACCATTCCGGAGCTCCTCGTCATGTCCATGATCTCATCCGGGACTCCGAACAACATTCGGTCACCAACATACATAATTCATCATCAACGAACGTTAAGCGTGCGGACCCTACGGGTTCGAGAACTATGTAGACATGACCGAGACACCTCTCCGGTCAATAACCAATAGCGGAACCTGGATGCCCATATTGGCTCCTACATATTCTACGAAGATCTTTATCGGTCGAACCTTATGACAACATACGTAATTCCCTTTGTCTGCGGTATGTTACTTGCCCGAGATTCGATCGTCGGTATTCTCATACCTAGTTCAATCTAATTACTGGCAAGTCTCGTTACTCGTTCCGTAATGCATCATCCCGTAACTAACTCATTAGTCACATTGCTTGCAAGGCTTATAGTGATGTGCATTACCGAGAGGGCCCAGAGATACCTCTCCGACACTCGGAGTGACAAATCCTAATCTTGATATATGCCAACCCAACAAGCACCTTCGGAGACACCTGTAGATCATCTTTATAATCACCCAGTTATGTTGTGACGTTTGATAGCACACAAGGTGTTCCTCCGGTATTCAGGAGTTGCATAATCTCATAGTCAGAGGAATATGTATAAGTCATGAAGAAAGCAATAGCAATTAAACTTAACGATCATTATGCTAAGCTAACGGATGGGTCTTGTCCATCACATCATTCTCTAATGATGTGATCCCGTTCATAAAATGACAACACATGTCCATGGTCAGGAAACTTAACCATCTTTGATTAACGAGCTAGTCAAGTAGAGGCATACTAGGGACACTCTGTTTTGTCTATGTATTCACACGTGTACTATGTTTTCGGTTAATACAATTCTAGCATGAATAATAAACATTTATCATGATATAAGGAAATATAAGTAACAACTTTATTATTGCCCCTCGGGCATATTTCCTTCAGGGTCGACGATCCAACCCGAAGGAAGGATCGCTGCAACCAGCACAAGACCTACAAATCAATACCAGGGAGACGCTACCGCCAAAGCCACGACAACACCAGGATCACCCACCGACCCTCCCCTCGCTAACCACATAGCCAAGGAGAGGTGCCACCACTGCTGCAGCATTGCACATCGTAGAGCCAATCGTGCAGCCCCACCTTTCGGGGTCGTCGCTCCGGCATCCAAGATCTTGCAGTGATGCACCACCGCCCAGAAGCTACCGCCATGGCAACCGACAACCATTGGAGAAATAATGGAAAGACACCCCCTTTCACATCAAAGTAACCGCCGGCCACTCCGCCGACCCAGGACAACGACCCAAGTTCGATGAGCCAAGACGTGGGCCACCCACCTGCCAGCCCACGCAGCGACACACCGGCGCCAATGAACCTCATGCCACCTCGTCCACTTGACAGGGGAGCTCATGCATGAGAGCAACGAGAATCCATGGCGGAATGTGATTAATCTGTGTCGGGGAGGGGGAGAGGACAACAAAGGCAGCGACGACCACTGGATCCATGATGAGGGCCAGTTGCAGAGCCAGGGAACCGGCGGGGCTTGCCTCCCCCTAATACCATGGATTTGTTCCTAATGAACATATGAATAGTGGTGCTTTTGTTTTTTCTCTACCTGACCCTCCCCAACATAGTAATTTAACCAATCCTGCCTCTCCCACTGGCAAGGGCACTGGATCCGAGCCCCTAGGTGCCGGAGGCGCAGCCAGAGAGTGAATGACATATACGTATCATCAATTTTTTTGTACTTGGCAATACGTAGCCACAAATAGTCAAGTTGTGTAGAAGAAAGCGCATATAACTTTTCTTTCTTCCTCTCGAAGAAAGGAAAGGCGATCTCGCCAAACCGTCAGGAGAGTCTCCTCCGCCGCCATCCTTCGATGGCTCCCCTCCGCCCACGCCCTCGATCATCGGTCGTGAGGGGGGTCACTGGATCCATGCGTGTGGATTGTTTTAGGCCCGGTAGCTTAGGGTTTTAGGCCATTCATCATCTTGGCTTCGGCGGCGGCGATGACGACGTTGAATAAATAATCTTCATGTCCTACCTCGACGAGGCGATCAACCCTATGGTTGGGGATGGATTTGGAAACCAATTTGTTGAAGCAAGGATGGCGTGGTGGCGGTGGCATCCTCGTGGTGGACTTGTGTCCTCGGGCTCCGTCGTTGCGACGGCGTTTGCTCCAGTGCGGATGCGGAGCTTGGGAGGTAGTCCAGGAGCGGGTGCATATTGTGGTCTGCATCGGCGGCATTTGGAAGATGGTGCATCGTGTGCTGGGTCCGTGGTTCGTGGATGACATGCATGGTTTCTTCCTCCGACATCTTAGTCATGCGGTTGTGCGAGATATGAAGTTTGATGGCATGCCCGGGTGTTCCCTCGGTCTACTCGTTCAACGTTAATGGTTTCGCCTTTAGTGAGCCACCTTAAAGGTCCGCAAAGTTGTACAGAGCCACGTCGAGCTCGAGTGAGGAGGTAATCCGTTAATTTTTTTCTTTGGTGGCAATTGTGGTGGTGCCCGTGACAACGTGAGAATGACGTTGGTGTCAAGCTGAGAGGAGCTCAGAGGATTTTCGGTCTTAATTGTAGTTTTCCTTCTTGGCTGGTGTACTTTTATGCAAAATCTATCCTTCTGCTATGATTATATACCAAAACACCATGTAGAAGAAGAGACACAGCAATGTCACAACAATGAGAAGTTGAGCACAAATCGCGGCCTTTAGGATGACCGATCAACTTGTACGGCTGTACCGCGTGCAGGATGTCCTGCCCTCTCTCTTGCATCGCCTACCTTTCGGCAACCTCCGCCATTAACGCCCCCGAGCAAATTCACGGGAACGAACCAGCGGAGGCGGGGAAAATGTCGGCGACACGCTACCATACGCGGAAGCTAGCTACGCCCCAACCGCCTCCACTTTTCCACTTCTCGTGGTAAAGCACCACGAACTCAGTCACCATTGCCTCGCCCTCTCACTCACCTACCTCACTGCAGCCTTCGCGTGCACTCCTCTTATTATACGCTTGCATGCTTCGCAACAGTGCGCCGTAACAAAAGGCCGGAGCCCATGGAGATCATCACCAAGCGCCCCAGGGAGAGGCGGGGCAATGCCGCCGACGGCGAGCCGCTCCCGCAGCTGCTCGACTCGCCGCTCCCCACGCCGCGCCGCTCGTGCGCCTCGGCGGACGCGCCCGGCAGCAGCCTGCGGTGCGCCGCCTCGCCGCTGCGGACGCATGTGCCTTTCTCCTGGGAGAGCTCCCCTGGCGTGCCCAAGAGCGGCAGGGACACGCGGGAGGAGACGATGCCGCCGCCCAAGCTGCCGCCCGGGCGCTGGCCGCCGCAGTGCCCCACGAGGACCAACTGGTGCTACGGCAACGGGAGCGAGGCCAGCAGCGACGACTGCGACGCGTCGTCCTTCTCCGACGCCCTGGACAGGACGTCCTCCTCGCCCGCCCGGATCGGCTCCTTCGACCGGGTCACGTCCAAGCGCTTCGAGGACATCTTCCTCGGCCGCACCGAGAGCTTCGCCAAGGACCGGTCCTACTCCTCCCGCCACGCGCCCACGGGCGAGCCCAGCGCCGTCGTCGCCGCGTCGTCGTCCTCGGCGAGACACACGAAGCACTGGCGTCGACGCGGCAGCTCGCGCCACCACGATGACGACGACGGGGAGTGGCCGAAGAGCAACGACCCCGTGAAGGTCATGCCGCGCGTCGAGCAGATGTCCCCGAGAGCATGCGGGCTCATGGTGTTCTTCCCATGGAGCGCGAAGCGGGCGGCCTGCGGGGTCAGGAGCCCGTCGACGACGCGTCGCGCCGGCGTCATTGATCATTCGCCCTCCCGCGGCCGCGGCAACCCTACCCTGCGCGACGCTCTGCAGGAGGACAACAAGACCGAGGACATGGACGTGCACGACCCGCCGCAGCAGCCGCGTGGGGAGAAGAGGGGCCGCGAGGAATGGCATGGCCGCGGGTGGGGCGTCTCGTCGCTGCTCGACACGAGCAAGAGGTACTGCACCGACGCACGGAAAGCCCTGAGCAAGCTATCCATCGGCCTGGGCGCCGACAGTGGCAGCCCGAGAGTTGGCAGGGACAGGAGGAGCGGCACGCAGGATGCCACGTCCACAACGACGACCGGGCCCGTCGCCGGCGCCAAGCTGACGAAACTCAAGTCTAACAGAAATTAAGGGGATTGGGATTGGTGGCGCTATGATAGAAATCTATGCAGATAGTACTACTTGCTTCTTTGATCTCCATCTGTTCAGCTAGATAACCTTATCAGTTGCAGAGCTACGGTAGTACGTACAAATTACTGACATTGTGTTCCTGAAATTGGAATTCCTTCGGTACTGTGTATGTACTCTCTCTGTCCCATCAGACTTTTTTTTGGCACTACGCTAGTGTCCAAAAAACGTCTTACAATATGCGACAGGGAGTAAAAGTTACATTAATAAACGCCTTAGCATTCCTTAGAAGCTATTATATGGTCTAGATTGTATCTTTATCGAGTGATTATTGAGTAACTGTCCTTAATGTAATTTCCATTCCTCCAACTCAAACCAGATTGAAAAAGAAATATAAATAATTGATCAAGGTGGCTCTTTGTTGTGCTATTATTTATACTCAATTATTTGTAAGGAGATAAAAAGTTCTGATGTCATGGATATTCACGGTGGTCTATATGTGACTGGTATAACTTGTGTTTATACGGATAAATGCATATACTCTTCCTTATGTATACAATATAAACTGCTTTTGTGGCCAAAGGATGTCCCTGATTTCATTTTAGCTAAATGTAATTAAGTCGCCTAAAAATTGATTTTGGGTCATTCGATTTTTTGCCATAGATTTTCGCTTTGAGATTTGTGCTTGTTTATTTGGTTTGTTCTTTGAGTTGTTTTGGGTTGGTGTTTTAGACTTACCAGATATTTGGGTCAGTCGATTTGCTAGGGGACTGAAGCCCATTTCCTGTGGAGTCCAACCCTCCTCTCTCTCTCTCTCTCTCTCTCTCTCTCTCTCTCTCTCTCTCTCTCTCTCTCTCTTATGCCTATTTGCTTTTGTTTTTTGTGTTCCTTTATTAGTTGTTTATTATTTTGCTATTTTTGGGCTGTTGGCTGAGTACAAATGTATGCAAACAAATACTATGCAATAGGTGGGAAAACTGCACTATTATATGATTATTGTTTGCATACTATAAAAGGTGAAATTTTCGTGCAAAGTTGTGTGTGCAAGTTTTTTTTATTATCTCTCTTCTTAAAGTGTAAGACCAATGAGACTATTTCATTGCTTATAAAACTTCATTAATTTGTTTCTATTTTATTTATCATTTCACTTTCATTCTTCTTTAATGGTAATACCAATGCCACTATTTCATTCCATATGTGTATTCTTGCATAGTTTCTAAAAGTGCAACTTTTGTCTATATTGTGTGCACAAATTTTCAATGCTTTTTAAGGAGTTTGTTTATTTATTTTTATTCTTAAAGGGTAATACCGATAGCACTAATTCATTCTTCCCAAGAAAACCTCATTACTTTAATCTTTTTTTGTCATTATTGCAATTTCTTCTTCTTAAAGGGTAATACCAAACCAACTAATTCATTCTTTCTTAGAAAAATACATTTTTTATTTTGATTATTATTTCTTCTTAAAGGGTAATACCAATGCCACTAGTTCATTCTTCCCTAGAAAGCCTCATTGTTTTGATTTTGCTTTTTTTTCTTAAAGGGTAATACCAATGTGAATAATTCATTCTTCCCTAGAAAACCACATTACTCAGATTTTGTTAGTTTTAGTTTTCCTTTCTTCTTCTTAAAGGGTAACACCAATGTCACTAATTCATTATTTCCGAAAACATCATTATTTTGATTTTGTTTTATTTTTATTTCATATTCTTTGCTCCTAAAGGGCAATGTCAGTGCCACTAATTCATTCGTTCTTAAAAAAACTCATTATTTTGGAAAAAAAATATTTTTTATTTTTATTTTTTATCTCATTTCCTTTCTCCCTTGATGGTAACACCACTGCCACTAATTCATTCCTATTTAGGAAACTTCTTTTTTGCCAAAAATCTACTATTATATACTTATTCTTGCATATTATAAAAAAGGAATTTGTGCGTAAATTGTTTGCAAATTTTGTCATTATTTATTTATGTATTTATTTTATATTTTCTTTCATCTTAAAGGGTAATACCAATGCCACTAATTCATTCATTCTTATAAAACTTCATTGTTTTCATATCTTTTTTTAGTTTTTATTTCATTTTCCTTCTTCTTTATAGTAATATCGGTGCCCCGAATTCAACTATTATATGTTTGTTCTTGCATATTAAAACCAAGAGCAATTATTGTGTAAGTTGTGTGCAAATTTTGTCATTATTTCTTTTAGTTTTTATTTAAATTAATTTCTCCTTTAAGGGTACTACCAATGCTACTAACGCGACTATTGTATGTTTATTCTCGCATATTATAACAAAGTGCAACTTTTGTGTAAATTTTGTCATTACTTTGGGTTTTATTTCATTTTTGTTATTCTTTAAGGGTGATACGAATGCCACTAATGCATTGCTTCTCCGAAAGCTTCTTGTTTGCAAAATGTTCCACTACATATGTGTATTGTTGCATATTTTTAAAAAGCACAAATTCTGTGTAAATTGTGTGCAAATTTTGTTTTAGTTATTAATTTTTCAAAAAGAAATTTTCTTCTTAAAGGTTAATATCAATGCCACTAATCCATTCTTCCTAATAAAACTTTATTATTATTATTATTATTATTTTATTTTAGTGGCATTAGTTCTTTCGTTGGATGTGTAAACTATGTGCGTTTTTCCTTTTTTTTTCTTTAATGATAATAACAATTCCATTAATTATTTTCTTCTTATAAAACATTTTTTGCAAAATTCCACTGTTATATGCCTATTCTCGAATATTATAAGCCGCAATTTATGTGTAAACGTATTTGTCTTGTGCTTTGCTGTTGCCTTGGTACAAGACCTATTGAGTTAACGGGTTTGTATTGTGCTTAATTTTTTTACAAACCAAAAATGAAATCTATATGTTGACCACTTTTGCAACTTTTCAGTTACCCGAATCTTTTTTAGTTCTGGTCGATTTCCTCGTTTGGCTTCAAGAAGCCCACCTGCCAAAGATAGTATCTAGTATGTGATTCCAGTAGACATAAAAATCACCGAGCTCTTCTTGATCAACACCTGAAACAAGTATCGACCCTATGCATGAGTGCCAATGTCTAGTACACCATGTGCTACAACTGGGTGATGAAGTGAGCAACTAGTAGTACATAGAAACTGTGGGAGCGAAGGATACGAAAGAGGCTTGAAGTATTCAGTCAATTAGAGTGTATATTTATACTAACCCGCATACACGCAGGTGCGGCCATGATCTAACTAGTACCGAAGGTAACTCACTAAACCGGCACACGCCAAAATGACGCATGAGAACATGAGAAGTAGTTATAGAGATATGGAGCTTGTTAGATTAAGTATATATTAGATATACGTGTTGTAACATAACTGTATTTGTACGGTTCCCTCTTATAAATATATGACAGCCGTACCCACCAAGGGTATTGAGCATTGTTCCAAACCCTAGTTTGTCTAACATGGTATCAGACGACGCGTTCGATCCGCGCCGTGCTTCCGCCTCCTCTGTCGTCGTCGCGTCGGCCTCCGCCGCCGTGCCGCCTCCGTCAACCCTGGCGATGGACTCGCCGTTCATGGCGTCCGCACCACTCGCCTGGGCCCGTCCGGGATCGCACCCGCCTGCGTCCCGATCGCCCGCACCCCGATCTCCAGCGATCCCACCTGCCTGCGATGCGTCCCTGGCGCGCGCCTCCTCCGACCCTGCGCAGCTCCCTCGGGATGCATCTGGCGCTGCTGCGGGGCTGCCCTACGCTGGGACTCAGGCCCATGATGCGATCTACGTCGGGACTCAGCTGCCCCGTGATGCATCTGGCGCTGCACGGCTGTACACCGGGACTCAGCCCCATGCTGTGTCGCCCTACGCCGCCGGGTCTCATGCGCATGCTGCGGCGCCGGCCTCAGGCCCCCACAGTGCCCCCGCCCAGGTGCCCTACGGCGGGCCGTATCCAGCGCCGTACGTCACGCCGTCGTCGTCGCCGTATGTCGCGCCGGCACCGTATGCTTCATCCTCCGCGGTGCCCTACGAGGCGCCGTATGGCGCGCCCGTCGCGTCGCTGCAGCCCTACGGCGTACCTCCTACGGCGCCCTACGGTCATCACCAACACTACCGTACGTCTCCGCCGGCCGATGCGCTGATTCCGTACAGTGCTCCTCCGACGTACGACTCGCAGCTCTCCGCATCGGTGGCTGACCCAGGACCTTTCCACTTCGCTCACCTGGTGACGGTGAAGCTCTCTGCTGACAACTACCTCCTGTGGCGCGCTCAGGTGTTACCGCTGATGCGTAGTCACTACCTTGAGGGGTATGTCGATGGTACGCTGTCATGTCCCCCGGCCATGGTTCCGGTGCCCTCGGCCGCTGGTGGCTCCGTCATGGTGTCCAACCCTGCTCATCGTCGGTGGATCGCTCAGGATCAAGCTATTCTGGGTGCCATTCAGTCCTCGCTCACACCCTCCATGGCCGGCATGGTGGTCTTTGCCGCGACGTCGAGGGATGCATGGGCCATTCGTAACCAGCTGGGTGAGGTCAAGAAAAAATGACCTCTCCGTCACGGCCTTCTTCAACAAGGGCAAAAGTTTGGCTGATACACTGTCGTCTATTGGGAAGCCTCTTCGTGATGAGGAGTTTACTTCGTTCATTCTCAATGGGCTTGATGAGGACTATGATTCTCTCGTTGAAAACATTAATGGACGTGACACACCGATGCCGCCTCACGATCTCTATGCTCGCCTTCTCATTACCGAACAGGGGCTCGCTGCTCGCCGCTCCGTTGGTGTCTACACGGAGGGCCCTTCTGCGAACGCTGCTCTCCGCGGGGGCGCCCGCGGTGCCAAGCAGAAGGCGCCGCCGACCTCAGGCAACCAGCCCCGTCCGCTCGCTCCACCTTCGATGGCTAGCCGCAAGCGGCTCCACTGCGAGGCATGTGGTGGTGGGGTTGAGTGTCAACTCTGCGGCATCGAGGGGCACTTGGCGTCTCGCTGCCATCGTCGCTTTAAACGAGATTTTCTTGGCATTGGGAACAATGGGAAGGGCAATGAGAAGCAAGCTGCTCTCGCTACACCGGATCCCGGGTTCACTCCTTCATACTCGGTGGATCCTGCCTGGTACATGGATACGGGCGCTACGGACCATTTGACGAGTCAGCTTGACAAGCTGGCCACTCGCCAGCCCTACACCGGTCACGATCAGGTCCGCACGGCCAATGGATCAGGTATGCCCATCTCACATGTTGGTCAGGCATCTCTTCTTTCACGTACCACTAAAACCTTGCATCTGCTTGATGTCCTTCGTGTTCCCTCAGTCACACGTAGTTTACTCTCGGTTCCTAAATTAACTCGTGACAACAATGTGTTTGTTGAGTTTCACCCATTCCATTTTTTTGTTAAGGTCCGGGACACGAGGGACGTTCTTCTTAGTGGTCGAGCTCGCGACGGCTTATACGCACTTGATGTGCCACGAGTCTCTCAAGTTTTCAGTGGTGTTCGGGTGTCGTCGTCGCAGTGGCACTCTCGCCTTGGCCACCCCGCTACTCCCATTGTGCGCCATGTGCTTCATCATCATCATCTTCCTGTTGAGTCGAGTAATAAGGAGTTTCTAGTGTGTGATGCTTTCAACAAGGCAAGAGTCATCAGTTGCCTTTTTCTGTATCAAGTCGTGTTGTCACGGCTCCTCTTGAACTTGTGTTTTCAGACGTGTGGGGCTATGCCCAAACTTCTGTTAGTGGTCACAACTATTATGTCAGTTTCATCGATGCTTTCAGTCGCTTTACTTGAATTTATCTTATTAAGCGCAAATCTGATGTGTTTCATGTCTTTATGCAATTTCAAGCACATGTTGAACGATTGCTTAAGCACAAAATTATCCATGTTCAGTCCAACTGGGGGGGTGAGTATCGTAACCTTAACACCTTCTTTCAGAAGCTTGGCATCTCACACCATGTGTCTTGTCCTCATACACATCAGCAGAACGGTGCAGCTGAGCGCAAACACCGTCACATAGTTGAAACTGGCCTGACACTTCTTGCACATGCCTCTGTCCCGTTTCGGTTCTGGAGCGATGCTTTTGTTACTGCCTGTTTTTTGATAAACAGGATTCACACACGACGCCTTCACATGAAGTCTCCACTCGAAGTGTTGCTTAATGAAACTCCAGATTACTCCCTCCTCAAAGTGTTTGGCTGTGCGTGTTGGCCGCATCTTCGTCCGTACAATAAGCATAAACTTGAGTATCGATCTAAACAATGTGTGTTTCTTGGGTACAGTCCTCTCCACAAAGGTTACAAGTGTCTTCACATCCCGTCAAATCGTGTTTACATTTCTCGTGATGTTGTGTTCGATGAGACTGTCTTCCCGTTTTCCACGCTCACATCATCCACCGATACTCCCGTCACTGAGTTGCACTCTTTTCCAGTTTTGCCTGATCAATTTGTGGATGCTGCATATTCTCCTCTGTTGTTGCCTAACCATGGTGCAGGGACTGGACGAGGCGCTCGACTTGAGCTTCCGGATGATGATATGGCCACAACTGCGCCAGTTGCTGCTACGCCGGATGAGGCGCTCGACGAGGCTGCCTCCGCCACTACCCCGCTTGACCCCGACGTCGATCACGCGTGCATGCCCCATGCACGAGGATCCGACGGGGTGACCAAGTCGCCGGGGCCAGCGGTCTCGCTGTCGCCTGGGCCGGCCGAACCTGCGGAGCTGTCGGCCTGGCCGGCTGGACCCGCGGCGCTCTCCCCTGAGCCGGAGGCCTCGCAGGTCACCGAGTCTTCGTCGTCTGGTCCGTCGACGCCGATCACGCCCGGTCTGTCTTCGCCGACCCTGACCGTGCCACCGGATGCGCCTGTTGACTCGCCTGCCGGTGCGTCCTCCTCGCCGCTGATGGATAGTGGCTCCTCTGGTATGGCAGCTCCAGCGCCACCTCCGCCTGTCGTCCTGCGTCCCCATACTCGCAGCAAAAGTGGCATCTTCCAACCGAAGAAGCGCACTGACGGCACTGTCGCGTGGCTTGCGGCCTGTGTGGCACATGCTGAGGCTGACCCTACGACTGAACCACGACATTTTCGAGCGGCACTTGGCATCCCGCATTGGCGTGCTGCGATGGAGCAGGAGATTCATGCCCTTCAAATAAACAACACTTGGCGTCTTGTTCCACCTCCATCTGGTGTTAATATCATTGACTCTAAATGGGTATTCAAGGTGAAGAAACATGCTGATGGCTCCATTGAGAGGTACAAGGCACGCCTGGTTGCCAAGGGGTTCAAACAACGGTATGGCATTGATTATGAAGACACATTCAGTCCTGTTATTAAACCAACTACTATTCGTGTTCTTCTCTTTTTGGCTGTTACTCACGGATGGTCGCTTCGACAGCTTGATGTTCAGAATGCCTTTCTCCATGGAGTTCTGGAAGAAGAGGTTTATATGCGTCAGCCGCCAGGTTTTGTTGACCCTGCTCAGCCACATCATTTATGTCGCCTTGTCAAAGCTCTCTACGGTTTGAAGCAGGCCCCGCATGCATGGCATGCCCGTCTTGGCGCTGCTCTTCGTGCGCATGGGTTTGTTCCTTCTACAGCAAACACGTCTCCGTTTATTCTACAGCGACCTGAGGTGACTATGTACATTCTGGTATATGTTGATGACATCATCCTGGTCAGTTCGTCTGCTTCTGCTACAGATCGGCTTGTGTCCTCTCTTGGTGCTGAGTTTGCTGTTAAGGATCTTGGGAGACTGCATTATTTTCTGGGCCTAGAGGTTCTTCATTCTGATGGTGGCTTGACTCTTACTCAGAAGAAGTACTCTCAGGATCTCCTGCGTCGTGCTGGTATGTTGCAGTGCAAGTCTGCTACGACTCCCATGTCTGCTACAGACAAACTGACAGCTCTTGCTGGTGACTTGCTTGCTCCTGAGGATGCCACAGAGTACCGCAGCATTGTGGGTGGACTGCAGTACTTGCTCATTACTCGACCAGACATATCATTTGCAGTCAACCGTGTGTGCCAGTATCTTCATACACCACGTGCTCCTCACTGGTCAGCTGTTAAGCGCATCTTGCGCTATGTTCGTCACACTGGTTCATATGGTCTCCATCTTCAGCCTGCGCGTTCTGGACTGATCTCAGCATTTTCTGATGCCGACTGGGCTGGTTGTCCTGATGATCGGCGATCCACGGGGGGACATGCTGTGTTCTTTGGGCCTAACTTGATCGCCTGGCAAGCTCGCAAGCAAGCTACGGTGTCTCGGAGTAGTACCGAAGCTGAGTACAAAGCTGTTGCTAATGCCACAGCTGAGATCATGTGGGTGCAGTCATTGCTTCGAGAGTTGAAGGTCTCCCCAACTCAGCCGCCTGTTCTTTGGTGTGATAACATCGGTGCAACATACCTTTCATCCAATCCAGTATTTCATGCCCGAACGAAGCACATCGAAGTTGACTATCATTTTTTGAGGGAACGTGTTGCTCAGAAGCTCCTTCAGATTAAGTTTGTTTCTTCGAAGGATCAGCTTGCTGATATTTTCACTAAACCCTTGCCCTTGCCTTCTTTTGAAGGATGTCGTCGCAATCTTAATCTTCTGAGTGTTTCGGGACATAGTTAAGATTGAGGGAGGGTGTTAGACTAAGTATATATTAGATATACGTGTTGTAACATAACTGTATTTGTACGGTTCCCTCTTATAAATATATGACAGCCGTACCCACCAAGGGTATTGAGCATTGTTCCAAACCCTAGTTTGTCTAACAGAGCTATGTGAGCTATTCACGTCGGAGCAACGGATTGGGTGATGTGCTCCAACAAAACGATCGAGTAGGAATCTACAAGCAAATTGACTGACGGATCTTTTTGGTCAGTCGACTGATCTAGAAACAAAATTTACTCAACTTGCACCTAGCATGTCCCCTCTGTTTTCTTATAACCAACCATAGAATAATCAAGAATAGTCCATACAACCGCTTGCAAGAGCAGTCGTTACACACCATGGGAACTACTCGCTACTAAACCATAAGATTTGGGATATAAACAAAATTAGCTATACCATGAACAAATTTTTGTGTGTCCACTTTAGTATATGTAAATCGCCTCAAAATTGATTTTGGGTCAATCGGTATTTTTGTTCATGTATTCCTGCTTTGAGATTTGTGCTACTCCCTCCATCTACTAATACAAGGCAACTTCAAGTTTTATGTCTAATTTTGACAATTAATTTTACCAACAAAATGTAAGTTATATGCCATAATAAGTATGACACTGGGTGCACATTTGAAAGAACTCTTCGATAATATATTTTTTATGACATACAACCCATATTTTCTAGACCAAAATAATATGTCAAAGTTTGACATGGAAAATGAAGTGGCCTTGTATATAAAAAATGAAGGAGTGCCCTTTTTTCCTGGGCAGCTCTGTGAGTAGTGGGCTGGTTTTTTCGATTGGCTACAAGTTTGGGCGAGTCAGTTCCTTAACGGGTTGGAGCCCATTACCTGTGCGAGCCAACACTTCCCTCCCTCCTTTTTTTCCTTCTTATGTTTATATGTGTTTTTTTATTTTCTTTATTATTTGGTGTTTCTTTCTTATCTTTTGTGGCTATTTTTGGGATGTTGAGTGAGTGTAAATGTACACACACAAATACTATGAAATATTTGCGAAAATTGCACTATTATAAGATTATTCTTTGCATGCTACAAAGAAGTGCAATTTTCAATGCAAAGTTGTGTGCAAGTTTTTATTATATTTTTTTATTTTTCTTCTTCTCAGAGTAATATCAATGGCACTAATTCATTGTTCCTTATAAAAAATCATTATCTTTATTTAATTTTGTTTTTATTTAATTTACTTTTGTTTTTAAGGGAAGTTGTCGGAGTAAATGACCACGGGTAGCCTAACCGACTCCCCCTCGCTCTTCAAAAATTATCGGGCCGATCGAGCCTTCAAGCACCCAAAGCACAGGGCCGCCTTCCCCTGGCCGGCTATCTCACAGGCCGACTACTGGAAGGCGGCCCGGCCCTAAAACCCTCCCGAAGAAAGCCATAAGAAGGCCGACTCCAAGAAGCCGGCCACAAGAAGACCAACTTCACGATGCCGGCCACAAGAGGGCCGGCTACTGGCAAGCTGCCAAGATTGCACCCTCAAGGACTGCACCCACATAACGGTGACGAGACGGGGCGTGGCTACAGTAAAGCCTGCCACCCCCGAATCCCGGAGCACGCATGGCCACAGTGCGCCGTACGGGTCGGCCATCCCCCGTCCGGCGCGGCACAGTTGCCATGTTGACCATGACACCACCCACGACAGGCTGTCAGTACGGCCCGCGGGCGGCGGGCCCCTTCAGCCAGAGAGACGCTTGAAGGCGGCCAAGCCCCCCCAGTCGGCCTGGGGTGTAGTCGGCTCCCAATAGCCGGCTACCTCACTCCCTTGAAGTATGTGCACATTAAGGAGACAAGACGAGGTAAGACTACAGTGAGAGCCCGCCAGACGGCGGCACTGTAGCCATGCTTACCTCGGCAAAGCCCTCGTCATCAGGGGCGAGGCTATAGTAACCAGCCGCCGGCAAGACCCCCAGACGATGGGCCCGGCCTGTCGGCCAAGAGGCCGGCGACCGGCGGGACCCACCAGTCGGCGGGCCCCAGCGGCCGGCGGAGAAGCCGGCGGATACAGACACTGACGGCCTGGACCCGCATCCAGCCGGATTATCATTGTACCCCTGGGGGTAGGCCTATATAAACCCCCCAGGGCACCCATGCAAAGGGTTGATCTCTTAGAGTTTTAGACACCACATAGAGAGAAAAGGAGAGCTAGCCTTGCCCTTCTTCTTCCTCTAGCCGAACAGCTCAAGGAGCCACTTGTAGCCACTTGTGTTGATCTAGTGATCATGCGGAGACCCCGCAGAGCAGGACTAGGGGTGTTATCTCCACGGAGAGCCCCGAACCTGGGTAAAATTCGCCGGCATGCATGTCTTCGCCTTATCCCGTTTCCAGGCACCGGCGATGTCTTACTGGCTCCCACAATGATAAGCCACCCGTTGGCATATGTCGCACCTACCACCCGACATTTGGCGCCCACCGTGGGCCAGGTGCACCGTCGTCCGGAGACCTGTTCTGGACGGGAACCCATTTCCTACCCAGCGAGCGTAGCCAGCCCGGCACGCCTGATGGCGCTTGCCCCGACGCGCTGCAAGGCGTCGACGACGCTTGCGCGGCGAGCTGCCTCGCCGATCTTCTTGGCGAGGCTCGCATCTCCGACGAGCCTGCGTCCGACGCGGGCACAGACTGCCCCGAGAGCCGCCTTGTCAGCCTCCTCGATCAGCTTCACGTCTCCAGCGAGCCTGCTGTGGATTTGGAGTCGGTCGGCTCCACCGACCCGATGCTTGTCGACTCCGACACGGCATCGCTTGACGCCTTCCCCACCAACATGGTGATCATTGACGACCCTCTTCCTCGAGCCGACAGTGGCGGCAGCACTGTCACTGAGGTGCTGGTCATCAGCCATGGCGCCGCCTCAGGCGAGAACACCCACGACGCCCTACAAGCGGCGCTACACGACTTGTCCGCCCCCATCCCGGCTGACGCCGACGCCGAGACACTGGAGGCACGCCGCCTCGCCCTCATCGCAGAGGGCCAGAAGATAGCATCCATGAGACGCCTCACTGAGGCTCACCAGCGCGAAGTCGACCGCGCCGCCTTTGGTATCCCGCCTTTTGGCGGGCCGAGCCGAGCCAGCATCGTCAAGAAGCGCAGCGCGGCCATCACCAGCATGCTGGGAGCAGACCGCCCAGTCTACGCCACGCCACTCGAGAACCTGCGTGCCGCTCAGGCGGCCGTAGACGAGCTGAACGGGCTGGAGGCCGACGAGCTTCCTACATGACTAGACGCATCCAGCAGCTGATCGACGCGGCCGCAGAGCGGCATGAAGCCAGCGCCCGCGCTGAAAGTCCTCCCCCACGCCGAGAGCACGGCGCGACATCCCGGACGCCGACTGCAAGCGGCGCCCGCGCGAAAAAAGACAAGGAGCCGGCTGCTAGCCGCAGTCGGACTCGGCTCACCATCGAGCGCGACGCAGAAGGCCGCCCCCGAGCTGTGGAACGACGAGGCAATCCGCCTCCTCCCCCGCCTCGTGGGGTGAGATATCCCACCCCGCCGCCTGTTATGCATCCGACTCTCGGCGACCGACTAGGCCACCGCGAAGGAGTCAGCGAGAATGACGCCCGCCACCGGATCGACCACCTAGCGCGATCCCTGGCGCTAGAAGAAGAAGATGATGTCGGCCTGCCTTGCTTTGCCCCCGCATCCGCGACGAGCCCTTCCCCAGAGGGTTCTCACTCCCAAGAGACACACCAAAATACAACGGCTCCGTGAAGCCGGAAGACTGGTTGATCGATTACTCCACCGCAGTCCACATAGCAAACGGCAACAGGCGCGTTGCCGTGAAGTACGTCCCGCTCATGCTTCAAGGCATGGCACGCACCTGGTTGAATAGCCTCAAGCCCTACGGCGTCAACAGCTGGCTAGACTTCACGGAAGTCTTTATCCGCAATTTCACCAGCACATACAAGCGGCCTCCCAAGCCCCGCCAGCTTGCCTTGTGCGTCCAAGGGCCCAGCGAATCAACTCGCGACTACCTCACGCGTTGGGCCGAGCTCCGCAACTCCCGCGAAGGGGTGCACGAGGTTCAAGCCATAGAGTACTTCACCGCCGGGTGCCGAGAGGGCACCCTCCTCAAGCACCGGCTCCTCTGCGACGAGCCTACTACCCTCGACGAGCTGCTGATCATAGCAGACAAGTATGCCATGGCCGACTCTTAAATGAAGACTGAGCTTCGAGTGGATGCCTCTGGAAAGGTGCTCGCTCCGGCTCCCAAGACGCCGGCCGGTGACTCCAATCGACGCCCGTACCCAAACGACAACAAGCGCAAGGCCTCTATGCCGCCTTCCACCAGTCGGCAAGTAGCCACAGTCGAAGACGAACAACCTGAAGGGCGACCCATGCCCAAGAAGCAGAAGGGCGGCAGGCCGGCTTGGCAGCCGGCTTTCTCCTACGGGCAAACCCTTGATGCCCCTGCAAGTTCCACAGCGGCGCGAAGCCGTCCAACCACACGACTCGGAAGTGTCATTGGCTCACGCGAATCTCCAAAGGCGAAGGGCTGGTGCCGCCTCCACCTGCTGGCCAGCCACCTCTAGCCCCTCAGCAGCCGGCTGCTCGACCAGCAGTCGGAGCCATTCAAGACGAGTTCCCGGACGAGCATGCCGCCTACGTCGTCTTTATAAGCCAAACTGAAGACAGACGCAGTCGGCGCCGACAACACCAAGAAGTCAACGCGGTCGCCTCTAACAATCCAGAGTTTATGCATTGGTCTGAGAAGCCTATCAGCTGGAGCCGGGCCGATCACCCAGAGGTGATGCCGTCTCCCGGCTCTTATGCATTGGTGTTGGACGCCACCCTCGTGACAGAAAGGCGAGCTGCCCGTTTCTCCCGAGTACTGATTGACGGTGGGAGCAGCATCAACATACTATACCGTGACACCATGGAGAAGCTGAACATCAAGACGAAGCAACTCATGCCAAGCCGGACTGTGTTCCATGGCATCGTACCCAGCCTGTTCTGCTCACCAATCGGCAAGATCAAGATAGATGTTCTCTTCGGAGACAAGGATCACTTCCGCCGAGAAGCAGTCTGGTTTGAAGTGGTGGATCTAGAGAGCCCTTACCACGCGTGTCACATCCCTAGTTCTGGTATGACCTAGGCTAGCCTTCTTGTGAGCATCATGTTTAAATTCAATTTAGAATTGAAATGGGGATTTGTGAAACCCTCAGAAATCATTTCTGGAAATG
Source organism: Aegilops tauschii subsp. strangulata (assembly GCF_002575655.3). Lineage (NCBI taxonomy): Eukaryota > Viridiplantae > Streptophyta > Magnoliopsida > Poales > Poaceae > Aegilops > Aegilops tauschii. The sequence goes on along the minus strand of NC_053037.3, from coordinate 464,862,937 downwards.
ACCCAGATAAAAATTGCTCCAAAATGGTCCAAGAAAATGTTCATGTTACTCTCTGAAAATATTGGACAGAGATAAAAATCAAACCAATATTTTCAGGAGCTCATAAGTATTTATTTTGGCCATTTGGAATTAATGCATAATTATTTGCTTTGGACATATATTTGCTATATATATAATATATGTCCAAAAAATTCTGTTAATTGGTGAGGAGTTTTGGAGCAATCCAACTAGTTCCTACAAAAAATTGACAGAAGTAAATAAAATGATTTAGTGTTTAAAACTATATCAAAACAAATTACAGAAAACAAAAATAGAAAGGAAGAAAACCCACCTGCACTTACCTCACTGTGCAGCCTGGCCTGGCCCAGCGGCCCAGCAGGCCGGCCCAGCCAGCTCGCCCTGCCAGTCGTCCCCTTCCTCGCGCCAGGAGGACAGGGGCACGCGGTCGGTGCGCGCGGCCATGCGTCCGGCCACCTCCTGCTTCTCCCCCTCGTCGCCTGGAACACCCGCGCGACGCCACGCGCCGCCCCGCACCTCTCTCGCTCTCCCCCGTGCCCATTCCCTCTTCCCCTTCGCTCTGTCTCTCACGGCCGAACGCGCCCGTCGCCGCCGTCCACAGCCACCGTGGCCTCGGCCACTGCCGCACCTCCCCGACACGCTCCATAGCTCCGCTGCGACCCCCTCTCCCTCCTCACCGAGCCAAGCAACCCGGGCGAGCTCCGCTTCGTCCTCGGCGGCGTCGTCTTTGTCTCCGGCCGCCCGAGATCGACGGCCACCCTCCGGCCGCACCAGCCCTTCGCCGAGCTCTCCGACGACGCCCCCAAATCCGCCGTGAGCCCCTGCATCGGTTCCCCCTTCTCTTCTGCTTCCCCGTGCTCTGTAGCCCCCCCGCAGTCGCTCGAGCCCGAGCTCCGGCCGCCGCCGCGAGCTCCGCTCCGGCGAGCTCCGGCCACCCCTCCTCCTCCTTCCTGCCCCACCAGATGCGCGAGAGCCTGGGCTACGCCCCGGTGCCCTTAGCCGCCGCCCCCGTGGCCTGTAACGCGGACGCCGCCGCGTCCTGAGGTCGCCGACGACGACCTCGCCGGTCTGACAGTGGGCCCCGTTGGTCAGGTGATTAGGTCAGTGCTAATCACCACCTAACCTAAGCCCCTGACACTGACCAGTGGGCCCCAGCGCCACTAACCCTGTATTTAGGATAAGTTAAACCCCCTGTTTAACCTGTGACACTGACGTGTGGACCCCACACGTTAGGTTTGACCCCAGTCAGCGCCGTTGACTTGGTGACGCAGTGCTGACGTAGTTACTCATTTTCTGGATTTAAATTAAATCAGGAAATTCCAGAAAATGATATAAACTTTAAAAATTCATAGAAATTCAACCGTAGCTCAGATTTAAATAATTTATATATGAAAAATGATCAGAAAAATTCAATCTATCCATCTGTGCCATTTTCATGCATGAAAAACCAACCTATACATGCTGTGTATATGAAAACACACTTATGGCATTTAAAGGGACTTATATTAGAGTTGCATTTGAACCTTTGGTTCAAATGGATCTCTTCCAAGTTGAATGCTAAATGCATTGGCTCAAAACACATCACATATTCATGCCATATTCATGCATCATATTGTTGCATATGATTGTGTTTTGATTGTCGACACCGTTCCTTCTCGATAGGTCCTGCTCCGGAGAGTGTTCCAGAGTACCTGTCTGAGGAGCAGTGCCCCTGTTGATCTACCAGGCAAGCAAACCCCCTTTGTTCATTCCGATACAATCCTACTCTCTCGCTCCTGCTCTCTTTTACTGCATTAGGACAACAACGATTCAACTGCTACTTTATGCTGCGGTAGCTGAACCCATTCCTCTGCATGACCTGTCATTGCCACAATAAATAGTTGAAACCCACTAGCATGTGTAGGAGTTCTTTGAGCCATGTCGTGTTCCTACCATGCCTTGCCTGCTATTGCTTAGAGTTGTGTCAGGTATGATTCATAGGGAATGAATTGGAGTGTTACGATATGTTCTGGTGCTGAGAGTTAAGTGTGTGAACACGATTTGGTAAAAGTAGCGGTGAGAGGCCATGTAGGAGTACATGGTGGGTTGTCTCACTGGAACCGTCCTTAAGCACTGAGTTCTGTGTATGTTGTCCAATGACTAGCTACTACCACACATTGGAATGCTTAAGTGCCCCTCTCGACTTATTAACCAACTTGATCTCTGTCCTGGAGTTGCAACTAGTTTCTGGTGTTTGTAGGTAGTGCTATTTTTCTATCGAGTGGCACTCGGCAGGGTGGGCTTGGGACAGACTAGGCACACGTGGCCCGGTGTACCGAGTGGCACCCGGATGGTGGGCTCGGGAACCCTGCACACATCGTTTGGGCCCGTGAGCGACACCCCGGCCGGATCTCCTTGCGGATGGAACCCGAATAGGCGATAAACCTGGACTAGAGTCTTGTGTGGTTAGTCAGGTCGTGGCCGACACCCTCGCCAGGCTTCCGCTTGAAGGTTGCCGAGATATATGACGTGTACATGGCGGTAAGTGGCGAGAGCGTGTGTGAAGCAATACATCCCTACAGGATTATCATGATCTATTCGAATAGCCATGTCCTCGGTTATGGACTTCTTGGATGCTTATGTGGTACATAAACAACTTGAAGTGGATACTCTAAAATGCTCAAGATAAGTGTGAGTGCTATGGATGGCTTCTCGTAGTGAGACGGGAATGAATCCATAGTGGTGTATTGAGGTGGTGATTAGTGGACTCGTGTGCGCCTTCTTACCTCAAAGAAGTTTCTCGTAGTCGTAGAACAGGATAGCCACTGAGTCAAAGCTGGCTTGCTGCAACTAAACCCCACACTACCTTCTTGATACAAATGCATGTATGATAGGATCTGATGTAAGTCTTGCTGAGTACCTTTGTACTCATGTTGCTTTATTTATGTTTTTTGCAGCGGAGACTTCAGTCTTACTAGTAGTTCCGCTTGGACTTTGACGAGTAGCTTGTACCTCAGCTACGATCTTGTACCCTTGGGAGGGGCTTGTAGATAGTCAGGCTTCTCGCCCTTTTCTTTTGTAGTTGTCTGTACTCAGACATGTAATGCTTCCGTTGCTTGTATGCTCTGAATGATGGGTCATGTGACCCCTGTTTGTACTTAATGCTATGTGGCTCTTCTGGGCCTTTTATCTATACGAGTTTGCGTTATGTTGTGATGCCATGTTGTACAGCACATACTTGCATGTTATGCGTACGTGTAACGTGTAATGCTATGTGTGGGATCCGACAACCTAGTTGTCTATCCTTGGTAGCCTCTCTTATGGGGAAATGTAGTCTAGTGCTTCCACCGAGCCATGGTAGTCCGCTACAGCCCGGTTTACCGGAGTCCTGCTAGCCCAGCACTACTGCTCTGGAACACTTAGACTGGCCGGCCTGTGATTCACTTCGTTCCTGTGTCTGTCCCTTCGGGGAAATGTCACGTGGTGACATCCGGAGTCCTGCCTAGCCTGCTACAGCCCGGGTTCCCGGAGTCCTGTTAGCCCAGTTCCTATAGCCCGGATTCACACGCTGCTGACCGACATGCTCGATGTTGTTTCATGTATGCCTGTCCCCGTAAGTTAGTGCCACTTTGGGTTCACGACTAGTCATGTCGGCCCGGGTTCTCTGTCATATGGATGCTAGCGACACTATCATATACGTGAGCCAAAAGGCGCAAACGGTCCCGGGCCATGGTAAGGCGACACCCGTGGGAATACCGTGCATGAGGCCGCAAAGTGATATGAGGTGTTACATGCTAGATCGGTGTGACTTAGAATCGGGGTCCCGACAACGCGTTGCTTGGCCGACCTGCCCTGGCCAAGTTCATGGCTGTGCCCCACTACGCCTACCTCAAGATGAAGATGCATAGTTCAAAGGGGATCATCACCATAGCCGGAGACTACAAGAAATCCTCTGAGTGTGCTGCAGCCAGCAGCCGGCTGGCCGAGTCCCTCGTGATTGCCGAAGAAAAAAAGATGCTGGACCGAGTCGTGGGCATGGCCGGCAAGCAGCCGGCCCTGTCCCCTGACCCCAAGGAATATGATGCTCAAGGCTCCTTCCAGCCGAACAAGGAAACAAAGAAGATACCTCCGGACCCAGAGAACCCGGAGAGGTTTGCCGTCATTGGAGCAAACCTGGACAGCAAATAGGAAGGCGAGCTCGTCGATTTCCTCCGTGAGAATCGGGACATCTTTGCATGGTCCCCAAAGGACATGCCGGGTGTTCCGAAGGATTTCGCCGAGCACAAGCTACACGTCCGAGCAGACGCAAAACCAGTCAAACAACCTCTCCGCCGACTGTCGGAGGAAAAGAGAAGGATTGTAGGAGAAGAGATAGCCCGACTTCTGGCAGCCGGCTTCATTATGGAGGTGTTTTTTCCAGAATGGCTTGCCAACCCGGTCCTTGTATTGAAGAAAAACAATAAATGGCGCATGTGTATAGATTATACCAGCCTCAACAAAGCCTTCCCCAAAGATCCGTTTGCCTTACCTCGAATCGGTCAAGTGATAGACTCCACAGCCGGATGCGAGCTGTTGAGTTTCTTGGATGCTTACTCAGGCTACCATCAGATCAAGTTGGATCCAGCCGACCGCCTGAAGACCGCCTTCATCACACCATTCGGAGCTTTCTGCTACCTGACTATGACATTCGGCTTGAGAAATGCCGGTGCCACTTTTCAGCGTTGCATGCAGAAATGCCTCCTCAAGCAACTCGGCAGAAATGACCACGTCTATGTAGACGATATTGTGGTGAAGACGGAGAAGCGCGGCACCCTGCTGGAAGACCTCAGAGAAACATTCGACAACTTGCGCCGGTTTCAGATCAAGCTCAACCCTGAGAAATGCGTGTTCGGAGTACCAGTCGGCCAGCTTCTAGGCTTCTTGGTCTCCGAACGCGGCATCGAGTGCAACCCAGTGAAGATCAAGGCCATAGAGAGAATGGAGATTCCTACCAAGCTGCGAGACGTCCAAAAGTTTGCCGGGTGCCTGGCCTCCCTAAACCGCTTCATCAGCCGGCTAGGAGAGAAGGCTCTCCCCCTGTACCGACTCATGAAAAAGTCCACCCACTTCGAGTGGAACGACCAAGCAGACCAAGCTTTTCACGAGTTGAAGAAGATGCTGACCACGCCACCTGTCTTGGCGGCGCCAACTGAGAAAGAGCCCATGCTCCTTTACATTGCCGCGACTAGCCGAGTGGTCAGCACAGTTATTGTGGTCCAACGCCCAGAAGAAGGCCGGGCTCAGTTAGTCCAGAGGCCGGTGTATTATTTGAGCGAAGTATTGTCCACCTCGAAGCAAAACTACCCGCACTACCAGAAGATGTGCTATGGAGTATACTTTGCCGCCAAGAAGCTGAAGCCCTACTTTCAAGAGCACCCCATCACGGTCGTATGTACTGCCCCGCTTGCCGAGATCATAGGCAGCCGGGATGCATCTGGCCGGGTGGCCAAGTGGGCCATTGCGCTGGCTCCTTACACGATCTTCTACCAGCCTCGCACCGCCATCAAGTCCCAAGCATTGGCCAACTTCCTTGTCGACTGGGCCGAGACCCAGTACCTACCGCCGGCTCCCGACTCCACTCATTGGCGGATGCACTTAGATGGATCCAAGATGTGCACCGGCTTGGGAGCCGGCATCGTCCTCACCTCTCCCAAGGGCGACAAACTCAGATACACATTACAAATTCATTTTGCCGCCTCCAACAACGTGGCTGAGTACGAGGCACTCATACATGGGCTCCGGCTAGCCAAAGAGCTCGGCATCCGCCGGATCCTGTGCTATGGCGACTCGGATTTGGTAGTCCAACAATTATCTGGCGACTGGGACGCCAAGGACGCAAACATGGCGAGCTACCGATTCTTCGTTCAGCAAATCAGCGGATACTTTGAAGGATGCGAGTTCCTCCAGGTGCCACGGGCCAACAACGAGCAAGCAGATGCCCTGGCACGAATCGGTTCCACCCGACAAGCTATCCCAACCGGCGTCTCTCTCCAATGCCTCCTCAAACCGTCTCCAGAATCAGACTCCATCTTCGTATCGCCTGACCCTGATGCAGTCGGATCCGACTTGGGGAACCCAGCAGGCGGCTCGGGGACTTCGACAGGCAGCTCGGGGACTGTCGTAGTCGCACCCGGCTCGAGGACTTCAGAACCCGGCCCGGGGACTGCAGCAGTCGGCCCGGGGACTGCAACGACACAACAGGCGGTGGCCGACTCCAACTCTTCACCGCCCAACCCACCCACCCTGGTCGCAGTAGCCGTATTGGCAATAGAAGAAGTCACAGCTCCATCATGGGCCCAACCCATCCTCAACTTCCTGGTAAACAGAGAGCTGCCGACTGTCGAGATCTCGGCAAGACAAGTTCAACGCCGAGCCGGAGCATACACAATAGTAAACAGAGAACTTGTTAGGCGCAGCGTCACTGGAGTTTTCCAGCGCTGCGTCGAGCCAGAGAAGGGCATAGAAATCCTCAAGGACATCCACCAAGGCGAATGCGGCCACCACGCGGCCTCAAGATCACTTGTCGCCAAAGCTTTCCGCCATGGGTTCTTCTGGCCGACTGCTTTGGAAGACGCCAAGGAATTAGTCAAATACTGCAAAGGGTGCCAAGTCTTCAGCTCCAAGCAACACCTGCCGGCTTCTGCACTCAAGACCATCCCCCTCACCTGGCCCTTTGCCGTCTGGGGACTGGACATGGTGGGCCCATTCAAGACGGCGTGCGGCGGCATGACACATCTGCTTGTCGTCATGGACAAATTCACCAAGTGGATTGAAGCGAAGCCAATCAAGAAGCTGAACGGGCCGACTGCCGTGACATTCATCGCAGATATCACCACCCGGTATGGCGTACCACACAGCATCATCACCGACAATGGCACGAATTTTGCCAAAGGAGCACTGGCACGTTTCTGTGCGACACAGAGCATCCGACTGGACTTAGCGTCCGTAGCCCACCCGCAGTCAAACGGCCAAGTCGAGCGAGCAAACGGCCTCATCCTCTCCGGCATCAAGCCCCGACTGGTCGTACCACTGGAGCATTCGGACGGCTGCTGGCTCGACAAGCTGCCGGCCGTCCTCTGGAGTCTGCGTACTAACCCGAACAAGTCAACCGGCTTCACCCCTTTCTTCCTTGTATATGGTGCCGAGGTTGTCATCCCAACTGACATTGAGTTCGACTCACCTCGGGTCACCATGTACACGGAGGCGGAGGCCAAGGAAGCGCGAGAAGACGGCGTTGACCTGCTGGAAGAGGGCCGGCTGTTAGCACTCAGCCGGTCCGCCATCTACCAGCAGGGTTTGCGCCGTTACCACAACCGGAAGGTCAAGCCAAGATCCTTCCAAGAAGGCGATCTTGTGCTCCGGCTGATCCAGCGAACAGCCGGCCAGCACAAGCTCTCGGCCCCTTGGGAAGGCCCCTTCGTCATCAGCAAGGCCCTAGGCAACGATTCCTACTACCTGATCGACGCACAGAAGCCGAAGGCACGCAAGAGAGATGATTCCGGCAAGGAGTCGGAACGACCATGGAACGCCAATCTCCTCCGAAGATTTTACAGCTAAATGCAGTATGTACCACGCTACCTTTTGTATTAAGTACAAGACAACGGGCCCCCCGAGGAGCACTCGGGGACTATCCTCTTTTATCTACGTATGATGAGTGTCATACCTATGAATGTATTACTACATTTGTTTTCCTGTCCGGCACCGGGTTCGATCAGTCGGCCCGGGGACTTGCCGCCTTGAGTTATATTAAAGTTCTACCTGCAGTCGGACAAGTAGTGTGCCGGCACCCAAGCCCTCTCTTGTTGAAAGTCGCAGCTCGAAGAATCGACTGTCTGACTGGCAAGAGTCAAAGGCAGGAAAGGATGCCCACACGAAAAACGGCTAAGGACCAACGAACTTATATAACACAAGCCGGCCTCCCACCCCGCCAACCGGCTGTCAGAACAGCCGGCTGGCCAGCTTCCGATTCACCTTGCTACAATCTAAGAAAGCTAGAGTACTTGCCCTCCCAAACGGCCAAGCCCTTCCCCAGCCACAGACTGCAGAGCAGCTGTCCGGCTGGGAAGGCGGCGACCAAGGGAGGGCAGCAAAGGAAACAACCAAAAGGATGAGAAGCAAATACAATCGAAAGCCAAGCACATGCATGATTATATTTACACAAAAGGCCTTCGAAAGGCCGGCGTTCAACATAGTTTGAATACACCCCCAGTGGGTGGAACTGCGCAAACCTAACAAATATTATTCAAAGAGTAATAAACAGGAAAGCAAAGGTGGCGGATCAGGCCAAAGGTGCAACAGGCGAGCCAGGAAGGTCAGTGGAGACGGCAGTGCTGGCTGGAGGAGTGGCCGGCTGGCGAGTCTCGGCTTGATCATCACCAGCTGCAGGCGGCGCGCTCGCACGCGCCTCGTTGCTGGAGGCACGATCAAGCTGAGGCTGGCCAGTTGCTCCACCGTCTGGCACGGCGTCTTCACCATCCTCTCCCTCCTCCTCTTCGCCCTCGTCACTGGAGTCGATCTCCTCCGCCGAGTCTTCACCATCCGCTGGGTTTAGCCCAAACCACTCCTCCGGCTGAGCAACGCCGTCATCATTCACCTCAGGGGCAAAGGCACTGGTGTCGGTGTAGTCGGCGATCGCCGAGGCGCGCTGGATGATAGCCGGCCGCACCGCCTCCAGCTCCTCGTTGGCCTCCTGCCGCCAAGTGGTCAGCTGGGCCAAATCCAGCCCAGGATACCAAGCTCGGACGAACTCCAGCGCCCGCCTGGCGCCTGACCGAGCTGCAGAAGCCTTCCAGGCCTTGAAGCGCCCAACTGCTACCTCCAGCCAGTCGGCAGTCCGACTGGGGGTACGGGGAACCACCTCGCCGGGCCAGAGGGCGGCCAGCACTTGCGCCCCAACGCGCTGAAGACGGCGGAGCATGTGGTGAGCCGGCTGGAGGCGGGCTTGGATCGCCAGAAGCTGCTCCTCAAGCGACCGGCGAACATCCGGCGCGATCTCAGCCCCAGCCTGCCTTTGCGCGTCGCGGCGGGCCTCGATGACTTGGTTGGCGGCAACGGAGTAACAGGGAAGTACTCTGGCAAGTAAGAAAGGAAGAAAAAAACACAAAGTCGGAAAATGGACCAAATGGCAGGTGGCAAGCAAAGGGACGAAGAAGAAGGCGGCCTACCGTCAACCAAATCTTCGATCTGGCCGTAGCCGTCGCTCAGCGCTTGCCTTGCCTCAGCCCAGCTCGCCGCCTCGGTCTCGTATCCGGCTTGGAGCGCGGCCTCGCTGTCCTGCGCCGTCTTCAGGGCCGCCTTATGGCTCTCCTCCTGATCGGCCAGCTTCTTGACCAAGCGGTCACGCTCCTGAGCCAAGGCGTTGCACTCGGCTTCCTTGGCGCGAAGGGCGGTCTGGGCCCCACCCAACTGCTCCCTCAGGTCGGCATTGGCCTCTGCAGATATGGTAAAGAAAAAAAAAGCAATAAGAAAGAAGTCGCCAGGAAAGATCCGGCCCGACTGCTCAGCAGTCGGCCCGAATCTCGGGGACTACACCCAGTGGGTGCGCTGACGCGCCCCCACGTGAGATAAAAGATGAAGCACTTACTCCAGTTCTCGGTCAGATCAATGGTCTTCTGGTTCAGCTCCCGGGCCTGGGAGTTGAAGGTAGCCGCGCGGAGGTTGTGATAGTCCTGCAAATAAGACAGAGGGGCGAATAAGAACAAGATAGCAATCGAAGTCTACTAAGAAGTTCCAAGCCGCCTGCTCAGCAGCCGACTCGGAACTCGGGGACTACACCCAGTGGGTGCGCTGACGCGCCCCCACGGAAGAAATCAAGAACAAGAAACAAAAAAGCGGGAAGACTCACCCGAATGGCCGTCCGCGTCGCGAGGAACTCTTGAGTACACTGCTTCAGCACGGTGGCTTGGGATTGAAGCCGGTTCCGGACTTCTTGCACCGCCACGTTCAGCACGGACGTCCCACCACCCGGCATCCACCCCGGCGAGCTGGCGCTGGCCGTCTCCAGATCCTGGGCCGACGAGCTAGAGCCCGCGGCCTTCTGCGGGTCCGGCGCCGAAGTCGCCTTCCCTGTGCGCTGGCACGATGGCGACCGGACCACAAGGTCTTCCCTCGTAGCCGGCTCGCCTCCAGCCGGTTGCACGGGCGGCGTGCTAGGCCGGCTGCCTTGGTCCGCCCCAGTCGACGATGGCGGTGCCGCCTCCCTCTCCAGGACGACGACGTCGCCCTCCTCCCTCTCCACCACCAGCTAGTCGCCACCGGCTTCCTCCGGTGGGGGCACCGGGATCTCGGGCGCCACAGCGCGAAGGGGGACGACAAGCTGCGGATGCCTGTTACGCAGGGCCTCCGCCGCCCTCTCTGCGGCTGCAGCCTCCGCCCGAGCCTTGGCCGCTGCATCGGCTTGTGCCTCCGCCGACCTCTCTGTCGTCTCCTGCGCCGCCGTGGCAGCGGCCGCCCTCAGCTCCTCCGCCTCCCGCGCCTCCCGCGCATTCCGCTCCGTCGCCGCTTGAAGCTCGGCACGGGGGTCCACGCGGCGGGCGCTTGCAGATCCTCCCGCCGCTACAACCACAGAGGCGGCAGCGGTCCGCTCAAGAGAAAGCGGAGCCCTGTTTTTTAAAGTCAAGACAAGGACTTAGAAGAATATCAACAAAAAAGAAGAAGGAATGCGTGAGAGAATTGACACTTACGCCGAAACCATTTGTGGCTGCTTCACCACCTTGCGGAAGCGGGCAGCCTTCGCGGCTGCCTCGTCTCGCTTGGTCGCCGCCGCCGCGCTCTTGGGCTTCTTCGGCCGACTGCCGAATAGGCTCGGTGCGGCCCGGCGCTTCTGCGCGCCGCCTCGGACAGCCGGTGCGGCAGATGAACCCGCGCCATGATGATCGGACGCCGGCTGGCGGCGCGGGACGACTTCCGCCTCGTCATCATCCGGCCAGTCGTCGAAGCTGGCTCCAAGCCCGGAGCCGCCTGCCTCGCCGCCTCCCCCCACGGTGTCGTCGTCCAGAGCGGCCGCCCCCAAGTCGGGGTCGTCCAAGTCGTGCGTCGTCCGGTCGGGGGGATATTGGCGCTCCACCCCCGCTGCCCCGGCTGCCGGTCGAAGGAGGGGGCTCTGTCAAGACAAACTAACTGGTCAGAGTCGGCCAAGAGAAACTTCGTGACAAAAGTAAAGAAGAGAAGAAAAAGAAAGGTTACCATAGGCGGGGGATTGGCACGGGAGTACGACTCCTTGCCAAACTGCCACTCGTCGGTGAGCTTGCAGTTCGCAAGGTAGTTCACCATGTGAGCTACCTCTGCATGAGGCATCTCCTTGGTACACAGCCGACTCGGATCGAGTTGGCCGCTCATTTGACAAATCATATGAGGGCGGCCTTGGAGCGGGAGCACCCGGCGCGCCACGAAGGTGGCCAACAGGTCGGGCCCGGTCAGACCCTCCGACTGGACCAATACCCGGAGTCGCGCGACGGCGGCGGCTCCAGCAGGTGACAGTGTTTTGGCCCGATAGGACCATTGGGGCCGCCTCCCAGCCGGCGGGCCGGCTACATAAGCCGGCAAGTTGACGAAGTCGCCTTGCGGAGCGACGTTCTTCACATAGAAGTAGGATTGCACGCCCCTCATGGCGGTACTGAGCTTGGACTGGAAGAATTTCCCCCATAGCTCGAGGGTGGGAAGGACGCCGAGGAAGCCCTCGCACAAAGTGACGAAGGCAGACAGCAGCACCACCGTGTTTGGAGTGAGGTGGTGCGGCTGGAGCTGGTAGAACTCGAGGAAGGAACGAAAGAAGCCGCTCGCAGGCAGGCCGAGGCCGCGCAGGCAGTGCGAGCGGAAGATTACCCGCTCGCCCTCCTCCGGCGCCGGCGAGATCTCCCTCTCCGGCGCAAGACGGACCCGCACATGATCCTTGCCGGGCAACCGCTGCGTCTTGCGGACGAAGTCGATGTGGTCCTCGTGGACGTTGGAGCCATCCCAGTCTCCGCCGCGCAACATGAGGGCAAGAAGCCGATGAAAAAGGCGCGGCGACGGCGAAAGCATGGCCCCGCGGCGGCGAAGCTGCGGGGTAGTGCAATGACTGGAGGGACGGCGCGACTGCGAGGGGCTACAGCGATGGAGAGGAAGAAGAAGAAGATGGCGGAGCGAGGGCGAGCGTGCGAGCGTCTGCCGCTCCTCCTCCTCCCCCTATTTATAGCCTCGTGCGGCGAAGCCGAGGAGGCGAGGCGTAGGGGGGGTGTGTGATTAACTGCGCCCATTCCCCCACGTCCTGCGATTATTGCGCCCTAACGGCGTGCGGAAACTGCCGTTGGAAGGCGAATGGCCCGTTTTGGGCCACAGAAGATCCACACCTAGGTCGAGGCATGGAAGTGGCGGGCCCCGGCCTGCGGCGGCGTCCCGTCGCGCGCGTGGGTTGGCAAGCTCTCCCAGCCGCAACCTGGCGTGTGCGCCAGCTGGTTCCCGCCTTCAGACTTCAAAGCCTCACCAAGACGGCGCACCTGATCAAAGCCGGCTCCTAGCTGCTGGCTCCTCAAGATAGGAAGCTGCTTAAGCTTCTCGTCCTCCTTTCAGCAACGAAGCCCAACCAGCTTCGGGGACTACTGTCGGAGTAAATGACCACGGGTAGCCTAACCGACTCCTCCTGGCTCTTCAAAAATTATCGGGCCGATCGAGCCTTCAAGCACCCAAAGCACAGGGCCGCCTTCCCCTGGCCGGCTATCTCACAGGCCGACTACTGGAAGGCGGCCCGGCCCTAAAACTCTCCCGAAGAAAGCCACAAGAAGGCCGACTCCGGCCACAAGAAGACCGACTCCACGATGCCGGCCACAAGAGGGCCGGCTCCCGGCAAGCGGCCAAGATTGCACCCTCAAGGACTGCACCCACATAACGATGACGAGACGGGGCATGGCTACAGTAAAGTCTGCCACCCCCGAATCCCGGAGCACGCATGGCCACTGCGCCGTACGGGTCGGCCATCCCCCGTCCAGCGCGGCACTGTTGCCATGTTGACCATGACGCCACCCACGACAGGCTGTCAGTACGGCCCGCGAGCGGCGGGCCCCTTCAGCCAGAGAGACGCTCGAAGGCGGCCAAGCCCCCCAGTCGGCCTGGGGTGTAGCCGGCTCCCAATAGCCGGCTACCTCACTCCCTCAAAGTATGTGCATCATTAAGGAGACAAGACGAGGTAAGACTACAGTGAGAGCCCGCCAGACGGCGGCACTGTAGCCATGCTTACCTCGTCAAAGCCCTCGTCATCAGGGGCGAGGCTACAGTAACCAGCCGCAGGGAAGACCCCCAGGCGGTGGGGCCGTCCTGTCGGCCAAGAGGCCGGCAGCCGGCGGGACCCACCAGTCGGCGGGCCCCAGCGGCCGGCGGAGAAGCCGGCGGATACAGACACTGCGGCCTGGACCCGCATCCAGCCGGATTACCATTGTACCCCTGGGGGGTAGGCCTATATAAACCCCCCAGGGCACCCATGCAAAGGGTTGATCTCTTAGAGTTTTAGACACCATATAGAGAGAAGAGGAGAGCTAGCCTTGCCCTTCTTCTTCCTCTAGCCGAACAGCTCAAGGAGCCACTTGTAGCCACTTGTGTTAATCTAGTGATCATGCGGAGACCCCGCAGAGCGGGACTAGGGATGTTATCTCCACGGGGAGCCCCGAACCTGGGTAAGATTCGCCGGCGTGCATGTCTTCGCCTTATCCCGTTTCCAGGCATCGGCGATGTCTTACTGGCTCCCACAATGATAAGCCACCCGTTGGCATATGTCGCACCTACCACCCGACAGAAGTACCAATGTCACTCATTCAGTTTTCTTAGGAAATTTTATTTTACAAAAATCCCATTACATGCTTTCTTGTATATTAAAACACAATTGTTTTTGTATATTGTTTGAATTTTTTTCTAGATTATTTTATTTTATTTCTTTGTAAAGGGTAATAACAATACCATGAATTCATTGTTTACCTCATTATTGTGATTTAGTTCCAGTTTTAAATATATTATTTCTTCTTAAAGGGTAATAGGGAAACCATTAATTCATTCTTTCTTAAAAACATCATTCTTTTCAAGGGAACTAAAAATCAAAATAATAAAGTTGTCTAAGAAAGAATGAATTAGTGTCTTTGGTTTTACCCTTTAAAAAGTAAGAAAATAAAAAAAACAAAACAAAATCAAAATATGAAATTTTCTAAGAAAGAATGAACTAATGGCTTGATATTACCCTTTAATAAGAAAGAAAACCAAAAAATCAAAAAATCAAAGTAATGAGGCTTTCTAAGGAAGAATGAATTAGTGCCATTGGTCTTACCCTTTAAGAAGAAAGAAAATATAAAATAATATTTTTATTGCACACAACATTTAAAAATGTTATTTTTTAAAAATATACAAGAATAAGCATATAATAGTGGCATTTTTTTAAAATAGTATTTCCGAAGAAGGAATGAATGAGTGACATTGATACTACCCTTAAAAAGAAAAATAAATAGAATAAAAATAAACAAAATCAAATCAAAATAATGAAGTTTTATGTGGAACAATGAATTAGTGACATTGATATTACCCTTTAAGAAGCAAGAAAAATTATTTATTTTTAAAACCTTGCATACAACTTTGCATTGAAATTGCACTTCTTTGTAGTATCTGAAGCACAATCTTATAATAGTGTAGTTTTCGCATATATTTTATATTTTTTGTGTTTATACATTTACACTCACCCAACATCCAAAAAATATGCACAAAAGATAAAAAAAGGAAATCAAATAATAAAGAAAATCAAAAAGACATATAAACAGAAGTGGAAAAAAAGGAGGGACAAAAGGGTTGGGTCGCACAAGTATGGGCTTCAGCCTGTTAAGGAATTGACTGAACCAAACTTCTGGTCAATCAACAAAACCAGACCAAAACTACTCATAGAACAGCCGAGGAAAAAAGGCACTCCCTGCATTTTTATATACATGGCCACTTCATTTTTGTGTCAAACTTTGAATTGCAATTTTGGTCAAGAAAATATGGGTTTGTATGTCATCAAAAATATATTATCGAAGAGTTCTTTCAAATGTGCATCGAGTGGCATACTTTTTATGGCATATAACTCACATTTTCCTGGTAAAATTAATGGCCAAAATTAGATAGAAAATGTGAAGTAGCCTTTTATAAGTAGATGGAGGGAGTAGCACAAATCTCAAAGCAGGAATCAACGAACAAAAATACCGACTGGCCCAAAATCAACTTCCAGGTGATTTACATATACTAAAGTGGATACAAATAGTGTAGTCCATGGTATAGCTAATTTTGTTTTTGTCCCAAATCTTATGTTCTGTTGGTGAGTAATTTCCCATGGTGTGTCACGACTGCTCTTGCAAACGATTGTATGAAATACTCTTGATTATTGTATGGTTAGTTATAAAAAAACATAGGGGACAAGCTACATGCAAGTTGATTGAATTTTGTTTTTGGTTCAGTCGACTGACCAAAAAGTTCTATCGGCCGATTTGCTTGCAGATTCCTACTCGATCATTTCTGTTGGAGCACGTCACCTTGGTCCATTGCTCCGATGTGAATAGCTCACGTAGCTCCATCTCTCCGTAACTACTTCTCTTGTTCTCATGTCATTATTGCATGCGCCGATTTAGTGTGTTAGCTTCGGTACTAGTTAGATCATGGTCGTACCTACGTGTGCGTAGGTCGATATATATGTACACTCTGATTTGCTGAAAACTTCTAGTCACTTTCGTGCCCTTCCCTCCCACAGTTTCTATGTACTACTAGTTGCTCACTTCATCAGCCAGCTGTGGCACATGGTGCGCTGGATATTGGCATTAATGTATCGGGTCGATACTTGTTTCAGGCGTAGATCAGCAAGAGCTCAGTGATTTTTATGTCTACTTGAATCACACACTGGATACAATATTTGGTAGGTTGGCTACTTCAAGCCAAACGAGAAAACCGACCATAACTAAAAAAGATTCCAGGTAACTGA